>NC_044382.1:86189048-86537548 GCF_006542625.1 Nomascus leucogenys
CTGGCAGGGACCAGGCCACGCAGCAGAGCCTCATAGCCAGCTTGCTGCCTGGAGTTGACCCTAAGACCAACGGGAAGTGAGAGTTTTAAACAGGAGAATGACAGGATTAAATACATAGTTTGCAAGCTCACGCTGGCTGACGAGTTGAGAATAGACTGGGTTGGGCAGGTATTGCCAAGCTCAGGTGAAAGCTGATGGTACCTGCGTTCTGGTAATGGAGAGACGCAGGTGACTTTACAGGATTGGATGATGGACTGGCTCTGGGGAGGAGAGAGAAGGAGGCAGCAAGGATGACCCCTGGCTTGCATACTGATATATCTGGTGATTTAATTGTGAGTTCTGATGCCTTTGACTTTCAGTAATGACTCAGACATTTCTACCAAATGCTGTCTACCTTCCCACGGTGATTCTGAAATGGGTGTTGAAGGAGGCATCCAGTATTTATTTGCTTACTTGTTTCTTATTGTACTGATCCTGGTCTTGACTCATTTTAGTTGCTAAAAGGTCTCATGATTTTTTTTTATTTTTTTTCAATAAAAGGTTGACATGAACACATCATACTAAGAGAGATGTTTTCATATTGTTTTTAGGGTTTTCTCCTACAAGAGATAGATTTATTTTGCAAATGAATTTAAATTCTATCATTTAAGGTCATGGGAGAACTTGGGAGTGGGGGAAGGAGGCTAGTTCATAAAATCTATCCATCATAAATTCTATAAATCAATGTTTTAAATAGTTACCTAAGTAGGTCTTACAGTTTGTAGATTGGCAGCTGTTATACAGAATTCCCTAGTTATGGTTTGAAGCAGTGTATTATCTCATGCCCAGGCTCATAGTAGGGTGTCCCAGGGACTGTGACGTGACATTAACCTCACTGTGTTTCAGGCTGTTCCCGATTTCCTTCGTCTGTTTATTTTCATAGGTTTTGAAACTACAATTCAGACTTCCAATTTTCAGCCATCAATCCATATACTCAGTTGAACATATAATTTTCCCAGTACTTTATTATGAAAATCTTTAACCGTATAGAGTTAGAAGGACTATAAGTGAATACACATGCACCCGGTACCTACATTCTGTAATTAGCATGTTGCTTGATCATATAACCATCTGTGTCTCCCTGTAGACATCCAGCAGCCCATCTAATTTCTGACAGATTTCCAACTATCAAAAAAAAGTTGCATATATCAGTATGTTTCACCCCTTGTAACTTCAGCATGCACATTATTAACTAGAGTTTAATATTTGTTTTCATCTATTCTAAGGTAGAAGTTACACAGAGCGAAATACATACATCTTAAGCATAGCCTTCCTTGAGATTTTTCAAATGTTTTTTATTACACTTCAAGTTCTGGGGTACATGTGCAGAATGTGCAGATTTGTTACATAAGTATACATGTGCCATGGTGGTTTCCTGCACCCATCAACCCTTCACATTAGGTATTTCTCCTAATGTTGTCCCTCCCCTAAGCCCCACCCCACCCTCCGACAGTCCCCGGGGTGTGATGTGTGATGTGTGATGTTCCCCTCGCTGTGTCCGTGTGCTCTCATTGCTCACCTCCCACTTATGAGTGAGAACATGTGGTGTTTGGTTGTCTGTTCTTGTGTTAGTTTGTTGATAATGATGGTTTCCAGCTTCATGTTCCTGCAAAGGACACGAACTCATCCTTTTTTATGGCTGCATAGTATTCCATGGTTCACATGTGTGCCACATTTTCTTTATCCATTCTATCATTGATGGGCATTTGGGTTGGTTCCAAGTCTGATATTGTGAAGAGTGCTGCAATAAACATACATGTACATGTGTCTTTATAGTAGAATGATTTATAATATTTTGGGTATATAACCGGTAATGGGATTGCTGGGTCAAATGGTATTTCTGGTTCTAGATCCTTGAGGAATTGCCACACTGTCTTCTACAATGGTTGAACTAGTTTACAGTCCCACCAACAGTGTAAAAGTGTTCCTATTTCTCCACATCCTCTCCAGCATCTGTTGTTTCCTGACTTTTTGATGATGGCCACTCTAACTGGCTTGAGATGATATCTCATTGTGGTTTTGATTTGCATTTCTCTAATGACCAGTGATGATGAGCTTTCATATGTTTGTTGGCTGCATAAATGTCTTCTTTTGAGACGTGTCTATTCATATCCTTCGCCCACTTGTTGATGGGGTTGTTTGTTTTTTTTCTTGTAAATTTGTTTCAGTTCTTTGTAGATTCTGGATATTAGCCCTTTGTCAGATGGATAGATTACAAAAATTTTCTCCCATTCTGTAGGTTGCCTGTTCACTCTGATGGTTTCTTTTGCTGTGCAGAAGCTCTTTAATTAGATCCCATTTGTCATACCAAGTGTTTTAGTCATGAAGTCTTTGCCCATGCCTATGTCCTGAATGGTATTGTCTAGGTTTCCTTCCAGGGTTTTTATGGTTCTAGGTCTTACATTTAAGTCTTTAATCCATCTTGAGTTAATTTTTGTATAAGGTGTAAGGAAGGGGTCTAGTTTCAGTTTTCTGCATATGGCTAGCCAGTTTTCCCAACATCATTTATTAAATAGGAAATCTTCTCCCCATTGCTTGTTTTTGTCAGGTTTGTCAAAGATCAGATGGTTGTAGATATGTGGTGTTATTTATGAGGCCTCTGTTCTGTTCCATTGGTCTATATATCTGTTTTGGTACCAGTATCATGCTGTTTTGGTTACTGTAGCCTTGTAGTATAGTTTGAAGTCAGGTAGCATGATGCCTCCAGCTTTGTTATGTTTGCTTAGGATTGTCTTGGCTATGTGGGCTCTTTTTTGATTCCATACGAAATTTAAAGTAGTGTTTTTTCCAATTCTGTGAAGAAAGTCAATGGTAGCTTGATGGGGATAGCACTGAATCTCTAAATTACTGTGGGCAGTATGGCCATTTTTCATGATATTGATTCTTCCTATCCATGAGTATGGAATGTTTTTCCGTTTGTGTCCTCTCTTATTTCCTTGAGCAGTGGTTTGTAGTTCTCCTCGAAGAGGTCCTTCACATCCCTTGCAAGGATGAAAGAGGATCCTTCACATCCCTTGTTAAGGATGTAAGGGTCCTTCACAACCCTTGTATTTCTAGGTATTTTATTCTCTTTGTAGCAGTCGTGAATGGGAGTTCACTCATGATTTGGCTCTTTCTGTTATTGGTGTATAGGAATGCTTGTGATTTTTGCACATTGATTTTGTATCCTGAGACTTTGCTGAAGTTGCTTATCAGCTTAAGGAGATTTGGGGCTGAGACGATGGGTTTTCTAAATATACAATCATGTCATCTGCAGAGACAATTTGACTTCCTCTTTTCCTATTTGAATACCCTTTATTTCTTCCTCTTGCCTGATTGCCCTTGCCAGAACTTCCAATACCTTGTTGAATAGGCGTGGTGAGAGAGGGCATCCTTGTCCTATGTTGGTTTTCAAAGGGAATGCTTTCAGTTTTTGCCCATTCAGTATGATATTGGCTGTGGGTTTGTCATAAATAGCTCTTACTATTTTGAGATACGTTCAATCAATACCTAGTTTATTGAGAGTTTTTAGTGTGAAGGCGTGTTGAATTTTGTTGAAGGCCTTTTCTGCATCTATTGAGGTAATCATGTGGTTTTTGTCATTGGTTCTGTTTATGTGATGGGTTACAGTTATTAATTTGCATATGTCTAACCAGCCATGCATCCCAGGGATGAAGCCAACCTGATCGTGGTGGATAAGCTTTTTGATGTGCTGCCGGATTTGGCTTGCCAGTATTTTATTGAGGATTTTTGCATCGATGTTCATCAGGGATATTGGCCTGAAATTTTCTTTTTTTGTTGTGTCTTTGCCAGGTTTTGGTATCGGGATGATGCTGGCCTCGTAAAATGAGTTAGGGAGGATTCCCTCTTTTTGTATTGTTTGGAATAGTTTCAGAAGGAATGGTACCAGCTCCTCTTTGTACCTTTGGTAGAATTTGACTGTGAATCCTTCTGATCCTGGACTTCTTTTGGTTGGTAGGCTAGTAATTACTGCCTCAATTTCAGGACTTGTTATTGGTCTACTCAGGGATTCAACTTCTTCCTGGTTTAGGCTTGGGAGGGTGTATGTGTCCAGGAATTTATCCATTTCTTCTAGATTTTCTGGTTTATTTGCATAGAGGTATTTATAATATTCTCTGATGCTAGTTTGTATTTCTGTGGGATCCATGGTGATACCCCTTTATCATTTTTTATTGCATCTATTTGATTCTTCTCTCTTTTCTTTATTAGTCTGGCTAGTGGTCTATTTTGATCTTTTCAAAAATCCAGCTCCTGGATTCATTGATTTTTTTTTTTTAAGGGTTTTTCGTGTCTCTATCTTCTTCAGTTCTGCTCTGATCTTAGTTATTCCTTGTATTCTGCTAGCTTTTGAATTTGTTTGCTCTCGCTTCTCTAGTTCTTTTAATTGTGATGTTAGGGTGTCTATTTTAGATCTTTCCTGCTTTCTCTTATGGGCATTTAGTGCTATAATTTCCCTCTACACACTGCTTTAAATGTGTCCCAGAGATTCTGGTACATTGTGTCTTTGTTCTCATTGGTTTCAAAGAACATCTTTATTTCTGCCTTCATTTCATTATGTACCCAGTAGTCATTCAGGAGCAGGTTGTTCAGTTTTCATGTAGTTGTGCGGTTTTGAGTGAGTGAGTGTTTTTTTTGTTTTTTTTTTTTGAGATGGAATCTTGCACTGTTGCAGTGCAATGGCACGATCTCAGCTCACTGCAACCTCCGCCTCTCAGGTTCAAGTGATTCTCCTGCCTCAGCCTCCTGAGGAGCTGGGATTACAGGTGTGCACCACCATGCCTGGTCAATTTTTGTATTTTTAGTAGAGACGGGGTTTCACTATGTTGGCCAGGCTGGTCTCAAACTCCTGACCTCGTGATCCACCCGCCTTGGCCTCCCAAAGGGCTAGGATTATAGGCATGAGCCACCAAGCCCGGCCTTGAGTGAGTTTCTTAATCCTGAGTTCTAATTTCATTGCACTGTGGTCTGAGAGACTGTTTGTTTTGATTTCCATTCTTTTGCATTTGCTGAGGAATGTTTTACTTCCAATTATGTGGCCAATTTTGGAATAAATGTGATGTGGTGCTGAGAGGATTGTATATTCTGTTGATTTGGGGTGGAGAGTTCTGTAGATGTCTATTAGGTTCACTTGGTCCAGAGCTGAGTTCAAGTCCTGAATATCCTTGTCAATTTTCTGTCTTGTTGATCTGTGTAATATTGACAGTGGGGTGTTGAAGTCTCCCACTATTATTGTGTGGGAGTCTAAGTCTCTTTGTAGGTCTCTAAGAACTTGCTTTAGGAATCTGGGTGCTCTGTTGTTGGGTGCATATATAATTAGGATAGTTAGCTCTTCCTGTTGCATTGATCCCTTTACCATTATGTAATGGCCTTCTTTGTCTCTTTTGATCTTTGTTGGTTTAAAGTCTGTTTTATCAGAGACTAGGATTGCAACCCCTGCTTTTTTTTGCTTTCCATTTGCTTGGGAATTATTTCTCTATCCCTTTATTTTGAGCCTATGAGTGTCTTTGCACATGAGATGAGTCGCCTGAATACAGCATACTGATGGGTCTTGACACTTCATCCAATTTGCCAGTCTGTGTCTTTTAATTGGGGTATTTGGCCCATTTACATTTAAGGTTAATATTGTTATGTGTGAATTTGATCCTGTCATTATGATGCTAGCTGCTTATTTTGCCTGTTAGTTGATGTAGTTTCTTTATAGTGTCGATGGTCTTTACAATTTGGTATGTTGTTGCAGTGGCTGGTACCGGTTTTTCCTTTCCATGTTTAGTGCTTCTTTCAGGAGCTCTTGTAAGGTAGGCCTGGTGGTGACAAAATCTCTTGGCATTTGCTTGTCTGTAAAGGATTTTATGTCTCTTTCACTTATGAAGCTTAGTTTGGCTGGATATGAAATTCTGGGTTGAAAATTCTTTTCTTTAAGAATGTTGAATATTGGCCCCCACTCTTCTGGCTTGTAGGGTTTCTGCAGAGATATCCGCTGTCACTCTAATGGGCTTCCCTTTGTGGGTAACTGGACCTTTCTCTCGGGCTGCCCTTAACATTTTTTCCTTCATTTCAACCTTGGTGAATTCAACGATTATGTGCCTTGGGGTGTCTTGGGGTTGCTCTTCTTGAGGAGTATCTTTGTGATGTTCTCTGTAATTCCTGAATTTGAATGTTGGCCTGTCTTGCTTGGTTGGAGAAGTTCTCCTGGATAATATCCTGAAGAGTGTTTTCCAACTTGGTTCCATTCTCCCCATCACTTTCAGGTACACCAATCAAATGTAGGTTTGGTCTTTCCACATAGTCCCATATTTCTTGGAGGCCTTGTTCGTTCCTTTTCATTCTTTTGTCTCTAATCTTGTCTTCTAGCTTTATTTCTTTAAGTTGATCTTCAATCTTTGATATCCTTTCTTCTGCTTGATCAATTCAGCTATTGATACTTGTGTATGCTTCACGAAGTTCTCATGCTGTGTTTTTCAGCTCCATCAGGTCATTTATGTTCTTCTCTAAACTGGTTATTGTAGTTAGCAATTCATCTAACCTTTTTTCAAGGTTCTTAGTTTCCTTGCATTGGGTTAGAACATACTCCTTTAGCTCGGAGGAGTTTGTTATTACCCACCTTCTGAAGCCTACTTCTGTCAATTCGTCAAACTCATTCTCTGTCCAGTTTTGTTCCCTTGCTGGCGAGGAGTTGTTATCCTTTGGAGGAGAAGAGGTGTTCTGGTTTTTGGAATTTTCGGCCTTTTTGCACTGGTTTCTCCCCATCTTCATGGATTTATCTACCTTTGGTCTTTCTTTTTATTATTATTATTATTATACTTTAGGTTTTAGGGTACATGTGCACAATGTGCAGGTTTGTTACATATGTATCCATGTGCCATGTTGGTTTGCTGCACCCATTAACTCATCATTTAGCATTAGGTATATCTCCTAATGCTGTCCCTCCCCCCTCCCCCCACCCCACAACAGTCCCTGGAGTGTGATGTTCCCCTTCCTGTGTCCATGAGTTCTCATTGTTCAATTCCCACCTATGAGTGAGAACATGTGGTGTTTGGTTTTTTGTCCTTGCGATAGTTTACTGAGAATGATAGTTTCCAGTTTCATCCATGTCCCTACAAAGGACATGAACTCATCATTTTTTATGGCTGCATAGTATTCCATGGTGTATATGTGCCACATTTTCTTAATCCATTCTATCATTGTTGGACAGTTGGGTTGGTTCCAAGTCTTTGCTATTGTGAATAGTGCCACAATAAACATACGTGTGCATGTGTCTTTATAGCAGCATGATTTATAATCCTTTGGGTATAAACCCAGTAATGGGATTGCTGGGTCAAATGGTATTTCTAGTTCTAGATCCCTGAGGAATCGCCACACCAACTCCCATAATGGTTGAACTAGTTTATAGTCCCACCAACAGTGTAAAAGTGTTCCTATTTCTCCACATCCTCTCCAACACCTGTTGTTTCCTGACTTTTTAATGATGGCCATTCTAACTGGTGTGAGATGGTATCTCATTGTGGTTTTGATTTGCATTTCTCTGATGGCCAGTGATGATGAGCATTTCTTCATGTGTTTTTTGGCTGCGTAAATGTCTTCTTTTGAGAAGTGTCTGTTCATGTCCTTCACCCACTTTTTGATGGGGTTGTTTGTTTTTTTCTTGTAAATTTGTTTGAGTTCATTGTAGATTCTGGATATTAGCCCTTTGTCAGATGAGTAGGTTGCAAAAATTTTCTCACGTTTTGTAGGTTGCCTGTTCACTCTGATGGTAGTTTCTTTTGCTGTGCAGAAGCTCTTTAGTTTAATTAGATCCCATTTGTCAATTTTGGCTTTTGTTGCCATTGCTTTTGGTGTTTTAGTCATGAAGTCCTTGCCCATGCCTATGTCCTGAATGGTATTGCCTAGGTTTTCTTCTAGGGTTTTTATGGTTTTAGGTCTAACATGTAAGTCTTTAATCCATCTTGAATTAATTTTTGTATAAGGTATAAGGAAGGGATCCAGTTTCAGCTTTCTACATATGGCTAGCCAGTTTTCCCAGCACCATTTATTAAATAGGGAATCCTTTCCCCATTGCTTGTTTTTGTCAGGTTTGTCAAAGATCAGATACTTGTAGATATGTGGCATTATTTCTGAGGGCTCTGTTCTGTTCCATTGATCTATGTCTCTGTTGTGGTACCAGTACCATGCTGTTTTGGTTACTGTAGCCTTGTAGTATAGTTTAAAGTCAGGTAGCGTGATGCCTCCAGCTTTGTTCTTTTGGCTTAGGATTGACTTGGCGATGCGGGCTCTTTTTTGGTTCCATATGAACTTTAAAGTAGTTTTTTCCAATTCTGTGAAGAAAGTCATTGGTAGCTTGATGGGGATGGCATTGAATCTATAAATTACCTTGGGCACTATGGCCATTTTCGTGACATTGATTCTTCCAACCCATGAGCATGGAATGTTCTTCCATTTGTTTGTATCCTCTTTTATTTCATTGAGCAGTGGTTTGTAGTTCTCCTTGAAGAGGTCCTTCACATCCCTTGTAAGTTGGATTCCTAGGTATTTTATTCTCTTTGAAGCAATTGTGAATGGGAGTTCACTCATGATTTGGCTCTCTGTCTGTGATTGGTGTACAAGAATGCTTGTGATTTTTGTACATTGATTTTGTATCCTGAGACTTTGCTGAAGTTGCTAATCAGCTTAAGGAGATTTTGGGCTGAGACAATGGGGTTTTCTAGATATACAATCATGTCATCTGCAAACAGGGACAATTTGACTTCCTCTTTTCCTAATTGAATACCCTTTATTTCCTTCTCCTGCCTGATTGCCCTGGCCAGTACTTCCAGCACTATGTTGAATAGGAGTGGTGAGAGAGGGCATCCCTGTCTTGTGCCAGTTTTCAGAGGGAATGCTTCCAGTTTTTGCCCATTCAGTATGATATTGGCTGTGGGTTAGTCATAGATAGCTCTTATTATTTTGAGATACGTCCCATCAATACCTAATTTATTGAGAGTTTTTAGCATGAAGGGTTGTTGAATTTTGTCAAAGGCCTTTTCTGCATCTATTGAGGTAATCGTGGTTTTTGTCTTTGGTTCTGTTTATATGCTGGATTACATTTATTGATTTGCGTATGTTGAACCAGCCTTGCATCCCAGGGATGAAGCCCACTTGATCATGGTGGATAAGCTTTTTGATGTGCTGCTGGATTCGGTTTGCCAGTATTTTATTGAGGATTTTTGCATCAATGTTCATCAAGGATATTGGTCTGAAATTCTCTTTTTTGGTTGTGTCTCTGCCAGGCTTTGGTATCTAGATGATGCTGGCCTCATAAAATGTATTAGGGAGGATTCCCTCTTTTTCTATTGATTGGAATAGTTTCAGAAGGAATGGTACCAGTTCCTCCTTGTACCTCTGGTAGAATTCGGCTGTGAATCCATCAGGTCCTGGACTCTTTTTGGTTGGTAAGCTATTGATTATTGCCACAATTTCAGAGCCTGTTATTGGTCTATTCAGAGATTCAACTTCTTCCTGGTTTAGTCTTGGGAGGGTTTATTTGTTGAGGAATTTATCCATTTCTTCTAGATTTTCTAGTTTATTTGCATAGAGGTGTTTGTAGTATTCTCTGATGGTAGATTGTATTTCTGTGGGATCGGTGGTGATATCCCCTTTTTCGTTTTTTATTGCATCTGTTTGATTCTTCTCCCTTTTCTTCTTTATTAGTCTTGCTAGCAGTCTATCAATTTTGTTGATCTTTTCAAAAAACCAGCTCCTGGATTCATTAATTTTTTGAAGGGTTTTTTGTGTCTCTATTTCCTTCAGTTCTGCTCTGATTTTAGTTATTTCTAGCCTTCTGCTAGCTTTTGAATGTGTTTGCTCTTGCTTTTCTAGTTCTTTTAATTGTGATGTTAGGGTGTCAATTTTGGATCTTTCCTGCTTTCTCTTGTGGGCATTTAGTGCTATAAATTTCCCTCTACACACTGCTTTGAATGTGTCCCAGAGATTCTGGTATGTTGTGTCTTTGTTCTCGTTGGTTTCAAAGAACATCTTTATTTCTGCCTTCATTTCATTATGTACCCAGTAGTCATTCAGGAGCAGGTTGTTCAGTTTCCATGTAGTTGAGCGGTTTTGAGAGTTTCTTTTTTTTTTTTTTTATTTATTTATTTTTTTTTATTATACTTTAGGGTTTTAGGATACATGTGCACAATGTGCAGGTTTGTTACATATGTATCCATGTGCCATGTTGATTTCCTGCACCCATTAACTCGTCATTTAGCATTAGGTGTATCTCCTAATGCTGTCCCTCCCCCCTCCCCCCACCCCACAACAGTCCCCGGAGTGTGATGTTCCCCTTCCTGTGTCCATGAGTTCTCATTGTTCAATTCCCACCTATGAGAGAGAACATGCGGTGTTTGGTTTTTTGTCCTTGCGATAGTTTACTGAGAATGATGTTTTCCAGTTTCATCCATGTCCCTACAAAGGATATGAACTCATCCTTTTTTATGGCTGCATAGTATTCCATGGTGTATATGTGCCACATTTTCTTAATCCAGTCTATCGTTGTTGGACATTTGGGTTGGTTCCAACTCTTTGCTATTGTGAATAGTGCCGCAATAAACATACGTGTGCATGTGTCTTTATAGCAGCATGATTTATAGTCCTTTGGGTATATACCCAGTAATGGGATGGCTGGGTCAAATGGTATTTCTAGTTCTAGATCCCTGAGGAATCACCACACTGACTTCCACAATGGTTGAACTAGTTTACAGTCCCACCAACAGTGTAAAAGTGTTCCTGTTTCTCCACATCCTCTCCAGCACCTGTTGTTTCCTGATTTTTTAATGATGGCCATTCTAACTGGTGTGAGATGGTATCTCACTGTGGTTTTGATTTGCATTTCTCTGATGGCCAGTGATGATGAGCATTTCTTCATGTGTTTTCTGGCTGCATAAATGTCTTCTTTTGAGAAGTGTCTGTTCATGTCCTCTGCCCACTTTTTGATGGGGTTGTTTGTTTTTTTCTTGTAAATTTGTTTGAGTTCATTGTAGATTCTGGATATTAGCCCTTTGTCAGATGAGTAGGTTGCAAAAATTTTCTCCCATTCTGTAGGTTGCCTGTTCATTCTGATGATAGTTTCTTTTGCTGTGCAGAAGCTCTTTAGTTTAATGAGATCCCATTTGTCAATTTTGGCTTTTGTTGCCATTGCTTTTGGTGTTTTAGACATGAAGTCCTTGCCCACGCCTATGTCCTGAATGGTATTGCCTAGGTTTTCTTGTAGGATTTTAATGGTTTTAGGTCTAACATATAAGTCTTTAATCCATCTTGAATTAATTTTTCTATAAGGTGTAAGGAAGGGATCCAGTTTCAGCTTTCTACATATGGCTAGCCAGTTTTCCAAGCACCATTTATTAAATAAGGAATCCTTTCCCCATTTCTTGTTTTTGTCAGGTTTGTCAAAGATCAGATAGTTGTAGCTATGCGGCATCATTTCTGAGGGCTCTGTTCTGTTCCATTGATCTATGTCTCTGTTGTGGTACCAGTACCATGCTGTTTTGGTTACTGTAGCCTTGTAGTATAGTTTAAAGTCAGGTAGTGTGATGCCTCCAGCTTTGTTCTTTTGGCTTAGGATTGACTTGGCGATGCGGGCTCTTTTTTGGTTCCATATGAACTTTAAAGTAGTTTTTTCCAATTCTGTGAAGAAAGTCATTGGTAGCTTGATGGGGATGGCATTGAATCTATAAATTACCTTGGGCTGTATGGCCATTTTCACGATATTGATTCTTCCAACCCATGAGCATGGAATGTTCTTCCATTTGTTTGTATCCTCTTTTATTTCATTGAGCAGAGGTTTGTAGTTCTCCTTGAAGAGGTCCTTCACATCCCTTGTAAGTTGGATTCCTAGGTATTTTATTCTCTTTGAAGCAATTGTGAATGGGAGTTCACTCATGATTTGGCTCTCTGTTTGTCTGTTATTGGTGTACAAGAATGCTTGTGATTTTTGTACATTAATTTTGTATCCTGAGACTTCGCTGAAGTTGCTAATCAGCTTAAGGAGATTTTGGGCTGAGACAATGGGGTTTTCTAGATATACAATCATGTCATCTGCAAACAGGGACAATTTGACTTCCTCTTTTCCTAATTGAATACCTTTTATTTCCTTCTCCTGCCTGATTGCTCTGGCCAGAACTTCCAGCACTGTGTTGAATAAGAGCGGTGAGAGAGGGCATCCCTGTCTTGTGCCAGTTTTCAGAGGGAATGCTTCCAGTTTTTGCCCATTCAGTATGATATTGGCTGTGGGTTTGTCATAGATAGCTCTTATTATTTTGAGATACCTCCCATCAATACCTAATTTATTGAGAGTTTTTAGCATGAAGGGTTGTTGAATTTTGTCAAAGGCCTTTTCTGCATCTATTGAGATAATCATGTGGTTTTTGTCTTTGGTTCTGTTTATATGCTGGAATACATTTATTGATTTGCGTATGTTGAACCAGCCTTGCATCCCAGGGATGAAGCCCACTTGATCATGGTGGATAAGCTTTTTGATGTGCTGCTGGATTCGGTTTGCCAGTATTTTATTGAGGATTTTTGCATCAATGTTCATCAAGGATATTGGTCTGAAATTCTCTTTTTTGGTTATGTCTCTGCCAGGTTTTGGTATCAGGACGATGCTGGCTTCATAAAATGTGTTAGGGAGGATTCCCTCTTTTTCTATTGATTGGAATAGTTTCAGAAGGAATGGTACCAGTTCCTCCTTGTACCTCTGGTAGAATTCGGCTGTGAATCCCTCAGGTCCTGGACTCTTTTTGGTTGGTAAGCTATTGATTATTGCCACAATTTCAGAACCTGTTATTGGTCTATTCAGAGATTCAACTTCTTCCTGGTTTAGTCTTGGGAGGGTGTATTTGTCGAGGAATTTATCCATTTCTTCTAGATTTTCTAGTTTATTTGCATAGAGGTGTTTGTAGTATTCTCTGATGGTAGATTGTATTTCTGTGGGATCGGTGGTGATATCCCCTTTTTCGTTTTTTATTGCATCTATTTGATTCTTCTCTCTTTTCTTCTTTATTAGTCTTGCTAGCGGTCCATCAATTTTGTTGATCTTTTCAAAAAACCAGCTCCTGGATTCATTAATTTTTTGAAGGGTTTTTTGTGTCTCTATTTCCTTCAGTTCTGCTCTGATTTTAGTTATTTCTAGCCTTCTGCTAGCTTTTGAATGTGTTTGCTCTTGCTTTTCTAGTTCTTTTAATTGTGATGTTAGGGAGTCAATTTTGGATCTTTCCTGCTTTCTCTTGTGGGCATTTAGTGCTATAAATTTCCCTCTACACACTGCTTTGAATGTGTCCCAGAGATTCTGGTATGTTGTGTCTTTGTTCTCGTTGGTTTCAAAGAACATCTTTATTTCTGCCTTCATTTCATTATGTACCCAGTAGTCATTCAGGAGCAGGTTGTTCAGTTTCCATGTAGTTGAGCGGTTTTGAGTGAGTTTCTTAATCCTGAGTTCTAGTTTGATTGCACTGTGGTCTGAGAGACAGTTTGTTATAATTTCTGTTCTTTTACATTTGCTGAGGAGAGCTTTACTTCCAACTATGTGGTCAATTTTGGAATAGGTGTGGTGTGGTGCTGAAAAAAATGTATATTCTGTTGATTTGGGGTGGAGAGTTCTGTAGATGTCTATTAGGTCTGCTTGGTGCAGAGCTGAGTTCAATTCCTGGATATCCTTGTTAACTTTCTGTCTCGTTGATCTGTCTAATGTTGACAGTGGGGTGTTAAAATCTCCCATTATTATTGTGTGGGAGTTTAAGTCCCTTTGTAGGTCACTCAGGACTTGCTTTATGAATCTGGGTGTTCCTGTGTTGGGTGCATACATATTTAGGATAGTTAGCTCTTCTTGTTGAATTGATCCCTTTACCATTATGTAATGGCCTTCTTTGTCTCTTCTGATCTTTGTTGGTTTAAAGTCTATTTTATCAGAGACTAGGATTGCAACCCCTGCCTTTTTTTGTTTTCCATTTGTTTGGTAGATCTTCCTCCATCCCTTTATTTTGAGCCTATGTGTGTCCCTGCACATGAGATGGGTTTCCTGAATACAGCACACTGATGAGTCTTGACTTTTATCCAGTTTGCCAGTCTGTGTCTTTTAATTGGAGCATTTAGCCCATTTACATTTAAAGTTAATATTGTTATGTGTGAATTTGATCCTGTCATTATGATGTTAGCTGGTTATTTTGCTCATTAGTTGATGCAGTTTCTTCCTAGCCTTGATGGTCTTTACAATTTGGCATGTTTTTGCAGTGGCTGGTATCAGTTGTTCCTTTCCATGTTTAGTGCTTCCTTCAGGAGCTCTTTTAGGGCAGGCCTGGTGGTGACATAATCACTCAGCATTTGCTTGTCTGTAAAGTATTTTACTTCTCCTTCACTTATGAAGCTTAGTTTGGCTGGATATGAAATTCTGGGTCGAAAATTCTTTTCTTTAAGAATGTTGAATATCGACACCCACTCTCTTCTGGCTTGTAGAGTTTCTGCCGAGAGATCAGCTGTTAGTCTGATGGGCTTCCCTTTGTGGGTAACCCGACCTTTCTCTCTGGCCGCCCTTAACATTTTTTCCTTCATTTCAACTTTGGTGAATCTGACAATTATGTGTCTTGGAGTTGCTCTTCTCGAGGAGTATCTTTGTGGCGTTCTCTGTATTTTCTGAATCTGAATGTTGGCCTGCCTTGCTAGATTGGGGAAGTTCTCCTGGATAATATCTTGCAGAGTGTTTTCCAACTTGATTCCATTGTCCCCGTCACTTTCAGGTACACCAGTCAGACGTAGGTTTGGTCTTTTCACATAGTCCCATATTTCTTGGAGGCTTTGTTCGTTTCTTTTTATTCTTTTTTCTCTAAACTTCCCTTCTCACTTCATTTCATTCATTTCATCTTCCATCACTGATACCCTTTCTTCCAGTTGATCGTCGGCTACTGAGGCTTCTGCAATCTTCGCGTAGTTCTCGAAACTTGGCTTTCAGCTCCATCAGCTCCTTTAAGCCCTTCTCTCCATTGGTTATTCTAGTTATCCATTCGTCTAATTTTTTTTCAAAGTTTTTAACTTCTTTGCCATTGTTTTGAATTTCCTCCCATAGCTCGGAGTAGTTTGATCATCTGAAACCTTCTGTCAACTTGTCAAAGTCATTCTCCGTCCAGCTTTGTTCCGTTGCTGGTGAGGAACTGCGTTCCTTTGGAGGAGGAGAGGTGCTCTGCTTTTTAGAGTTTCCAGTTTTTCTGCTCTGTTTTTTCCCCATCTTTGTGGTTTTATCTACTTTTGGTCTTTGATGATGGTGATGTACAGATGGGTTTTTGGTGTGGGTGTCCTTTCTGTTTGTTAGTTTTCCTTCTACCAGACAGGACCCTCAGCTGCAGGTCTGTTGGAGTTTGCTAGAGGTCCACTCCAGACCCTGTTTGGGTGGGTGTCAGCAGCGGTGGCTGCAGAACAGTGGATTTTCGTGAGACTGCAAATTCAGCTGTCTGCTAGTTCCTCTGGAAGTTTTGTCTCAGAGGAGTACCTGGCCGAGTGAGGTGTCAGTCTGTCCCTACTGGGGGGTGCCTCCCAGTTAGGCTGCTCAGGGGTCAGGGACCCACTTTAGGAAGCAGTCTGCCTGTTCTCAGATCTCCAGCTGTGTGCTGGGAGAACCACTACTCTCTTCAAAGCTGTCAGACAGGGGCATTTAAGTCTGCAGAGGTTCCTGCTGAGTTTTTGTTTGTCTGTGCCCTGCCCCCAGAGGTGGAGCCTACAGAGGCAGGCAGGCCTCCTTGAGCTGTGGTGGGCTCCACCCAGTTCGAGCTTCCTGGCTGCTTTGTTTACCTAAGCAAGCCTGGGCAATGGCGGGCGCCCCTCCCCCAGCCTCCCTGGCGCCTTGCAGCTTGATCTCAGACTGCTGTGCTAGCAATCAGCGAGACTCCGTGGGCATAGGACCCTCGGAGCCAGGTGCGGGACACAATCTCCTGGTGTGCCGTTTTCCAAGCCTATTGGAAAAGCGCAGTATGAGGGTGGGACTGACCCGATTTTCCAGGTGCCATCTGTTACCCCTTTCTTTGCCTAGGAAAGGGAACTCCCTGACCCCTTACCCTTCCCGAGTGAGGCAATGCCTCGCCCTGCTTCGGCTCGTGCACAGTGCGCTGCACCGACTGTGCTGCACCCACTGTTTGGCACTCCCTAGTGAGATGAAACCGGTACCTCAAATGGAAATGCAGAAATCTCCTGTCTTCTGTGTTGCTCATGCTGGGAGCTGTAGACCAGAGCTGTTCCTATTCGGCCATCTTTGGTCTTTCATGTTGGTGACCTTCAGATGGAGTCTCTGAGTAGACATCCTTTTTGTTGATGTTGATGCTATTCCTTTCTGTTTGTTAGTTTTCCTTCTAACAGGCCCCTCTGCTACAGGTCTGCTGGAGTTTGCTGGAGATCCACTCCAGACCCTGTTTGCCTGGGTATCACCAGTGGAGGCTGCAGAACAGCAAAGATTGCTCCCTGATCCTTCCTCTGGAAGCTCAGCCCAGAGGGGCACCAGCCAGATGCCAGCCAGAGCTCTCCTGTATGAGGTGTCTGTCAGCCCCTACTGGGAGGTATCTCCCAGTCAGGATACGTGGGGGTCAGGGACACACTTGAGGAGGCAGTCTGACCTTAGCAGAGCTTAAACGGTGTGCTGGGAGATCCGCTGCTCTCCTCAGAGCTGTCAGGCCGGGATGTTTAAGTCTGCTGAAGCTGTGCCCACAGCCGCCCCTTCCCCCACATGCTCTGTCCCAGGGAGATGGGGGTTTTATCTATGAGTCCCTGACTGGGAGTGCTGCCTTTTTTTCAGAGATTCCCTGCCCAGAGAGGAGGAATCTAGAGAGGCAGTCTGGCCACAGCGGCCTTGCTGAGCTGCTGTGGGGTCTGCCCAGTTTGAACTTCCTGGTGGCTTTGTTTACACTATGAGGGTAAAACCACCTACTCAAACTTCAGCAATGGCGGATACCCCTCCCCACGCCAAGCTCAAGCATCCCAAGTTGACCTTAGACTGCTGTGCTGGCAGCGAGAATTTCAGGCCAGTGGATCTGAGCTTTCTGGGCTCTGTGGGGGTGGGACGCGCTGAGCCAGACCACTTGGCTCCCTGGATTCAGTCTCCTTTCCAGGAGTGTGAGTGGTTCTGTTTCGCTGGTGTTCCAGGCAGCACTAGGGTATGAAAAAAAAATCCTGCATCTGGCTTGGTGTCTGTCCAAACGGCCGCCCAGTTTTGTGCTTGAAACCCAGGGTCCTGGTGGCGTAGGCACCAGAGGGAATCTCCTGGTCTGCAGGTTGCAAAGACTTTGGGAAAAGCGCTGTATCTGGGCCAGAATGCACCATTCCTCAGGGCATAGTCCCTCATGGCTTCCCTTGGATAGGGGAGGGAATTCTCCGACTCCTTGTGTTTCCCAAGTGAGGCAATGCCCCACCCTGCTTTGGCTCACCCTCCGTGGGCTGTACCCACTGCCCAACCAGTCCCAATGGGATGAACCTGGTACCTCAGTTGGAAATACAGAATTCACCAGCCTTCTGCGGCGATCTCGCTGGAAGCTGCAGACCGGAGCTGTTCCTATTTGGCCCTCTTGTCAGCAATCCCTTCCTTGAGTTTTGACAAAGCATATAATACTGGAACCTCATCCCCATCATGATATTAAACCTCACTGTCCCAAAAGTCCCCTCATGCCCCTTCACAGTCTATCTCTGCCCACCCATCCTGCTCGCCCCCAGAGGTGACCACTTTTCTGAATTACTTAAGCATAGATTAGAGTTTGAGTGTATACTGTTGTGGTTGGCTTCTCTCATTCATAATGTTTTTGAGGTTCATCTTCACTGTATGTATCATTTTTTTTCCTTTTTATTACTGAATATTCCTTTGCATCAGTCTATCGCAGTGTGGAGAATCTACTTCTGCTGATGGACTCCAGGGCTGTTTCCAGCTTTTGGCTGCTTTGAACATTCTTGGACAAGTTTTCTTGTGAATATATGCTTCTGTTTGCCTTGAGTAAACACTCAGGAGTGGGACTGTTGGGCTGTGTAGTAGGTGGATGGCTAATTTTAAAAGAAACTGGCAGGCCTTTTTTCCAAAGTGGTTGTACAATTTTATACTCCCTCCAACTATGTATGAGAGTTCCAGTTGTTCCATAGCCTTGACAAAACTTCTTTTTAATTTTAGACATTCTGGTGGGTGTGTAGATAAATAGGATTTTTAAATGATTATTTAAGAGACAAATGACCCTGAAATCATGCACACATACACACAAATACATAACTCAGAATTCATAGTGCTTTTTAGAACCAAGCAAAATCAGATGTTTGTAAACAAAGCATTTAGCACAAGGACAGCAAAATTTGTGGCAACTTATAATATTTTTAAGCAATTAAGCGTTTGAAATTATTTTTCTCCCTGAAACAAGCTGTAAGCCTCCAAGGACTTGCTGAGGAATCCCAGCTTTGAGCTCTGGCAAAGAGCTTCACAGGCCAAGGACAGCAGTATTCACATTGCACAAACTAAGCACTAAAGCCTTCAGTTTCCCTCCCCAGTAACACACAAAATCAAACTTCCCAGTCACTGCTGCACATGAGAATATTCTACATTTTTATGCTTTTACAAGAGGAGAAACACACACCACACTACAGAGAGACTGACTGGCATGGGGCATTGATGCCATTGAATCCCCATCCCTTTGCTTTGAGTTAGCTTGCACATGACAAAACCTTTTGATAAGAGATACTCACACTTCCCCCCAAATTTCAAGGAAAACTGTGTTTCAGAGAGATGTCCCGCAGGGGGTGTTTCCTTGACCCCAGTTTAACAAGCCCTGGCCTGGCACGTCCCTTCTGGGGCTTCACTATAAAGAGCAGGTTGACAGAGCAAATGGTTTTAGAGCCAGAGGGACACATTTGAAATTGGCTCTGCATACTACCTGTGTGGCTTGGGCAAGTTTCTTAACCTCTTAAACCTCAGCTTCCCTGCCTGTTCCAAGCAATGAGGATACCTCCCTTTGTGCAAGAGTGCCATCATGATTAGACTGCAGATGTCATGCTGCCAGCATGTGGGAAACACGTAAGAGATGGCTGTGGAGCAAAGTTCATCCGCCTGGCTGCCTACCAGAGAGAATGCCAAACCACAGACCCACTCATTCTGTATCTGTTCTCCCAAGGAGCTCAACTGAGTATTAAGGAAATAATTTTAGAATAATTTCTACTGAAATGACTGGTAAGTGTAGGGTCCACAAGAAAATTCTGATTCTAGGAGAATTTTGTCATCCAAGTGAATCATTAGTTGTACAGTGGGGTATCTGGAAGAGGTACATGGATAATCAGAGTCAGCTTCAGTGAAAACCCAGCACCACTGAGGTGTGACAGGGAAAGGTCTGCTGGCATTGCTCTCGGCACAGAGCATCAAGTTGGTCCCAAAATAGGGTTCCTGACGGCAGATGCTGCTGCAGCCAGGAAGAGTCTCTGCTTATAGAGCAAGGAGTTATCTCCATGCTGGCTTGCTAGCCATAGGCATGCAGAGAGCCCAGCAAAGGCAGGTGAGCCAGTTTGGGGGTGTGTTCAGCTCAAAGTGCCAAATTACTCTTGGAGAAGAACGGGCCAGAGCCACCTCAGCAGATGGAATTGGTGCCTGTCATCCCTGCTTCTCCCTGTACCTAGTGGCTGGGGTACGTTTCCATCCCCAAAGCAGGATGGGCATGTGCACCTACTGGCCTTGGGCTTTATCTGGCTCCACTCTAGGCAGAACACAAAACCCATGTTGACATCACAGGAGCTCCACGAGCCAATCAGCTGGCGCAAGGGGCAGATGATACGGGAGAAAGGCTTTTTTGTTGTGTTTTGTTTTTTGTTTTGTTTTTAAATAACATAGGGAGGCATGGGACACAGCTTCTAAAGGAGAGATGCGTTTCGATTCAGAAAGAAAAGCTAAGCACTTAAAAATCACTTGTTTCTGTGTTAAAGCTATTTGAAAGAACAATTTGCAAGGCAAAAGTTTTATTCATTTGGTATCATATAAAAAATTCACACTAAGCTCAGTAAGTAGCTGTATAGCAAATGGTCTTTATCCCTGAAGGAAAACATGAAACAGTTCTTCACAGAAGAAATAAAAATGTCCCATAATTATGGGATAAATGAGTCACAGCCCTTAGTCACATTTTGACCAGGATATCACACAGGTTGGTCATGTAATTGTTTCTGTAATTACGTGGAATGGACTGAGCAGAAGAGTTGGTAGAAAATCCTATTTTCACACTTCAGTTTTATGTGATGATTTTTCAGTGGTTCAGTCAAGCTGAAACCTTTTACCTGTATCTGTCATACAGGGTGTTCTGCAATGGACAGGCCTATGCAGACCTACCCCCCAAAGTCTGAGGAAGCTGAGAGGCCAAAGAAAGAGACTGAAAACTCTAGTTCTCAGAAAGGAACATTAATAAGAACTTAAGAACAGAAGCCCTGTCTGTGTCTTTAGCAGCAGTGAGACAAGATTGTAGATCCCTGCACCATTACCCCCAGACCCAGGGCTTATATGCCATACAGAAAGGGTGATTCAGAGGGATGTGTAGGACAAGTGAAGTATGATAACATCAAGATTGTTTGACCTAATGGCAGTATTTACAGTATGTATGTACTTTTACCCAAGGAACAATAGATAATTTGGGAGTCTTTGAGGCCTTCTCAGAACTGAGGTTAATCAGAAGACGACATGGCAGATTAGCATCCAAGATGGAGTTGCCTTGGCCTCCACACTCCAGCCTCCCAAAGCCAGCTCTTAAAATCTCACGCACTCTTCTTCTTCTGTGATGGTCTCTTAGCCTGTAGGGAGGGTGGCTATAGCTTTAGTAGCAGTACATTGGCAATGGAAAACAGCTCAGGCCCAGTGGGATTCCCAATGAGGGAGGTTCACAGGCTGTTGGATCATCTCTAGTCTTAGGAATACCATGACTTCAGTTTTCTCAGAAGAAGTAAGACAATGAGAGATACTTAACATTAATAATTTGAATAGTAGAAATATAATGACAATTGAAAGAGAATTTGTATGCAGAACAACAACAACAACCAAAAAAAGCCTATTAGCCAACTAAAAGCATCATGAAGAAAATTAAAACTTGGTTCTTCTTTAGAGACTTGCTGTAGCCAGGAAATCAGGAAATAATTCAGGTTTCGCCCAAATAGTAGGCAAATAATAAAAACTCAAGAACAGTATTTCAGGTCCAGGTACGGTGGCTCACGCCTGTAATCCCAGCACTTTGGGAGGCTGAAGCGGGCAGATTGCTTCAGCTCAGGAGTTGGAGACTAGCTTGGCCAACATGGGAAAACCCTGTCTCTACTAAAAATACAAAAATTAGCTGGGTGTGGTGGCACATGCCTGTAATCCCAGCTACTCAGGTGGCTGAGGCCTGAGAATAGTTTGGACCTGGGAGGCAGAAGTTGCAGTGAGCCAAGTTTGCACCCACTGCACTCCAGCCTGGACGACAGAGTGAGACTGTCTCAAAAAAAGAAAAAGAGTGGTTAAGACTAGAATCTAAGTTTTTCTCTCTCCAGTTTCCCCATTTCTACCAAGGATAAATTATAGTACCTTGGTATTTCAGGAATAATGAAAAATAAAAATTAAAAAAAATTATAGGACCAATTTATTTGCTTTAGTTGCAAAATAAATTTTAGTCTCACTATACTTGGCCTAATTATTTGCTTAAAGTGTAGCAAGAATAGTTATTGGTCACATAAGCTTCTTTTCAGTTGGCTTTGCTGGAACTTTATAAGGAATTTTGGATATGACATTTTAAAAGCCTTGAGACTAAGGATTCCCCATTAGACTATGCTTGTAATACCTATACATAGGTACTATACCTGTACAAATTCCTCTCTTCTTTAGTTCCCAAAATATCTTGGTTCCTGGGCCTGTCAGAAAGTGATATTCTTTACTTACTAGAGGCCAGGAACCTTGTAAGGAACCATTTAGACAACATACCAAGTTAGTCTTTCCAAAGGACTTTTTATTGGCTCTATAAAGTCAGTGTCAATTCCTCAAAGCAGTCTGGTTATATCTGAAAATACGTGATTCTAGTCAAAGCCTTGGTGAAATACCCAGTGTTTCCAATTGTGTCCTGTTACAAAACAAAACAGATTCTTACTGAATTTATGCAAACAACTACATTGCCATATAAAATAAGAACACTCATGAAAAGTTTCCAAATTCTGGAGAACTCAGGTAGAGGGAAGAAGTAAATTTTGCTCACAAAAGTATCCTTTACAATCAGAGTAGCAGTCTTCCAAACAGGATGTTGCCCATTCATCGTGGAACAGCCATCCACAAACGAAGCAGCTCTTTGTCAGGTAAGGGAGCTGTTTGTTGGGCACTGTAGAATCCAGCAGCTCCTCACACAGTTTCAGTCAGTCCTAGGGAAAAAAGAGGCTCTCTGCTCATGAGTGTCTCCTCCTTGCACTCTTCCGGTAGCAAGATCCTATATAAACCATTTCCATCTTATCATGGGACTCTTTTTGGGCACTGTGATCCCCGTCAGAGTGTTTCTCTGACATTACCCCCATACGCCCTAGTAAATGATTCACTAAGGGCTGTCGAGTGAAGAATTTATCCCTACAAGCACTCTGGCATGCTACCTTCTGTGGGCTCAGGCAGTCTTATTCCCATTTAGCATGTCCAATTAATATTGCTCAAAGGGCAGATTTGCATGCCTTCTCTTCTGTAGTACTAGGTAGGAAAAATGTTTCAGCAGTCAGATATAATATCCATTTTCATAAAACATTTAGGGAAAGGAGATATAACTATTTCACATAAAGCCTATTTAAACATTTCAACTTTCATAATTCTATCAACCCTTACATTTTTATGTTCTGGTTCCAGGAACTTCTCTTTTTCACCCCCAGACCATTTTACCCTCTTGTCAAAAAGGCTTTGGGTTTGCAGCAGGGGATTGAGCCAAGGGACCTGGGCACTTTGGTCAATGTGTCTTGATTAATTACCTCAACATTGCCCCAGGCAATTGTTGATCACCTTTCTCATTTTAATCTTTACCTTTTGATTTTTTTTTTTTTTTTTTTTTTTTTTGTAATTCAATGATTTTATTGAGTTTTTACTTAGTAGTTTTATCTTTAATACATATAGGCTATTCAGATTTTCAGGTTTTTTTTTTTTTTTTTTTTTTTTTTTTTTTTTTTTTTTTTTTTTTTATTTAGGTTTTAGGTACATTGCACATGTGCATTTGTTACATATGTATCATGTGCATGTTGATTTCCTGCACCATTACTCGTCATTTAGCATTAGTGTATCTCTAATGCTGTCCCTCCCCCCCCCACCCCACATCCCGAGTGTGATGTTCCCTTCTGTGTCCATGAGTTCAAAAAAATATTGTCCAATCTAGGGTAAATACAGAAAACTGGTTTGGGTTCCTGTAATGTTGGGGGAAAAGCAGGGGCTCACTATGGTCCATCCAGCTTTTGGTAGTGTTGTATTAAGAACTTTGTTTGAACTCTATCAATTTCCAATTAATTCCATTCCATTTCTTTTTTTTTTTTTTTTTTTTTTTTTTTTTTGAGACAGAGTCTCACTCTGTCGCCCAGGCTGGAGTGTGGTGGCGCAATCTTGGCTCACTGCAAGTTCTGCCTCCTGGGTTGACGCCATTCTCCTGCCTCAGCCTCCCGAGTAGCTGGGACTACAGGCACCCGCCACCATGCCCGGCTAATTTTTGTATTTTTAGTAGAGACAGGGTTTCACTGTGTTAGCCAGGATGATCTCAATCTCCTGACCTCATGATCCGCCTGCCTCTGCCTCCCAAAGTGCTGGGATTATAGACGTGAGCGACCGTGCCCAGCCAATTCAATTTCTTTTCTTTTTTTTTTTGAGATGGAGTCTCCCTCTGTCACCCAGGCTGGAGTGCAGTGGCGCTATCTCGGCTCACTGCAAGCTCCGCCTCCCGGGTTCACGCCATTCTCCTCCCTAAGCCTCTCGAGTAGCTGGGACTACAGGCGCCCGCCACCGCTCCCGGCTAATTTTTTGTGTTTTTAGTAGAGACGGGGTTTCACCGTGTTAGCCAGGATGGTCTCGATCTCCTGACCTCGTGATCCACCTGCCTCGGCCTCTCAAAGTGCTGGGATTACAGGTGTGAGCCACCGTGCCAGGCCTTCAATTTCTTAATAACCAAGATTTCCACCCTGCTGGGACAAATTCCATGACTCTCCCTTTCTTTTTTTCTTAGTTTCACCCCTTTCAATTTTTAAAAATTTACCTTTTTTAATAACTTTTACAATTTTCACCTCGCTAGGATAAGTCCTTTGACTCTCCTTTTTGCCATTCCCTATGCTCTTGTTAATTAGCCTAATGTTTTTATTAGCATCTGTAAGACCCATGAGGGGAAGTTGACACAGCAAATTTGAGGCTTCCTGAACTTTTAATTTTGCATCAGTAACGAAGTGCCCATGCAAAAGTCCCTCCTACCCCACCCCTACCCCCTCACCAGACACACACATGCTTAACCACAGCATTTACCATGAGCTGGGTAATAGGCATATTGATGGGGTGGATATCCCTGTCATAAAGCCAGTTCCACATGGCTTATAGACAAAGCATATCAGCTGCTTCATCTGGGGTGCTCCACGTAGCATTGGGGCTGACCCCATTCTCAGGGTAAACAGATCTTACAGAGGCTTTTATCCAGTCCACCAGGCTGGCTGTTCCCTCAGGAATAACCTCCCATGTGTCTGGATCACATACAGCCTGTGATAGTTCAGTAGTGAGCTGGGGATCCTGCATCAACCCAAACATGTTTTTCCACTCTGCAGCATTTAAAACCAAAGACACTGCTCCAAATTAGCTACTCTCACAATTCAACAAAAGGTTTTACCCAGGGAGCTGATGATACCTATCTACAAAAGGGAACAATTCCTTCACACAGTACCCTCTGGTTTCAGTAGTTACTTGGTTTTGCCCTTCTCCCACATTGACTACCTTCTTGGCAACCACAGGTCTCAGAGGTACTTTCTGTTGCCCTGTCATTATTTTCCCCTTTGTAGATAGCTTTGAGGCTAATGATCTGAGCTCAGACGGACCCACATTTGAGCTTGGTCCAGCATCAAGGCCCAATCTGGCACTCTTATTTTAGCTTTTATAGAGAATAACCACGGGACTGAATATTTCACTTTTCCTTATTGGTTTGCATTTATTTACGTATCCAGTGAACAGTTCCTTAGGAGTTGGATTTTTCTCTGAATTCTACTGGTAACTCTTACCTTTCAGTAACTGAGCACAGCACAGCTACAGCTCCATACCATAGGTGACCATGCGGCCGCCCAGGAATCAATCAAAAGTTCCTCATTCTCTATCCTTTTATCCTTTCCTTTTCTATCCATCTAGTTTTATCTGTATCATTTTTCATTCATTTTAAAACAACCTTTAAATAGCCTCTAAACTATGTGGTTACTCTTCCTTTATGCAAAAACCTCATCTTCATGTTTTTAATAAACTTCTTTATCAAAACACATCTTTCTTTATTCACTTTCATATAGAATTGTTTCTCTTATATTTAGTAGTTTTAATTACATATATTAACTACTACTTTAACTCTTAGTAACCCTAATTTCCATGGAAAAACCTAGGATTACTTCATTTAACATAACAGACTTTAAGATTTCAAATTACTGAAAAGAACTTTAAAACTAGTTTTATTTGAAAGATTACTAAAGTTAGGTGAACTAAAAGGCATTTGAGGTGGTTTCTATATTTCTGAGAAGAACTTTTTTTTTTTTTTTGTTTTTGTTTTTGAGACAGAGTCTCACTGTGTTACCCAGGCTGGAGTACAGTGGCACGATCTCGGCTCACTGTAACCTCTGCCTCCTGGGTTCAAGCAGTTCTGTCTCAGCCTCCCGAGTAGCTGGGACTACAGGCACACACCCCCTGCCTGGCTAATTTTTGTATTTTTTGGTAGAGATGGGGTTTCCCCATATTGGTTAGGCTGGTCTTGAACTCCTGACCTCAGGTGATCCACCTGCCTCGGCCTCCCAAAGTGCTGGGATTACAGGAGTGAGCCACTGTGCCCAGCCAGAACTTACTTTTTCTTTAAGCCAAATTAGAGCTCTGTCATATATTTTGATAATGATCTATCACATATACAACACACTAAATATATGTAGACATACACACAAACAGAAACAGATCTTATAGACTTATGAGATTCTTCACTTGCCAGTTCTCAAATAGCTTCTCTCCCACCTTTACACAACCCGCCCAAAGACATGACTCACATGAAACAAGGTGGAGAAGATTTACATCTCAAAGGCACAGAACTTAGACCTAAGCAGCATTATCTGAAAACAAGATTGCCAGGAAAAATGTCTTCTCTTCAACTTAGCTCGTTTCTTGTATTACTGTCATCAAGGTGTCAGTATATTCTTATATTACTGGCTTTAAGGAACAGGGCCAAGAAAGCATGGAAGTTTTAGGGCCTAAACCACACATTTCTTATCCAAACATGCCAAGAAATGAGTAGCCGTTATAGTAGTAACCACTTGCTTTAACAAGTGCTGTCGGCCACCTCTAACAATATAGCTGTTGCCCGTGACTGCTAGCCATTACATACAAGGTCAGCAACTCTCACAGTACAAAGTAATCTCTGTACCCCACCCCCCGCCTCCCCACACACTAACCAGAGATGAGGTAACACAATACAAAATAGTCCAGTTTTAGACCTGAGTAGAATCTGTCTGCTTACTACCCTTGGGTTTCGTGAGGAAAAAGAGATTCTTCCCCAAAAGAGGAGTCTTTGATGCCGTCTGTTTTCCCCAAGGGATCCCAGGCTGTTGGAATTCCTTTTTTTAGATCCCTTGTGTGGCAAGAAGAAGTAGGAACAGACAGAAGTAAATGGAGAAACAGAATTCGGTCAGAAGTTTTACAGAGAGTGCAG
The DNA here is from genome assembly GCF_006542625.1 of Nomascus leucogenys. Classification (NCBI taxonomy): domain Eukaryota; kingdom Metazoa; phylum Chordata; class Mammalia; order Primates; family Hylobatidae; genus Nomascus; species Nomascus leucogenys. Next base: position 86,215,979 of record NC_044382.1, read on the forward strand.
AGGCCTTAATACATATGTAAACATATGCAGCCCAAATTTCAGTTTTAACTAAGTTTACTTTTGACTGTAGGGCCCTTTAAAAAAAAAAAAAACCTTTTTCCTAATTGTAATTCCTAATCAAGCTGTTTTCCTTTTTTTTTTTTTTTTTGAAATGGAGTCTCACTCTGTTGCCCAGGCTGGAGTGCAGTGGCACAATCTCCGCCCACTGCAACCTCTGCCTCCTGAATTCAAGCGATTCTCCTGCCTCAGCCTCCTGAGTAAGCTGGGACTACAGGCGCCCGCCACCACACCCAGCTAATATTATATTTTTAGTAGAGAGGGGGTTTCACCATGTTGGCTAGGCTGGTCTCGAACTCCTGACCTGAAGTGATCACCCGCTTTGACCTCCCAAAGTGCTGGGATTTCAGGAGTGAGCCACCGTGCCTGGCCGGCTGTTTTACTTTTGTGTCTGCTGCTGGCTGGCTTCCGCTACGAGGCGGTCATCTTACCGCACTGGCTGCCCCGCCGCCCTTCCGGGCCAGTGTGATGGTTGGCACTCAGTTCACCATCACTCTAAATCCGCTGGCATTTGGGGTCATCCCCACATTCACAGGGTGGTCCACAATCATCTGAAATGTGAGCCACACCATTCCACGTAGAAGTGGCTGCCCACCACAAGATTTCCTCCATTTCTTGGTCTCTCAGCTCCTGGCCTGGCTTACCACACGTGTCAGGGTAGGCAGGCCTGTGCACACCTACCCCAAAGTCCGAGGAAGCTGAGAGGCCAAAGAAAGAGGCTGATGAATCCCATTCCTCGGAATGAAACATCTAATAGGAACTTATGAACAGAAGCCATGTCTGTGCCTTGGATGGTGGCAAGACAAGATAATGGATCCCTGTTCCATTACCCACAGACCCAGCACTTACATACCAGAGGAAAGGAATGTGTAGGACACTTGTAGAGAAAGGCAAGAATGCTATGTGAATTTGTCTAAGGGCAGGATTTATGGTCAAGGTTGTTTTGATGTAAGGGCAGGATTTACGGTAAGTACATGCTCTTCTTACACAAGGAACAGTAGATAAAATAGTAATATTGGAGGCCATCCCAGAACTGGGGTTAATCAGAAGTCAACGTGGTGGATTAGCATCCAACATGGAGTTGCTTTGGCCTCCGCAGACAGGATTTCTGGCTATTACAGTTGATGTTGCTAAGCCATATTAATCTGCCTCTGCAGATGTCCTACACACTCATCTGTCTTATTTTTCAAGTTAACCTACCCCATTCATTGAGTGGCTACAAAGATTTAATGGTCTGAGCACTTGAAAGTAGGTGGATTTAGCAGTGAAGCAGCATGATTATAAGTTTAATAGAACTAAATGTGCCCCACTAACAGTGTTGGGGTCAGTTATAAAACAAGAAATGCAGGATCCCAAAGAAAGTACACTTATTATTTCTAGTGCTAATGACTTCATTTTGTCATTTGACAGACATTTATTGAGCATTAGCACAAAATCATTAACAACAAAAAAAATTGATAATGAGAAAGAACTAGGTGCAAAACTGCATCTAAAGTTCAGATCTCATTGCGAGAAAACATTTTATAAATTGTCTATAATTGAGCATTTGAAGAGCTTTGTAGGAAATGTTTTTAACTCCTAGGCTTAAATTCAGATTACTTCTGTAGCACAGAAAAATTTTATAACATATCTGAAACAAACAGGTTCTATGTTAGCCTTATAAATAACTTAAATTTAGTTTTATCTTTTATTTTTCTGCATTTCTGTAGGCTGTCAAAATGAGACAGTAGCTGACTGGAGAAGTAGATGTCCTGTCTAGAGAGTATGTGCCTTGGGTACCTTCCTGCTCTCAGGCTCAGCCATTCTATAAGTGTCTGAAAGTAACAGAACCTTTGGAGTAGTACCACTTGGTGTATGTCTTCCATCTGTTCATATTATATGTGCAGCTTCTTGCTTTCTTCAAGTCTTCAGAGCTTTTTAACTAAATTGTTTGATGAGAAATATAGCAAATGGCATATTTAAAATCTTTCTCTTGTTTTACCAAACTTTTGAATGACTTTAGATTCACAAGATTCATCGTGATTCAGGAGACAATTCTCAGACAGGTGAGAATACTTCAATTGAACTCTAACATACTTAGGAGGCAGTTGTGGGTTCAAATGTATACATTTCTCTGAAGAAGTCTATTACCCCAGAATGTGGAGTGCTAAAATCCACGTGCTCATATCACAAGGTTGGCAAGCCAGAAGAAAAGCAGAAATCCCTTAAAATGTCCTTGAATTTTCCTTTATGGCAACCTTATCATACTGAATGCCCTCCCCATCTTGTTTTTCTTTTCTTGGCTAGATACCATGTAGGACAGATAAACCCAAGAGAGTGGGCCGAAAGTCTAGGGGAGACACTGGTTGAATATGACACAGGTGACAATAGGGTAGTTGCTCAACCATGTCCAGTCTCCCTTTTCTTTGCAGTAATTGGTGACTGTACAGTTGGAAAATGTCACTAGGTCCTGGCCTGGGAAGCAGAAGCACCACGTTCCTATTTCAGTTTCCTACTCGCTTATTTCATATGTTGGGCAAGACTCTGCTTGGTTCTTGGCTTCCTCCATAAAAAGAGGAGCTGGACCTGATGACTTCTACAAGTGGAAAGGTCTGGAATTCTCTGATCGTTAGAGGAAAAAAAAATCAGTCTGCTACCAAGAATTTAAGATTTTTGTTCCTGCAAGAATTGCAACATTCTTTGCCCTGTTGGTGGCTTTCCCAGCCACGAATGCGTAATGTCAGACCCTAGGCTAGTGTTTAGTCTCTCTTCTTGATGAGGTGGATCATATCTAGCATACTTAGAAAGATTTCATTTGCTCTTTCTAAGCTTCAAATTTTTTCATTTGTAAAATGAATTAACAAAAGTCCATCTCATTGTCAACGAGGATTAAAGAAGGAAATGTGTAATGCTTAGCAGTAACTGGCATTTAACTGGTACCTTCCTTCCCCCTTTCTGAAAACTTTCTAGACATGAACAGGCTGGGATAACATAATGACACTTCACACACAGGTGCATTTTCTCTTTCCCTCACTCATACACATACATTTTAGTTAATTTATTGTAACACTTGAGCAGGGCTATTATTTTAACTAACTTGGGAGCTTCTGGGTGCCGCCAATTGTTCTAAGCATTTTCGTGTCCTTTGCAGTGCCCAGCATTGCCTCGTACATAATAGACACTTTGCAGATACTCAGCAAATATTGGTAAATTGAAACCATTCCATCTTGGAAGTACAGTTTCCACCATTCTCTTTTTGATCTTGGGCTACCTACAAAATCTCTCCATGCTTAAATTTCTTATCAGTAAAATGGGGATAGCCCTGTGTAGTTTTGAGAATTGTTGTAATTATCGAATGAGACAATTATTTAAAGTACATAGCAGAATGCCTGGCACAAAGTAGGCACTCAGTAAGTGGAGCTATTTTTTTTTTTCAATTGGTGGCACATATTCCTTTTTGCCACAGAGCACAGCTGTTTAAATGTCCTTTATCCTTTCTCTGGCTTAAGTTTCTAATTCATATAAACATCTGTTGAAAGAATGACCAATGAATTCTTTAATTATGTGGCCTTACTTTAGCCTTTATTGAAGAATAATTTCTCCAAACTTCTAATCACTTCTATTGCTATAAATTCTCTTAATGTTAACTGAGATAAAATCAGGAAGAATAAACATCATCCATCTTTGAATAATTTCTAATGAACGACTTAGAATTCAACCAGCTAGCCTGGGCCACAGCCTTGAAGCTAACCTCTCTACTTTTAGTTTTGTTTAGAAACTACATTTTGAGGAATTCTTGGTTCTTGAATCTTGAATTTAATCTTAAATCTTTAAGTTAGATTTAACTTATTACTTGGTAAACAAATAAATGCTAGGACTGTATATGATTATGAAGTCCCTGAATAGGCTAAACCAAGTGTCTCACAAGTGAGCAGTATTAGTTTCGTTTCTCAGGGTTTCAGAAATGCCATGATCCCAACAATATCACATAAAGTACTATTATTTATAGATAATTGTAAAAATATATATATAGAAACTTATATGCAAGGATAGGTAAACTACTAAGGTAGAATTTGGAAGATAAAAATTAGGAAAAGAGATACTATAATAAATATTTTAAGTTAGATTATTTAAGATAAGGTGCTATAGCTATGGTGTTCAGATTAACTTTATAATAGTTCCACCTTCACTTAATGTTGTATAAAAATAATTCAGTTTTAATTTTTGATTTAATTTTTTTTTAGTTGAATCAGGTTTTTAGGACACTAAAGTAAATGGTAAAGAAGGTGGTCTAGAAAAGTGTCTAAGACATTATAAAGTGAAAACAGTAAGTAGTAGAACAATGTAACATGATCACGTGTCTAAAGACATATATGCAAATGAACAGATGCAATTAATAGCCCCCATATACTACATGCTCAGTATGTGGCAGACACTGTTCTAAATGCTATGCATATATTAACTCATTTATTTCTCAAAACAGCCTATAAATGAGATGCTATCATTACCCCCACTTTATAGACAAGGATAATGAGACCCAGAGAAGTTAAGTAACATTCCCAAGATTACATAGCTACTGAGTGGCACAGTAGAAATTTGAATCTTGGCAATTTGGCTCTGGACCTGGTTTCCTTAACTACTAGGCTTCCTGCACCTGCTGTCACTAGGCAATTCTTAAGCGTTATTGCATCTTTTTTTTTATTCTTGGAATATGATCATTTATTGGCATCTGAGAAGCGCATTCTTCCTGCTGAAATTTGCGTGTCTGCCTCCTCTCTTAGCCTAGTGAGGAGTAATCTGTGTTATGGTTAAATTTCTCTACTCGCTTATGAGTTACTCTCACAGAAGCAAATGTGCTGAAAATGTGTGTTTCTGAAGCCAACACTGCTGCCTTGTCATTTTTTATATCTCGGCGCTCACTGGTGGCATATGCTTTTTCTTAGTTTTTACATTAACATGACCGTGCATTTTCAGTGTTAAATTTAAGTCTGCAAAGACTTAGGCCAAAATTCTTTAAGTGTTTGCCTGCCCCCACCACCCTGGAAAACAGGGACAAGGGTGAGAGTTTAGTTATTGAAATTTTGGGGGAATCTAAAACTGTTTTCTTCCTTTCTTGTGATCAGCAGTATGCATCATTTGATGAAATCCATCCTTAAAGAGAATCTAGAAGACCATCTAGAGGTCTGACTTCTCAGAGGTGCCCAAATTCGTCTGAATTAATTTCTTAATTTAAATCTCTGTAGGTTTCATTAGTATTATATTTCTTCAAATATCCCCATTTAAAAGCCTTCCCTATCCAGTTGAATATATTGTCTTTCAAGTAAAGATTTAAAGTACTATTATTTATAATTTTAAAAATATATATTGAAACTTTTATGCATGATAGGGAAATCACTAAGGAAGATAAAAATTAGGAAAAGAGATAGTATAATATAAATATTTTAAGCTAGATTATTTAAGATAAGGCGCTATAGCTATGGTATTCAGATTAACTTTATAATAGTTCCACCTTTACTAGTTCAATAGTTCCCCCGAGAATGTCCCTCAAGTTTTAATGTTTATTTTCTTAAATTCTTTTTTTTTTTTTTTTGGAGACAGAGTTTCACTCTTTTTGCCCAGGCTGGGGTGCAATGGCACAATCTCAGCTCACTGCAACCTCTGCCTCCCAGGTTCAAGCGATTCTCCTGCCTCAGCCTCCCGAGTAGCTGGGATTACAGGCATGCTCAACCATGCCCGGCTAATTTTTGTATTTTTAGTAGAGATGGGGTTTCACCATGTTGGTCAGGCTGGTCTCGAACTCCTGACTTCGTGATCTGTCCGTCTCAGCCTCCCAAAGTGCTGGGATTATAGGCATGAGCCACTGTGCCCAGCCTAATTTTATGTATTTTTTTAGTAGAGACAGGGTTTCTCCATGTTGGTCAGGCTGGTCTCGAACTCCTGACCTCAGGTGATCTGCCCACCTGCCTTGGCCTCCCAAAGTGCTGGGATTACAGATGTGAGCCCCTGCACCTGGCCTAATGTTTATTTTCAAAATTACATTCATGGAACTAAATAACCCTTGATACTAAGCTATATTACTATGATATAACATGGCATTATCTTAAAAAACCATCATTTAACTAATATGACTATAATTTTTGTCTTTCATGATTTGAAAAGAAAGTGGTTGACTATTTCTTAAAATTGTTTTATAGTGCTTAAAAAGTAACCTTGTTTTCTTTAGAGAATAAAGAGAAAACATGTTTGAATCTCTTCTGTGAATATATGGAAAACTAATCACCTTCCCTTTCTAATCTGAAACCCTTAGAGCCTCATTCATTCAGATATAAGAACAGGAGGAAAGAGTCCATTGATGTGAAATCGATATCATCTCGAGGCAGTGATGGTAAGACGTTTTTCAGATTCCTCTGACCTTTTTAAAATGTAGAAAATGATGGAAGAATATGTTAAAAAATTCATCAGCGTATAAACTCCAAAGAGTAAGAGTTCAACAACACCGACTTCTTTTTCAATAAGCTCAAAGGTTTTAGGGTTTTTAATTATTTTAATTATTTTTAAAAACCTTATGCTGTAGTCTTTGTCCTCTCTTTGGAGGGACTCCATGCTTGTTCCTTGATGGCTTGAAGCATGTTGAGCCATAACCACCCAAGCAACTCAGAGTATTAGTAGCTGAACAAGGTCACTCTTGGGTGCTAGAGGCAGAGAAGCAGCCAGTCCTGGCTTCCCAACTCCCAACACAAACCTAGTTTTCCGTGTACCAGCTATATGCACTCACTTCTTAATAAAATGTCACAGAGAAATCGTGAGGCAGAATTTAGCAAAATGTTTCTGCCCTGCAAAGCAGGATTTAGCAAAACATTTTTTGAGTTCCATCAGCCAGGCCTAAGTAAACAACTGGATTGGCAGGGAGATGGAAAACTCAAAGACGATTCTGACATTTCATTCCTTGGTGTCTGGGAAATTTTAAGTCATATATACAGAAATGGAAACGTCTCCAGGTTTTGCTAGGTTGGGGGTTAAGGGAGAAGATGATGAATCTTATTTTAATGGAGATGGCTAGGAAGCTAACCTGCAACCCTGGTACTTGGGGCTATAGATGTGGACTTGGCAGTCCTAGAGGTGACAGGTGAAGCCAGGGGCAGAAGAACATCTCTAAGGGGTGTGTGTTGATGTGCATGTAGTGAAAGGACAGAGGGTCTAAGCCTGAGCCTGAAGGCACAGTCTCAGCCAGGGGGTGGGCAGTGGAAATAGGGCCAGTGAAGAGGACAGAAGAGCTGGGGGTGACCATGAGAGTGCAGTGTCACATGAACCAAGAACAAGAGGGGATTGAGAAAGGAAGTGGCCAGAGCAGTGTTAGATGCTGTGGATATCAGAGCTCAAGAGCGGACAACAGACTAGTAGATTTCACTCACTCATTTGGTTTTTATTTGGCAAATAGGAGGACAGGTTCTGGGGTGTGAGGAGGGGATGGTTAGTGCCTGTGATAGAAAAGAGAGACGAGGCTGGTAACTTAAGCGAGTCAACAGAAAGGACAAGGGAGGGAACTTCCAGTCCTTCTGTACACAGTGGGAAGACTGAGTATGAAAGTGGCTGACATAGGCCAAGTGCGGTGGCTCATGCCTATAATCCCAGCACTTTGGGAGGCTGAGGCAGGTGGATCACCTGAGGTCAGGAGTTTGAGGCCAGCCTGATCAACATGGTGAAACCTCCTCTCTACTAAAAATACAAAATTAGCTGGGCATGGTGACGCATGCCTGTAATCCCAGCTACTCAGGAGGCTGAGGCATGGGATTCGCTTGAATCTGGGAGGCAGAGGTTGTGGTGAGCTAGATCATGCCTCCAGCCTGGGCAACAAGAGCGAAACTCCATCTCAAAAAAAAAAAAAAAAAAAAAAAAAAAGTGGTTGACAGAGCAAGGACCAAAGATGCTAGAGACAAGATGATAATTCACAGGGCATGTGAGGGACAGAAACCAATAATATAAAGAGAATATGAATCCAGAGATTTTTGAGATGGATTGAGTGGACAGATAGAATATTTTAGTCTGAGAGGATAAGGGATGAGGGAATTTGAACTGGATTCACTGTTTTTGGAGCAGAACTTGAAGGGGACTGTCTTCTTTGCAGTATGGGCACAGTGGAGGCTGAAGAGTATGCAGGTCTGCAATGGCTGCTGCACTAGCAGCAGGGGGGACCCCAGAGGTGGCTGAGCAGGAGGCAGGCTCTGATGTGGGGTGGGTTCAGTGATCCTATCCATGAAATGGGACTCCCCCTCCTGCCTGCCTCAGAGGGGGTGGTAGGAAGATCTGATGAGAACAGTGCTTTTCAAGTCAAGCTTCTACCCTTGGTATCTTAAACCAAGTATAAACATTAACTATTCAGAAAAATAAAAGATTTTCTAAAAAATGAAAGCTTCTGTAGATTTGAACTAGACCTTCCATGGGTTTCTGGGAGTTAAGAGCCTAAAGGCATGGGCAGGCGGAGTGACTGGCCCTAATTCAGACTGAGAATGGGCTCAATCCTCCGCCCTGACCCTAACCATGAACTGCCTCCCCTCTCAAGCTGGCTGCACAGTCATCTGGTTACACGGCCAGCAGCTTAGGACTGAAAGTCATGGAACTGCAAAAGTTGGGTTTGGGTGACTTGGGGGAAAGTGAGCCCTGTGGGGGTCATTAAGCTGTTGGAATGAGGCCTTTTTGGGACCTCGTCAACCTTCTCTGAAATTCCCCTTGTGGACTTGGGGCTCGCCAAGCCCTCCTGCCTCCAAAGTTCCAGGCCAGATCGCCTTTCCAGACTCAGGCAAGTAGCGGTTGGGCTATCAGCCTTGGCAGAAGAGATGGGTGAATTCATGGCTTTTTAGGTGGGAGGGTGGTCCTGTGAGAAGTGGGCCCTGGTCCATGAAGGGACTCCTTTGCTGCACTTAGCCACACTGAGCCACCGGAAGTGGACACAGCTTTCTTGCCTTCTCTCCAGCACCAAGCCTGCAGAATCGTCGCTATCCGTCCATGGCGAGGATCCACTCCATGACCATCGAGGCTCCCATCACAAAGGTGAGTGGTGGCTGCTGCCTGCACTCTGCAGTCAGGGGCCCTCACACAGGGCTGTGCTCTGAAAATACATCGCACTGACATCATGGAGCTCAGTCTAGTGGAAGAAGCAAATAACAGGCAAATAAACACGTAACAAATAAACACCTCGTCCCAAGTCACAATCAGGGCAGTGAAGGAAAACAACCGGGTTCTGTGAGAGAAAATTAGAGTAGGTTGGAGGAGAAGGGGTGGTCAGGGAAACTCTCAGTCATGTTTGAGGCAAGTCTTGAAGCATAAGATGTTACTCAGGAGAAGAAGGAAGAGAAGACTCCAGGTAGCAGGAACAGCAAGGGAAAAAGCACTGCGATGGGCAAAGAGGGACTGGAACATTTAAGGAGCTGAAAGAAAGTCGGAGTGGCCGGAGCTTGGTAAGCAGGTGAGAGAGGAGGAGGATGTAGGTTGTACAGGGCTCAGCTCATTCTGGACAGCAGGGACATAGTTAGGAGTTTATATCTTAGTTTATGTGCACTGGAAACCATTGAAGAGTTTCAGGTGTGGGGTGGGTAATGTGACCAGATATGTTTGTTGAAAAGAACACCTAGCTTCTGTGCAGAGAATGGATTGGAGGTGGCAAGAGAACAGGTCAGTTAGGGGGCTATTCTAGAAGTAGCTGAGCTAGAATTATAGCTGTGGAGGTGGAGAGAAATGAATAGATCAAGAAATATTTTGAGGCAGACCAACAGGACTTGGCGATGAATTATATTGCCAGGGTAGGGAGAGGAATGAGGAAAAGTATTATGTCAGGCATGGCCCTCCCAGGTTTTTGGTGTGAGCATGAGGTGCTTTCTTGATAGAAAGTGACATGAGGTAGAAGTGCTTTCTTTTGCAGTGTAGAAACCACAGAAGGTGAACAGCTTTTGTCTTCGATTTTTTTGTTGTGTTTCTGTGCTTTCTGTGGGGAGAGGGGAACAAGACCATAGTTTAGTGTTAGACCTGTGAGATATTCCAGTAGGTATGTCAGGTAGGGAATTGAATGTACAAGCCTGGAGGTCAAAGGAAGTTGAGGGCTGGGAGGTATATCGAAAGTCCCTAGCTATAGGTGTCCAAAGTTGTGGAGACAAAATATCATTTCTGGAAGCGAGAGAGAGAGAGGGGCCCAGAACAGATCTCTGAGCAACTCCAATCTGTAGAGGAGAGCCAGGGGAGGTGAATCCGCAAGGGAGCCTGGGGAGGCCTACTCACTGAGGTAGGAGAACATTCACCAGGAGCCGGCAGGGAAAAAAGCATGCTTCGGGAAGAAGGGCGGTGCCGTGAAAGCACTGGTCATTTTGAATAAGAGGTGGTTACCCACTGATTTCTTTTGGATTCTGGGCATATATATGACTTTTGGGAAGTAGAACCCTATTATCCTCAGATGTATTCTTTCTTCACTCCCTTAGGTTATAAATATAATCAATGCGGCTCAAGAAAACAGCCCAGTCACAGTAGCGGAAGCCTTGGACAGAGTTCTAGAGATTTTACGGACCACAGAACTGTACTCCCCTCAGCTGGGTACCAAAGATGAAGATCCCCACACCAGTGATCTTGTTGGAGGCCTGATGACTGTGAGTGATGAGGCAAAACCTGAAAAGCAAGAGAGGTGTCCGGGGCCTCTAGAGTGCAGCTGATGTGGAAACTGTTACCTGTGGTTGCAGAAGTACCTGTTATATAGACTAACGTTAGCATAACCAGAAGCAACTGCATCGGAATTTATGTATAACATGTGCAGTGGTATTTGAGTGACTCTTGCATTTGTCTTTCCACGAGGCTGGCCTAACATAGCCATGGGGACAGTGTTTCAGAATTCCTATGACTGCAGGGAGTCATTGGGCAACTGATGGAGGGCTCAATGTGCAACATGGGGCTTTGCAGGCTCTTGATTATTCCTGCTTTCCCTTGATCTGGTATAGTATTGGATTTCATTTCCATGGACCTCAGACTCCTCATGTAATGAAAGGGTTTATTGTTAGACTATAGCATTTAATCTTAACTATAGAATCCTTTATTTAAAGTTTGTATAGAAGTTCCATTTATAAGGTAAAAGCAGACTGGGGCTGTTCTGGCTCAGGTAGGGGAAGGGGAGAAGGAACCTCTCACTGCCACATTCCAAAAAGAACCATTTACACCACCAAGAGTAGCTGGTTTCTAGGGACTCATCCTGTTCTAGTGTTTTGCTGTGATCTATTTGGCTTTCATAATTATCTATCAGCAAGTAAAGAGAAGGAAAAAAATTCAAATTATTTATTTGAGTTCCCCATCAGAGTCTGAAGCTAGAATTCTTTAGAAAAAAAGTCCAGAAGTCATGTATGAGTTTGACTTTGAAGGTTTCTGTCCAGCCCTGCCGTCAAATGCTGAATGTTGACTGGCTTTCCCCTCCATTCTCCACCTGGAACTTGAGGGCCTCCTTGTTTCTTTCTTGCCCCTGGGCTGGCCTGTTAACTCCATCTAATGCAGTGCAGACCTCAGCTTCTAGGCAGCACTGCCAAGGGCTCTGCAAGAAGGTGGCCACCGCAGAGCTGCAGTGGGAGGGGTCTGGTTCTGGGAGCAAGCCATGTTCCCTCCCTCCCCTGCTACTGATGCAGGACAGGCAAGTCCGCAAACTGGGGCTCAGCCAGGGAGGGTTCTTGGCTTCACCCAGGAAATAATTCAAGGGCAAGCTGGTGGTGTTAAACAGCAACTTCTATTGAAGCAGCAGTTGTACTGCAGCGACAGAGGGACTGCTTGCTGCTTGCAGAGTGGGGCTACCCCATGGGCAGTGTGCCCCTGGTAGCAGCTCAGAGGCAGTGCTGCACTCATCTTTGTATCCACTTTTCATTACATGCAAATGAAGGGGAAGTTTTTGCAGATATTTCTAGAATGAGGGTGGTAACTTCTGGGTTGTTGCCATGGAAAGGGTGGAAATGTCTGGGTGTTGCCATGGCAACGGTAAACTGGCATGCTGGTGGGCATAGCTTATGGGGAGGTGCTTCTGCCCTGTTCTACCTAGTCCTCAATTTGGCCCCATGTCCGAGTCCCTCCTCCTACCTCACTGCCATACCATCGTGGGTTTCCTCTCCAGAGGATGCTGTGAGGAACCAGTGAGTGATTCCATCTCAATTTTACGTGGTTTTGGGGAAGCAGAGCGAGAGAAGAGCAAGGAAAACCAAGAATCTCTTGCCATACACACCTTAGAGGCAGGACAATTGTGGCTGTTGTTACTTCTGTATTTACTCAATTTTTAAAATTAAGCTTTTGGCCTAAAGATCCAACATGTAACTTCAGGGGAGTCCTTTGTTAATTAATACTACTTTAAACCTTAGCACACATCGTCTGGGAATGACAAGCATTTATTTTATTTTATTATTATTATACTTTAAGTTTTTAGGGTACATGTGCACAACGTGCAGGTTTGTTACATATGTATACATGTGCCATGTTGGTGTGCATTTCTAAATGACTTTTAAGCAAAGATCTAGATAATTTAGGTACTCAGAGATCGAAGGTGGAGGGAAGGAAAGTGAGATTCAGGAACACTTGGGGACTAGTTCAAGAGCCAGGACATGGCCAAGCATTGGAATTTCGTCCACTCTCTTAACACTGCATCTCCGAGGACCTCAAGCCCAGAAACTCTTCTTTAAAAGGCAAGCAGCAATGCTCATGTTTCAAAACATAAAATACAACTGGGGAAAAATTAGTTGGGATATTAGTTAAAAAATAGCTCAATCTTTTTAAAACTTTATATTAGAAGGTAATCCCCTAAATATGGCTGATGGCTTCAACTCCTCAAAATGTAAGTCTAAAAACACAATTAACACAGTCCCTCTGAGGGTGAGGGGGATCCCATCAAGATCTGAAGCAAGGTCACTCCTGTGATTTCGCCTGTGTAGCTTGAAAATGCCAGGAGAAGAAGATGGCCTCATAACAGAGTCAACCCACAGCTCACCGTGAGTCCTGACACAGTCACATCCACTCTATCCCAGTTCTCCACTTTCTGGGGCTAATAGTTACAGAAGGGAGAGTATCATCTGTCTTACAACTGTTCTGATTTAATTTTGAGCTTTGCTTCCACTTAGACTTCCAGATTGGTTGGGTTATTCAGGATTCAAATCTCTTTCACTAATAAAAAAAAAAAAAAAGAGAATGATAATGGATATAAAGCATGCTTCTAACAGGCTCTTCCTTTATTCCAGGATGGCTTGAGAAGGCTGTCAGGAAACGAGTATGTGTTTACTAAGAGTAAGTTTTCATCTATCTACTTGTTACTGTAACCTGTCTCCAGCCTGTGCTGTCCCCACTGTTGTGATTATTGTTCTGGGAGCTGTTACTTCCAGCTCGTCCCATTTGAGTTTAAGCATCAATATGGTCTATATTTAAAATTTGTCTCCTAATTAAAATTACTTCTCTGAGCACAGTTAGAGTAAGAATTGCAAATCTCTATACATTTAAACAGAGTTAAAGTGAATTATTTTTCTATTTGAGGGTCTTGAAGTTCAATAACAGAAAAATCAGGTACAAGACTTTTTTTCTAGTAGTAACCATGAAGATGATGACAGACACCCGGGCACTCAAGATTCCACAATTAACCAGCCTCCCCCATCCCATCTGTTTGCTCAGATGTGCACCAGAGTCACAGTCACCTTGCAATGCCAATAACCATCAATGATGTTCCCCCTTGTATCTCTCAATTACTTGATAATGAGGAGAGCTGGGACTTCAACATCTTTGAATTGGAAGCCATTACGCATAAAAGGTATGTGACTTCTCTGGCTGAAGGCAGAGCAGGATTGATGGCTATGCCCAAACTCACATTTGGAAACTTTGAGGGAGACGTGTTTTTGCTGTGAGAGACCTCACGGGTTCTGGCTCTCATGCCATGTTAGAGTAGTGTTGAATGAGCAGAGAGGCTGTGGCCCCTGAGTGAGATCCTTTGTGGAGAGTATTAGTAAGATGTGGGATCTGCCTGAGTATCCACAGCTCCCTCCTTTGTGCTAGTGAGCCAAGAGTTCTAAGAATCCTCAAACTTGTCGAAGCTCTACCCTACAGAATGGAATTGAGAGCACTATAGGTTTTTTTTTTCCTGATCCATCCTGTAGGCAGAGGAAAGATTAGATAACTAAAAGGTCTTTTTCTAAACTAGGAGAAGGCTGTTTCTTCCCAGGGGTGTTGATCTGTTGGATATCAATGATTCTCACTTGTAACGTAAATAAGTAACAGGACTCTAAATGATAGGACTTTGGGACCATCCAAGCTGTTTCTTTAGGCTTAGTCACTTCCTTAGGGGGCATAAATAAAGTGCAAGGTTAATGTGGAAGTGGGGATGGAGAGGGACTTCCAGGCTCATTTCTAGGTTGTCAGAGCCACTGAGGGGCCTATGATTTAGAGACCATCTGGAAATAATTTGGATGTACTACCATGAAGCATCTATTTGCAAAGAGGTGGTTGGTAAGAAGGAGAGATCCTACCACCTAATTTTTAGAGGAGATGCTTTTAAACCCCTGTGTGTGTGAAGCTATCATCAGAAGAAAAATGTTTCCATGCCCCACTATCATCAAAGAAAACAGTTTCTGGGCCAGTGAATACAATGAGCCAGGGTGGGTTTTCCTATTTTTCAGGCCATTGGTTTACCTGGGCTTAAAGGTCTTCTCTCGGTTTGGAGTATGTGAATTTTTAAACTGTTCTGAAACCACTCTTCGGGCCTGGTTCCAAGTGATCGAAGCCAACTACCACTCTTCCAATGCCTACCACAACTCCACCCATGCTGCCGACGTCCTGCACGCCACCGCTTTCTTCCTTGGAAAGGAAAGAGTAAAGGTAGGATTTTGATATCATGACCTAGTTTCCTGCCTGGATTGGAGATCCAAGAACTTAATCTTAGTAAATACATTAGGCAAACAGCTGTTCTGCAACCAAGTTGACAGCTTTTTAAAAAAAAATTTTTTTGTTGCCGAATCGACTAGTCACTTTGGTGTTGTAAAGACATGGACTTTCTGCTAGCCCTCCCCTCCTCCAAATACTTAAAATAATAATTACATCACCACAGAGACTCCTTTAATATGCATGGCAGATCATGAACCTATTTGCCAAATGTTAGCTAGGAGCTGTGTTACTGGCTTGCAGGACAGAACTTAATTATTACAGCAAATGGTTACTAGATCTATAGGTTAAATTTTAGTATCAGGATTTGGCCATTGGTAGATTACAATCCAGATATTAATAATAGCCATTCCGCATTCTACACTGATTCACATACGTTTATGTTTGTGTTTTGTGTAGGTGTGAATGTGCCTATCTGTATATTAATGACTTTTGCATAATTCTGAAAGAGTTCCATATCCCTTAGTCTTACAGTTCAATACTGTCATGTACCACTGCTGATTTGTAGGGCAGCCCTAGGAACCCCTTGCCCTTTACATAAGGGCAGCCCTATTTAAAGCTGGCAAGAGATCCCCATCTCTCATCCTCCCCAGCTACCATCACTTGCACACCAAAGCTTATACATTCTTTTGCTACAACTAGAACTAAAACTTAAATTTTAAATACCCCTGGGAGAAGTGCCATATGGGGATTGAAATTCACATCAATCTGTAAATGCCTGACATTAGATCATTTTCTTAGAACAGGTGTTGATGAGGGATTAAGATCCTAGGTACTTAAGAGCTATAGTGAGACAGGTAGAAGCAGAAATGGCATGAAAACAGGAAGGGGGATGTGGGTAAGGTTTTCTTTTCAGTTTTGCCAACAGCATCCTGATACTTATTCACTTTCATCAGCAAGGAAACAATGTAGCCCAAGAATGATGCTTTTGAATAATTTTGTCTTCTACTTTTAGAAAACTAATAGTGATATCAACCTATGTTTCTATAACACCTTTCTTTGAGGAGCGAAAACACCCTGGATTCCTACCACAGGTTCATGCTCCTCTTTTTAAAATTTTTTTATTTTTTTGAGATGGAGTCTTATACTGTTGCCCAGGCTGGAGTGCAGTGGCACGATCTCAGCTCACTGCAAACTCCACCTCCCAGGTTCCAACAGTTCTTCTGCCTCAGCCTCCTGAGTAGCTGGGACTACAGGTGTGGGCCACCACGCCCAGCTAATTTTTTTTTGTTGTTGTTTTTTGGTATTTTTAGTAGAGACAGGGTTTCACCATGTTGGCCAGGATGGTCTCAATCTCCTGACCTCGTGATCCACCCGCTTCAGCCTCCCAAAGTGCTGAGATTACAGGTGTGAGCTGTGCCTGGCCCATGCTCCTCTCTTTTTATACCACATGATATTTCACAGCTGAAGCCACGTTACCAGTTGAGAACAGCACCCAACTCATTAATGCCAAGACCAAGGTGATCAATAGCCTCTGCAGTCTTGAGTTAGAGGTAAACCTCACTCAAGCGGAACCACTCTAGGAAAACATTGATTAAATCTTTGGTAAATTAGGGAATGCTTAGTAACTTGATCATATCTTACTATCCTCCTCCAAAATATGTTTCTTTAAATTGTGAGTTCTGCTAGTGTATTTGGAGTCTGATTAGATTTCTCAAATGACAGCAATAGAAACAAATTTAAGATTGGACAGAATATGTTTACAATTCAAAAAACATTTTCTCGGCCGGGCGCGGTGGCTCACGCTTGTAATCCCAGCACTTTGGGAGGCCGAGGCGGGCGAATCACGAGGTCAGGAGATCGAGACCACGGTGAAACCCCGTCTCTACTAAAAATACAAAAAATTAGCCGGGCGTGGTGGCGGGCGCCCGTAGTCCCAGCTACTCGGAGAGGCTGAGGCAGGAGAATGGCGTGAACTCGGGAGGCGGAGCTTGCAGTGAGCCGAGATTGTGCCACTGCACTCCAGCCTGGGCGACAGAGCGAGACTCCGTCTCAAAAAAAATAAAATATTAAAAAAAAAAATTAAAAAAAAATTTTCTCATGCTGGCAGCCCCTGCCAGAGAATCAGAAAACTTAGAGCTGCGAGGAAGCTTGGAGAACTGAGCTGGAAGGGGTTTCTGTGCTCAGAGGTTTGGTTACCTGCCTGTGATCACTGGTGGGTCCATCCATCATGAGGTGCTTCCAGAAAGATTTACTCCTGAGGCCTCTTCTACCAGGTCTGCTGGCACTGACAAAGAGGGTCAGGAAGTATTTTCTTACCTCTCTTGTGTCATCTGTCACCCCTAATTTCTTTGTGATAAACCTTTTTTTTTTTTTTTTTTTTTTTTTGAGATGAAGTCTCACTCTGTCACCCAGGTTGGAGAGCAATGGCGCGATCTTGCCCACTGCAACCTCTGCCTCCCAGGTTCAAGCAATTCTCCTGCCTCAGCCTCCCGAGTAGCTGGGATTACAGGCACATGCCAAGCCCAGGCTAATTTTTGTACGTTTAGTAGAGATGGGGTTTTGCTATGTTGGTCAGGCTCATCTCGAACTCCTGACCTCAGATAATCCACCTGCCTCAGCCTCCCTAGCTGCTGGGATTACAGGTGTGAGCCACTGCTTCCAGCCAGGCTAAAATTCTTAATATCACTATGACAAAGCATGCCTAACCCAGCTGTAGAGCTAGCATGCCCAGGGCTAACAGCCCCTTCAGTTGGTGACAGACCCCATCCTCTCCCCGTGTTACCCAATTCCAGAGAACTATTCCAAGTGGAGAAGCCAGGATAACAAGCATTCCTTTATTAGTATCTGGGCATACATGAATATTTATCCTGAATAAGAAACTATTTGAAAGGCAGATCTAGAATGAAACCCTTCTGGCCAACTTTCCTCAGCGTGATCCAGATCTACTCCTACTGGTTAAAGAGGGAAAAAACTATGCAGAGGTAACTGCGCCTCCACGGGACTAGAATTTCGCCAGTTGTGGGTTTGGTGGGGTTTTCTTCCATGGACACTTCCTCCTCGACATAGGGCCTTGCTACTCTCCTCTGCTAGTGAGCTAGCCTGTCTTCCTTCCCTACCTCCCAGCCATTTCTGGTCTGACAAGGCCTTGTTGGTGCCCACCTAAACTGCAGGACCCATTATTGGCATCTTTGTAAAAGTCCCTGAGGGCATGGTTTAAATCAGTGTTAGCTGGAAGGAAAGGCATGTTTCTTCTAGTGCTATTTATGTTTTCTACCCCAGTTAATTGAATCTATTTCATTGAAGAATTAAAAAATAAACAGGCCTGAGACTCCAAGCAGGATTGAACATACCACAGGGGCACTAGCTGGAGGCCCAGAGATTGGGCCCTGTGGGTTCTCACTGCTCGGGTACAGTCAGTGAAGGTGGAGCCCAGGTTGGGGCTGTCCTGGGTCCTGAGCTTGGAGATCGCTGAACGTAACCTGCAGGTGACCGTGGCCTCTCCTGAACAGCAGTGAAATGGGCCAAATAGTGCTTGCTTGCCCTGGGCACTGCAGAATCAATCTCTGAGAACAGCTAAGAAGAGTAACTTCTGCTGTCCCTATTCAGGAAGGCTAGTTGTGTTGATTGGAGTCACCCCAGGGTTGCTCACCTGCTCCATGGGGTCAGCGTTGGGAATGGAAATGACTCCCTTCTGGTGGAGACAGAGCTTTCGGGGAAGGCTGCTAAACCAACACAAGCACGTGCAGCCCCTTGGCCATCAGGGTGCCGTTGCAGGACAGGGCTGAGCTACAGGTTCCCCTTCTTCACCTGAGCAGCAGCTCTTCCTCCTGTAGGCCTAGGAGAGCAAATTTTGGGAATACCAAAAATGATGACCTCCCCACCCCCCACATCCTGGGGACCACTTTCCCTCTCACTCACTATCCCTTCAGCCACAATGATGTTGCTTACGTTTCCTGAACAGACCTTTTTTGTTTGACTTCAGGAACGTCATGCAGGCTTTTCTTTCTGCCTGGAATTGCCCTCTTGCTGCTTGTTGCCTGGACAATTCCTGCTTCTCCTTCAGTCTCAGCAGAAAAATCACTTCCTTGGAAGTGACCACCCTCGAGATTTATGTTATCCAATATGGTAGCCATCAGCCTCTCATGGCTGCTAAATAAAATTTAAAATGCAGTTCGTCAGTTGTACTGGCTACCTTTCAAGTGTCCAGTAGCTGCATGCGACTAGGAGTTACTTCATCAGATAGCACAAATAGAACACATTCCTGTCATGGCAAAAAATACATTGGACAGTGCTGCCCTAAACTAGACCAGGCCTCATGGTTATACTCCCAAAGCATCTGTACTTTCCTTCTTAGCACGCCTCACAGCAAGTTACTTCTGTTTGTGTTTTTAAATGTATTTGTCTTTCTCCCTCTACATTACAAACTCCATTGTGCAGACTGTGCCAGTGTTAATCATCGTTGCAGCTCTGGCACTATGCAGTGATAACTGGTACCTGGTAGGCACTCAATGAATAATAAATTCCTAGTACAACATCTCTTACATAACAGTAGCCCATCTGATAACTCCCTCCTAAAGCTGCAGGCTCAAAAACACTTGTATCCCCGGATGCTCTGGTTTGTTTCTTTAATTACATAATGAGAGCTTTCGAATTAGGGTTTCCCTTTTTGCCTTTGCTGCCTGCTAGCCCAAAGCTGCATTTTGTTCTTGTTTGCAAGAACCCCCTTAGCCTTAATTTTCCTGGCGAAGTTATTCTTCTTCCCCTTGGTCGTCTTTTACTGCTTGGTCCTCTTTTTCTTGGTACTCTTTTACAGCGCTAGTCATTTCACCATTGTATGAATAATTTTGTTGTATCTGAGCCATTTGCTACCAGCACACTCAAAATCTTTTCAGAACCAGGCAAATTGGTAATAGTTGTGATCACAGGCCACTTTCTGCTGTGGCAGAAATACCATACAGTGGGCAATTCAAACGGCTTGTTTGGCCTCTTCCTGCAGAAGCAGCTGATGGCCCCTGGAGAAAGAATTAAGCATCTGTTGTAACTGTGGCTCAGGTTTCCCTCCAGATAACAGACAGCACGGTAAAGCGATGCTGCATGTCAGAGGCCGCCTCTCCACATCTAGGTCAGAAGGCTCAGCTGGCTAAAAACGTTCTGAAAATCTCAAATCCCCTGACCCGACCCTCCACACAGACAAGGATGGCTGTGGGTCTCCAAGATCCAGTGGGTAATGCTCAACCTTGCCTCCCCGTATCCCAGGGCAGCCTCGATCAGCTGGATGAGGTGGCAGCCCTCATTGCTGCCACGGTCCATGACGTGGATCACCCAGGAAGGACCAACTCTTTCCTCTGCAATGCAGGCAGCGAGCTTGCTGTGCTCTACAATGACACTGCTGTTCTGGAGAGTCACCACACCGCCCTGGCCTTCCAGCTCACGGTCAAGGACACCAAATGCAACATTTTCAAGAATATTGACAGGTTTGTTGTGCTTGGGCTCCTGGGCTCAGGTTTGTGAAGTTTAAGTGGGAAACTCAGTTTTCCCAAATACTTAGTTTCCTCTTAGGGGAAAGGGAAAATAATAGCTGTCCCACTGTATCAGATGATAAAATAACCTTGCCCTTAACCTAATTTGACTTTTCAGACTGCCTTTATGTTTTGAAATCTCATTTGGTCTTCAGTGAGTTCATAAAAATGTTTTATACACTGCAGAACACTACATAAATATTGATTGTATTATTACTAAGTACACCAGATATTTTTACCCTCCTACGAGGACATCCTGTCTTTTGTGTAACTCGAGGAGAATGTATCCACCCCCATCTTTCCCTAGCTCAATTTCTGGCCGCTTAAAATACTCCCTCATGAGTAGGTCCCACAGAGCGGGAGCACGAAGGGTTGGGCAGGTTCCCCCAGCCCCGCATTCTCCTCTGATGAGAGTGGGTTATATGTGAGCAGGTCCTCTTGCCTGCCAGCACCTTGCAGTCAGGCTGTGGGTATTTCCCACACAGCACCAGCCAGGCTGGTGCACAGATGCCTGGGAAGGGGGCAGTGTACAGAGAGCATGGAGCTCACTCGGGCCTCAGGAATGCTGGTCTATGAGAACCTATTGGTTTGGTCTCCAGAAAACTGGGAAGACATGGAAATGAGTTATTCCAGCTTTGGCTTCAGTTTCATCAGTATCGAGGATGAGTTTTTAAACTTTTGCAGAAAAAATTCTTTCCAGTAGCCAATTTTATTCAAGAGGCATTCTGGCTCTTGAAGTTAGAAAACGACAACAGAATTGGATGGTTAATTTGGGGCAGGGTTGTTGCTTCATTCATTACAATTTCTATCTGCTGCAATCTAGAGAATTACTTATTAACAGGAAAGTCTTCCAATGCCATCAGTGAAAGAGGCCGTGGCCATCCTGTGCGATGGGAATCCCTGTGTTTGCACAGAGTGCAGTGGGCCAGCTTATGTGGCTGCCGTGCCAGCCTGCCATTTCCTGCCACCTTACTGTTTTGATGTTCTCAAGGGAAGGGAGAGGGGAATCACCTTGTCAGATAAATGTCTACCATGCGACAGGTACCTTCTCTCTTTTTTAAAATACTCATAAATCACATAAGGGTCAGCTATCACTGGGGAAAATGGAATAGCATCTGCAGGTCTTGCTTACTGGGAGGACGAGCAGGTAAACTCTTCTTGTGATCTGCACACATTTCTTAACTCTGTGCCCCAGCTTCCTCCTAGGTTGTGAGGAGTGTAGTGAAATGGTGGCAGAATAGTTATAATTCGAGACACGCTGTGAACAAGCCCCTTTGTCTTCTGGTTATTTTAGGAACCATTATCGAACGCTGCGCCAGGCTATTATTGACATGGTTTTGGCAACAGAGATGACAAAACACTTTGAACATGTGAATAAGTTTGTGAACAGCATCAACAAGCCAATGGCAGCTGAGGTGAGTACTGCTTTCCATGCCATAAGGCGCATCCAAGTACATTTCCATAAGAGCCTGCTCTGGCCCTGCAGCATTTTCTCTCCCACTCAGATGCAAGGTGGTTATTTGCTTGGAGTTGGTAAAGGGCTGAAAGGACTGGCCACTTGTTTTCCTTGGGGATGAGAATAAACTGTGTCCACAGCAACTCTGAGCTCCTTGAAAGAAAGGCCCTGAGAAAAAGCCAGTACTGACCAAAAAAGCTAGGCCCAAAGAATATGGAAGGAGCCTCAGACGAGCAGAGACTGGCATAAATGGTGGTATTTTAGAGAATCTAAAGCCTTTACTTCTCTGTTCACTGAGCTCTTGGAAAACCTCAAAGTTGGAGGGTGTTTTAAAAAACAATGTTCCTGATTCACATTAAAAGCATACCGGTACCTGAAGACTATCATAAAACTGGGAGTGACTGGAAAGCAGATGCATTTATTGTGTTTTCCTTTTTTAAAACCTACTCATGTACCTTGGACCTGCCTTAAGGTCCTTACCAATGTGGGTTTTAGGAACATGAAACAGAAGGTTCACACCTAATAAGATCCACTGTTCTCTGAAGCCATGAAGCTGTTCATAACCCCATAAAGGTAGAAAAGCTTTCCGCTCATTCCTGTTGGGCAGCAGAGGTTGGCAAACTGGATGAATGTGAATGATCATCATGAGGAACTTGATCACTAAGGAGATTGTGTGTGTAGACCCATCCCATGACCAGTCTGGATGGAGGGACAGTGTCTACCTCACCTATTTAAGCCCCTTCCCCCAGGGATTCCACAGCACACCAGAGCCCTCTCCTTCCACAGAGGACTTACAGGAGCAAGGATCTGGGGATTTAGAGAAGGAAAAGTACAGAGATTCATAGAACTTTAGAACTGGGAAGGTCATCCACCCACGTAAGCCCCCAACTCTGCACTGAAACTTACTATTAACTGCAGTATTTATAGTAAACAGTATTACTTTGATAAGTAATCAAAAACCTCCAGAACATATTCTGCCCATTGATAGTCTAACAAATAGGTCCAGTCTTAAACCCCCCAAATGTCATGCGGCCTTTTGGCTTGGCAGAGCTCTGGAGACCTAATTGTTTTCATACAATCAATTTGATGGTGTCTTTAAAAGTGGAGAATAACAATCTTTCAGGTTCTATGTAAATGGCCTGTGATGTGTGTACCAACTCGTGTCCTGGCCACATGGCTCAGGACACTGACATCACCACTAGGTGTGGACCAGTCTTTCTAAACATGGCTGAACACACCTGCTCCTGACCACTTCCTAGTCCAAGGACCCCCACACCTACCTGGCTCACTTACCAGCCAGTCAGAAGAACAGCCAAGAAAACACGTGTGGACACATGCCTTAGGAGAACCAAAGTGCGAGGGAGTTGGGTGAGTTGGGGGTGGGACAGGTCATAGGAGGGAGGGAGCTGGTAGGTGTTAGTAGTAGAAATCAAGAAATAATTGAAGGGTTACATGTATGTGCGACTGCCCTACTTTAAATGGATTAAAGTAGCTAAAAGCTCTGCTTTTACACATTTTTTTTTTTAAACTGGGAGAAATTTCCTCTAAGATTACATATCAAATTGCCCAAAATAAAAACAAAACTGCTGTAGCAGTTACCTCTAGGGACGAAAATCGATATGGGGGTAGACAGGTGGTGACAGGGACTTTCAACTTTCAAACTCTGTGTGTGTGTATTGCTGAGTGTCTTTTAAGGCTGTATGAGTATATTCTTTTTTTAAAGAATGTCGGTATATTATATATGGAATTTGAAAAAGGAAAAGCTGCCTTCGCTGAGTCCCAGTCCCACCTGTGTGCTCGGTGATCACCGTCGAATGCCTGGTGAGTTAGCCCTTGTGGGCTTCACCATCATCTTGAGCCAACCCTGATCTGACCATCTGTTTTCCAGATTGAAGGCAGCGACTGTGAATGCAACCCTGCTGGGAAGAACTTCCCTGAAAACCAAATCCTGATCAAACGCATGATGATTAAGTGTGCTGACGTGGCCAACCCATGCCGCCCCTTGGACCTGTGCATTGAATGGGCTGGGAGGATCTCTGAGGAGTATTTTGCACAGGTGCGCCATCTTTCCAGGGAAGCTCCACTTCCCCTCCGGGAATGGGAACTAGGTCATGGAACTCCTGGGGGATTCTTCAGCTGAGTAACTTTTTACCAATTAGTTAACCACTCCTCCCTGGAAGAAAGCAGCTTACCCCCACCTGGGGTAGACTTCTGCTTCCTTCAGGAGCTGACTGATGGGGCCGATCACTAACCAGAGTCTCTTGAGAAGGGGGATAAACTGAGCCTTTGGAAGTAACTTTTCATCTTCAGTTTGCTGGATCCAGAACTTGCACAAAAACTGAGAAATCTTCCATTCATTCACTAGGTTATTCCTGGGTGTCTCCATGGCGCGTTATGGGAACACAGGCATTAGTGAAGACATCGCGGCCACGGGGAGTTCCAGTCCAACAGGGGAGAGATGTAGACAGGTCCACGTGTTAGTAAAAAATGAAGTGTATCTCAAGGAAGTTTATGTTAAGTGCTACAGGAGTTCAGAGAGACTTTTTTCTAGATAAAAGGGGGGCTACAGAAATGGGGGAATAGGAAAAGACTTTCTGGAAGAACAAAGCATTCTGAGCAAAATTAACAAAGGGAGGGGAAATAGAATTTTTATATAAAGAGAAGAGCAATATGTAGTTCACTTTAACCGTGTCAGCGTAAAGAGTTAAAGGAGAGAAATCTAGAAAGCAGTAGACTGTAAATGGACATGTGAAAACAGCCCTACTTCCAGAGAAGAGACTCTAAGCACTGATGGGTGTGTGGGTGACAAGTAGCCACAAGTAGTGAATTTTGTGGGGTCTGCGTGGCTGAAATGTACTATGGAGGCAGGATAAATAAGGGCAGGATAAAGAATAGATGATGCCTAGGAAGACTGGGAAGGGGAGTGGCCAGCAGAGGACCCAGTATGTTTAAGATTTGGGGGTACATGTGTAGGTTTGTTAAAAGGGTATATTGCTGATGCTGAGGTTTGAGCTTCTAATGACCCATGGCTCAAGTAGTAAACATAGTACCCAATAAGTAGTTTTTCAACCCTTGCCCCCCTCCCTCCTTTTGAAGTCTCCAGTGTGTACTGTTTCAGTTTCTGCCACTGTGTGTACCCAATGTTTAGCTCCCACTTCTAAGGAAGAACATGTGGTATCTGGTTTTCTGTTTCTATATTACTTCACTTTAGGATAATGGCCTCCAGCTCTAGTCATGTTGCTGCAAATGACATGACTTCATTCTTTTTTATGGCTGCATAGTATTCCATGGTAGATATGCACCGCATTTTCTTCATTCAGTCCACCAATGATGGGCACCTGGGTTGATTCCATGTCTTTGCTACCATGAATTGTGCTGTCATAAACATGCAAGTACAGGTGTCTCTTCAGTAGAATGATTTATTTTCCTTTGGGTATATACCCAGTAATGGGACGGCTGGGTATATAGCAATTTCTATTTTTAGTTCTTTGAGAAATCTCTGAACTGCTTTCCACAGGGGCTAGCTGATCTAACTTATTTCTCACCAACAGCGTGTAAGCATTCCTTTTCTCCACAACCTTGCCAACATCTGTTATTTTCTGACTTTTTAATAGCCA
Organism: Nomascus leucogenys; assembly: GCF_006542625.1. Lineage (NCBI taxonomy): Eukaryota > Metazoa > Chordata > Mammalia > Primates > Hylobatidae > Nomascus > Nomascus leucogenys. The sequence goes on from NC_044382.1 coordinate 86,241,469, forward strand.
TTCTGACTAGTTTGAGATGGTATCTCATTGTCGTTTTGATATGCATGTCTGATTAGTGATGCTGGACTTTTTGTCTGGAGACGGTCTTGCTCTGTTGCCCAGGCTGGAGTGCAGTGGCATGACCTCAGCTCACTGCAACCCTCACCTCCCAGGTTCGAGCAGTTCTGTCTCAGCCTCCCAAGTAGCTGGGACTACAGGTACACGCTGCCATGCCCGGCTAATTTTTTGTATTTTAGTAGAGATGGGGTTTCACTGTGTTGCCCAGGCTGGTCTCGAATTCCTGAGCTCAGGCAATCCGCCTGCCTTGGCCTCCCAAAGTGCTAGGATTACAGGCGTGAGCCACTGCGCCCGGCCTGGACATTTTTTTTGTTTATTGGCTGCTTGTATGTCGTCTTTTGAGAAGTGTCTGTTCATGAAATCCAGTAAGTAGACTGCAGCTTTCTGGGAAGAGAGCCTCTGAATTGAAGAAAAGTAGGACAGGTAGTTCTGAGCTTTCCAGAGAGAAGAACAGGAAGGGAGTGAGGATCAAATGACTCCTTGCACACCAGTGGATATTTTAAGGCTGCTTGATCGACTGACCTGAAATGAGCAAGCCAAGCCAAAAGCTGCTCATCAATGGGCTTCCCCGGACCCACAGAGAGAGGACCTGAAGTACTACTCCTAGTTATTCTCAGTGTGAATGGAGGATGAGACAAATGTGCTTTTAAGTTTTTTGATGTAAGCTTCCTATTTAGGTGTCCTTTTCCCAAAAAGCAATGTACTAATGTTCATAAGCCAGGGTGACCTAAAAATGAAAGTTACAAATGAAGCCTTTGAGCTGGCCTCTGGCTCAATACACCACCAGGAAATGCGGATCTTAATATTCAGCTCAATGAATGATGATGGCCTTACTTTAATGTGTACAATACTCAGATTTCCACACACCTCAAAAGCTGCAAGGCTAATACCCAAGTTTGAACAATCATAGTTTGACAGTCATTCTTTCCAGTGAAAATAATGCTCCATGGATAAAAGCAGCTGGTTCAGCTCAATTCAAGTGCATAAGTGCTTTTCCAAAAGACGACCAGCAGATTTTGGTATGCAGTTCAAGTGTACGTGTACTCCCATTTCATCACATTCATCATACAGAATATTACAAAGACATGTACTTCAAAGGTCAAGATTTAATACAATTAGTAACTCTTACTGCTTCAAAGAGGTAATTCTTAAGTGAAAGTGGTATTTTTTTTTTTCTTTTTTTAATTTGAGACAAGATCTCACTCTGTCACCCACACTGGAGTGCAGTGGCACAGTCCTGGCTCAATGCAGCCTCAAACTCCAGACCTCAAGCGAACCTCCTGCCTTGACCTCCCATATCACTGGGATTACAGGCATGAGCCATTGGGCCCGGCCTGAAACTTTTTTGTTTTTTAAGTGCAAACATGTGGCAGCAAATAATATAATGACTATGGCTATTAATACAGTTTGGTGCTAGTTGATTGAGTCATGCTAAGGTGTTAATAGTTTTACCCACTATTGCTTCTTCTCAGTGTAAATGTCAGTAGTTTTGGTATGAGAATTTGTGTTTGTATGACATTGAACATAGCTTTGACTTTGCGATAATAAAAGCAGATCCCAGAAAAGGGGCTAAGTACCCTTGAGATCGATGTGTCAGGAGATGCTATGGTATCACATAGAAAGAGGCTTGGGGCCAGGCACAGTGGCTCATGCCTATAATCCCAGCACTTTGGGAGGCCAAGGGAGGCAGATCACCTGAGGTCAGGAGTTCAAGACTGGCCTGGCCAATATGGTGAAACCCCTTCTCTACTAAAAATTAGCTGGGCGTGGTGAAGGTGCCTGTATTCCCAGCTACTCAAGAGGTTGAGGCAGAAGAATTGCTTGAACCTGGGAGGCGGAGGTTGCAGTGAACCGAGACTGCACCACTGTACTACAGCTTGGGCGACAGAGTGAGACACTGTCTCAAAAACAAAAGAAAAAAAGAGGCTGGAGAGTGGGAAGACCTGAGTGTAGTCACTGTAGCTCGGCTGACTTATCTAAGTCTGAGGACCTTGCTGAGCCTATTTCTTCATTGAGAAAACTGGATAATGACCCATTTTCACAGCGTTGTTCTGAGAAACAGGATATTACTGTGAAAGTGTCTCGCATGTCCTCCAGCCCTATGTGGTGGTTTTTTCTTACAGACTGATGAAGAGAAGAGACAGGGGCTACCTGTGGTGATGCCAGTGTTTGACCGGAATACCTGTAGCATCCCCAAGTCTCAGATCTCTTTCATTGACTACTTCATAACAGACATGTTTGATGCTTGGGATGGTAAGACAGTTACTGTTTTGTCACCGACAAAGAAAATTTTGTTATGCTTTATTATCTTTAGTGACATAGGGTGAGCCTAAAGGTAAAATATATTTTTTAAAATGTGGCTATCAGCTTTTTGTGGCCAAGTGGGGTGGGGTGCATTCTTTGCATCCCCAGCAGCTGGCACAGAAGCTTGTGTGCAGAAGACTCGATGGATTTTTGATAACTGGATAAACGAGTCTCTGCCTCTTCAAAGGACACGGTGCCAAAGCTTACTGCAATGTTATTCTATCGTTGGAGGAAAACTCTAGAAAGAATGCAAAATGTATTTAGTTTACTCTGAATCAATCACAGGTTCTTCTGATAATGTCACTGATAAGCAGCTTTTCAAAAAGGACCTGTTTGTATTTCAGAAACTAGTGTTTAATGACTTGTCCTCATGCTGTGTGTTCACTTAATAGCCAAAGGCCTCACCCAGGGTGCGCCTCCTCTAATTCTGATCCCAAACTTGTCCCAGACACCCCCAGGCTTATAAATGCTCCTGGGGTCTAAGTTCACAGGCTTCTTTTGATTCTTTTCTGTCTTTGCAGCCTTTGCACATCTGCCAGCCCTGATGCAACATTTGGCTGACAACTACAAACACTGGAAGACACTAGATGACCTAAAGTGCAAAAGTTTGAGGCTTCCATCTGACAGCTAAAGCCAAGCCACAGAAGAGGGCCTCTTGACCTACAAAGGACACTGTGAATCACAGTAGCGTAAACAAGAGGCCTTCCTTTCTAATGACAATGACAGGTATTGGTGAAGGAGCTAATGTTTAATATTTGACCTTGAATCATTCAAGTCCCCAAATTTCATTCTTAGAAAGTTATGTTCCATGAAGAAAAATATATGTTTTGAATACTTAATGACAGAACAAATACTTGGCAAACTCCTTTGCTCTGCTATCATCCTATGTACCCTTGTCAATCCATGGAGCTGATTCACTGTAACTAGAAGGCCACAGGAAGCAAAGCCTTGGTGCCTGTGAGCTCATCTCCCAGGATGGTGACTAGGTAGCTTAGCTAGTGATCAGCTCATCCTTTACCATAAAAGTCATCATTGCTGTTTAGCTTGACTGTTTTCCTCAAGAGCATTGATGTGAAGGATTCATAAGAAGCTTATCTGAACAGATTTATCTAAGAAAAAAAAACGACATAAGTGAAACAACTAGGACCAAATTACAGATAAACTAGTTAGCTTCATAGCCTCTATGGCTACATGGTTTTTCTGGCCGATGGTGTGACACCTAAGTTAGAACACAGCCTTGGCTGGTGGGTGCCCTCTCTAGACTGGTATCAGCAGCCTGTGTAACCCCTTTCCTGTAAAAGAGGTTCATCTTAACAGAAAGTCATCCATGATGAGGGAAAAAGTGGCATTTCATTTTGGGGGAATCCATGAGCTTCCCTTATTTCTGGCTCACAGAGGCAGCCACGAGGCACTACACCAAGTATTATATAAAAGCCATTAAATTTGAATGCCCTTGGACAAGCTTTTCTTAAAAAAAAAAAAAAAAGTTTATATACATGTTTAAAATTTTTATTAAAATCCAAATTTTCTGGGTATAAGCTCATGCAGTATGTTGTGCCATGCACCATCTATACGTAATAGTTCGGGAGGGGATAGGGGAAGTTTCAAGGTTCAGATATTTTTAACCAATCTATATTTGAAATCATGCCATTAGCTTTAACAATGTTAAAATTGTGCGGTGTAAATATATCAGAAAATAGGCATATGGGGAAGCAGTAAATACTATTTTAAGCTATTAATTGTATGCTAAAAGCTTCTAAAGCACAAGTGCATATTTTTATACTGCTCTTTTCACAACTCTGTGATCTACATAAAGTCAGACTTGAGATTTTCCTTTCTCTTTTACCAGCCGATCCTTCCTATGTATTATTATAAATATTAGACTCCGTAAACAAACTTCATTTTTCTTTCTCTGTATTTCATGCTGCATTTTTAAAAGGTATAAACAGAGACTGAAATAATTGAATCAGTAATTACTTTTTTCCAATACAAATTGGAATGCAGAATACTTGGAACTTGTACATGGGGAAAAAATGACTTATCACTAGATAATGTGCCAATGTTTTTTCTATGTTTTGTACCAAAAATGGAAAAATATGACAATTCCATGCAAAGAAATGTATCTAAATTATTTTTGTTAGATGATAAGAGAACTTGCTTGGTCAGGACAGCAGCCAGCTTTGTATTGTAATGCTATATTATGTAAATGTGATGAAAATGTTTTTGTGAAGTACTTGTAACTAAATTCCTACAGCCATTTTTCATTCCCAACAGCTGTTTTTATTTTACTTCTTTGGCCTAAACTTTTCATAATTTCAAATTTGGGGTTTAGTGTCCTTTATTTCATGAGTCACTTTGTTTTCAGAGCACATTAAAAGCAGGATGCCAGAATCCCATATTAAGGACCTAGCTAACCTGCCTAGGCTTCAGAAGCTTGCTCGAGGCAAGGACAGTCTTTTTCTGATCATCTCACTTTCAGTTCTATTTGGTAAGTAACTAACATTTATCAGGTGTCAGACATCTATATGAAATATTTACAGCTTACTCAGTTTTATGTCAAATTTCTTGTTAACTTCAAACTTTTTGTTAGTAGCGTGCAAATGTTTAAAAATGCTTTAAGACAGCTAGGTACTAAAGCTTCAACAATTTCTGCTCTTTACTAGTGTAATCTACAGTATAATCTTCTGGCCTGCGAACTAGTCTATTCTTCCACAGAGTCAACTTGTTAGAAATACAGGCTTTCAGATGGTATGTGTATCAGATAGTTTATGTTATATAAACTATTATAACTGCCTCTTACACGGAGTTGTTTACTTAAACGTCATGTGCTGAGGGGGCCGTATTAGGAAAAGGCAACACTCTCTAATAATTTCCGTGACTACTAAAGAGAAGAAGGAAACCAGTTATAAAACAGTGCTGGACCAGAATGACCCTATAATTTCCTAAGATCATTCTTTATTTCTAATTTAAGATGTTTAAATTTACTTGCCCTCCATGTCAGGACTGGTTAGATTCTGGGCAAAAAAAAACAAGCCTATCAATCAATCAGTTCACTCAGAACCTACTCAGCTTTAGAGAGAGAAACAGAAGGGATGATCTTGTGCCCTTGTGCTATGTGAATATAGCCAGAGACTGAGGTAATAAATATATTTTAAAATAAAAATGACAAGGCATTTGTATACTGTAACACTATGTAGTGTTACTTCTGCTGTTGCAAGTATCTTAACTGTTGAAAGCTAAACTCAGGAAATGGAGAAAATGTACATAATATACACTGACCCATTATTCTAAATTGAAAGTCCAACTTTTAGCAACAGTCTACCTACAACTACTGAACACCATCAGGTTTGATTCCCTACCAGAATCTCCCGTCATACTGGTATCCCCCATCTCTCTGACCTTAGGGCATGCATGAAAACAAAAGCAACCTAGTCCCTAGGGTTGGAGACTGCCCTCTAGACAGTTTTTCATGGCAGAAAATGAAAATACAAGTATACCTCATTTTATTGCATTCTGCTTCATTGTGCTTCAAAGATACTGCCTTTTCTACAAATTGAGGGCTTGTGGCCACCCTGCATAGAGCAAGTCTATTGGGGCATTTTCCCAACATGGGCTCACTTTGTGTGAGTGTCACATTTTGGTAACTCTTACAGTATTTCAAACGTTTTTATTCTTGTATCTGTCATGGTGGTCTGTGATCAGTGACTTTTGTTACTACTGTAATTGTTTTAGGGTACTGCAAACCATGCCCATACAAGACAGTGAACTTAATTGATAAATCTTGTGTATATTCTAACTGTTCCACCAACTAGCGGTTTCCAATCTCTCCCTCTTCTTGGACCTCCCTATTCCCTGAGACACAACAATATTGAAATTAAGCCAATTAATTAATAACCAACAAACAGTAGCCTCTAAATGTGCAAGTAAAAGAGTCACGTCTCTCACTTTAAATCAAAAGCTACAGATAATAAAGCTTAGTGAAGAAGGCATGTTGAAAGCCCAGGCAGGTGAAAGCCATGCCTCTTACACACCAGTTAGCCAAGCTATGCAAGGAAGAGTTCTTGAAAGTGTTACTCCAGTGAACACACAAACAAGAAAGTGAAACAGCCGTACTGCTGAGATGGAGAAAGTCTGAGTGGTCTATATAGATTAAACCAGCCACACATTCACTTAAGCCAAAGCCTAATTCTTCAATTCTTTGAAGACTGAGAGGTGAGGAAGCTACAGAAGAAAAGTTGGAAGCAAGCAGAGGTTGGTTCATGAAACTATCTCCATTAACGTCAGAGTGCAAGGGGCAACAGCAGGAAGTTATCCAGATGATCTACCTAAGATCACTGAAGGTGACTACACTAAACAACTGAGTTTGTGAAGATGAAATGGCCTTCTATTAGAGATGTCATCTAGGACTTTCGTAGCTAGGGAGGAGAAGTTCAATGCCTGCGAATGTAGCTGGTGCCTTTAAGCTGAAGTCAGAGTGTATTTACCAGTCCAAAAATCTTAAGGCCCTTAAGAATTATGTTAAATCTACTCTGCCTATGCTCTAGAAGTGGAATAACAAAGGCTGGATGACAGCACGTCTGTTTATAGCATGGTTTATTGAATATTTAAGCCTATGGTTGAGACCTGCTCAAATTTCTTTCCAAATATTACTGCCCACTGACAATTGTTACCTGGTCACGTAAGAGTTCTGATGGAGATTTACAAGGAGGTTCACGTTGTCTTCATGCCTGCTACCACAACATCTGTGCTGCAGTCCATGGGTCAAGGAGTCACTTCAACTTTTAAGTCTTATTTAAGAAATACATTTAATAAGGCTGTAGCTGCCCTAACTAGTGATTCCTCTGATAGGTCTGGGCAAAGTCAATTGAAAACCTTCTGGAAAGCATTTACCATTCTAGATGCCACTAAGAACATTCTGATTCATGGGAGGCGGTCAAAATTCCAACATTAAAAGGAGTCTGGAAGAAGTGGAGCCTGAAGATGTGAATGAATTGCTGTAATCTCATGATCAAACTTTAATAGATGAGAAGTTGCTTAAGAATGCATATAGAAAGTGGTTTCTGGAGACAGTCATTTCTACAGTGAAGATGCTATAAACATAGTCGAAATGACAACAAAGGATTTAGAATATTCTATAAACTTAGTTCATAAAGGAGCATCAGGGTTTGAGATGACAGACTCTAAATTTTGAAAGAAGTTCTATTGTGGGTAAAATGCTATTAAATAGTATTACATGTTACAGAGGTCTCATTTGCGAAAGGAAGTCAATTGATTTGGAAAACTTCATCGCTGTCTTATTTTAAGGAATTGCCACAGCCACCCCAACCTTCAGTAATCACCTTAGTCAACAGCCAGCAGTATCAAGACCCTCCACCAGCAAAAAGATTATGACTCACTGAAGACTCAGATGATTGTTAGCACTTTTTAGCAATAAAGTATTCTTAAGGTATGTATATTTTTTAGAAATTTAAGACTGTAGTATAAACACAAGTTTTATAGGCACTGGGAAACCAAAAACTAGATGTGACTCACTCTATTTGCAATAGTTGCCTTTTTGATGTGGTCTGAAACCTAACCTGTAGTATCTCTGAGGTACGCCTGTATAATGACCAGAAGGAATTTGCTGTGGTACTTAACGGTACCATTTGCTTCCAAAATTCATGTGATTTCTACCACTCCATTTGAATAGATTCCTATCACAAAATACTAGCCCAGAACAGGCTAGGAAGTAAAACAGTTAAGTCTATGACTCCCTTGTGTCATACAACTTCAGAAAACAACTTTACAAATGTATGGGCCAATACAGAATTTCTAAAGGAAAAAGCACGTAATGGGAGAAAGTCTTCTGTAATTGAGGTAGCTTAAGTTTTAATATTTCTCCATAAAACTTTTCATGACTCAATGTTATTTGGATTTAAAGTAGTCATATAAGCCTTTCTCTCTCATTCAGTCTTCAATTCCTGTTTTTAGAGCTGCTCGGTGATACTGGGCACAACAGATTTAATTGCAAGGCCTTACTGCACTGGGCCTCAGTTTCCTCATTTGTAACCAGATGACCTTAACTCTTCCAGTCTTTGTAGGTAGTTGTGGAAGCAACTGTCAAAGCTAAAACTAGTAAAAAGAGCTTACGACGATTCCCTTTAGGGTATATTTGTAGTATATTTGTTTAATGAACAAATAAATCTGTAGAAGGTTTTCTGCAAGAAGGGTCAGTCTGCTAACATCAGTCACGTTGCCCTTTCTTAGTAGTTTAAGAATTTCAATCTTTAATGTGTAGACTACTTTCTAATTTTTTTATTTTTTAGCACCAAAAGGAGAAAACATATCGTTACAAGGCTGGTTTATAGTGTCTCAATGGACACTGCAAAGAACTACATAAAAGAAGTCTGTCTCAAGCAGTTCGTATCTGAGTCAGTGGTCAGATGGGGCAGTTGCGCTCAGCTACAGCCCCTGACTCTGGAAACACTGTGCCTCTCAAATGATCTAGAGTCATCCTTGGCGTACATGAGGGGCAGTTGTTGTTCTAGTACCAATTTAGCCCATGGCTCTTCAAGCCAATTCACACTGGGAAAAATACACCCTCATAAGATGCCTATCCATTTGAGTTCATACAGGTTTCAGTAGCTAGAACTAAAAAACATTTTTAAAATTAGCTAAACAAATTGGCACCAAAAAAAAAAAAACTTGCCATACTTAAACAGTATATATGTTCATTTTTTTTGGCTGAGAGATTCAAGTTTGTGCTATACAGAACACTAACAGTTACTAAAGACTAGGAAAATTTGCAGGAGAAAGGCTATTTTTAAACTTCCCAATAATGCATGCCATAACTTTTACCTCTATTTGTACCTTTCAAAAGGGTCTAGGTTCAAAATAAGCTCAAAACACAGCACTCACCACTTCAACAGCAGCTCAAAGTCAAATGGAAAAACTTGTGGTATATTCTTTGGAGGATACACTAGGACCTGAGAAGCAACATGTTCCTTGTTGGTAGGTCCACAAAAAATTTAAACATGTAGAATTTTATGGACCGACAAAAAAAAATACCAATTTAAGCGATCAATATATTAATGGTTTTCAGAGTAGTACCTGATATTTGATGTTCAAGGTTCATGCATGTATTTTTAATTCCTTAAACTAGACAGCAAGGTATAAGTCACCATTCTCCTCTAATTTTTGAAATAATCTTAAACTGCGCAATCCAGATTCTCGCTCTCCATTTTTCCACAAAATAATGAGATGATCAGCGGAGCATGTCACTAGTCCATGATCTTCAAAGTATAGAAACATCTGTAAAGAAAATTAAAACTGGTTATAGGGACCCCGAAAAGCAGAGACGTGGCTAATACCATATTAACACATGTGCGTGTGAGATACGTGCTTTAAAGACGCCTTTGGATCTGGGTGTAGAACTTCATTTCAGTATTGGTAACAGTCACATACAAATAATATTTAATATTTTAATCAGAATTTTGTTAATATTGTTCAACTACAGAATAGCTATTTTTGTAAAGTACATGAATTCTCATAGTTCTTCCAGATTTTTTTATAATCTGATTTTTCAAGTATTGGTTTTACTTAACCATTACTTATACTGTATAATGGCTATGGATAAAATGTCTGAATTCTAAATTTCCCAAGATAAACACTGGCTTCAGCTCTCTATAAAAGTGGATATACTCAATCCATAGGTATTAAGCGTCAGCACTAGGTTTATGGTCCCTACCCTCAAGAAGATTCTGAAAAGCAAATCATAATTGAAACAATAAAGGTATCAATGAGAAATTATGTAATCAGGTACTAAATAATGCAGTATAGACTATGACATGCCACAGAAATTCAGAAAAAGTTTCAAAGGGAGAAAATGCCCCAAGTAAGAGGAAGGGGCTTGCCCAGTGAAGGAATAGGCTGGAAGCTAAGAATAGGAAAACAGAGTGTTGACAAAAGGCAGCACGAATACTATGAAAGGCAGCATGAATACTATGGGGTGAAGAGTTGTATCAGAGAGAAAAGTGAACCAATGAAAAGGATGAGGTCCTCGAAGGGAAGAGTGAAATAAAAGAGAAACAGGGCCGGGCGTGGTGGCTCACACCTGTAATCTCAGCACTTCGGGAGGCTGAGGTGGGCGGATTGCCTGAGGTCAGGAGTTTAAGGCCAGCCTGGCCAAACATGGCGAAACCCTGTCTATACTAAAAACTAGCTGGGCGTCTGTTAGCCCAGCTACTCGGGAGGCCGAGGAAAGAGAATCGCTTGAACCCAGGAGGTAGAGGTTGCAGTGAGTGGAGATTGCGCCATTGTACTCCAGCCTGGGCTTGAACAAGAGCAAAACTCCCTCTCGGGGGGAAAAAAAGAGAACAAGAGTTTTCTCTGAAATGACATATACATTTCTGAAGACCACAGGATAAGACTCAGCTGAGGATGCAGGAGTGAAGGGAGGAAATATGAGAGCAGAATTCCTTCGGAAACTGGAAAACAAAATTCCGTACACAGGTAGAGGGGTTGAGCCGGTAGAGCAAGGATGAAAATATGAAAGAAATGAGGTCCAGCCTGGCCAACATGGTGATACCCCATCTCTACTAAAAGTACAAAAATTAGCTGGGCGTGGTGGCGGGCACCTATAATCCCAGCTACTTGGGAGACTGAGGCAGAAGAATTGCTTAAATTCTGGGAGGTGGAGAGTGCAATGACCCAACACTGCACTCCAGCCTGGGCAACAGAGTGAGATGCTGTCTAAAAGAAAAAACAAAAAGAAATGAGGAAATTCAGGTGACATTGCAAAGATAGCCTAGATTTTATCAACGAAGCCAGAGATGCTTTTTAAAAATGTTCAGGTCTCAACACTTTCACTCAGGAAAATTCCTAAGAAGCTGACACTGTTTTATAGAATGAGAAATGTGCCACATTCAAACATATTTTGAATGTGTTTTACATGGGGTTTTCCCCACCATCTAAAAACCTTTTTAATGAGTTCCTACTATTTAAAAAATAAAGTCCAAACTCCTCAGCCTTACATTCAAGGACATTCATAATCTGACCCCAAACCACGTTCCCAGCCTTTATCACCTACTAGTGTCTGTTCACAGGAACTCAGTGCTCCAGCCTAGCCAAGGTGCTCCTTGCCACCACGTAAATGCTATCTTTGCCCTTCTGTCTACCACAGTCCATGCTCACCTCCCAACCATAAACACAAAGTTAAAAACTGAGCTACCTGTTAGAGGAAAGCAAAGATAACTGTGACACTGTACCCAACATCAAGGAGCTTATGATGACAAGGCTACATACTCATCCTACTAAACTTCAAGGTTCAGCTCAAGTGTCAAGTCCTATATCCTCTTAACCATTTACAAGATTCAGCAACAAATGTTTCTTCTGAGTCACTGCTGCTTACTCGGGTCCATAATCTGCAGCCTAGGGTAACAGCCTATTAGGTCTATACCCCTTCTCTCCACTCGAGGCTAAGATCCATGAGGGCAAGGACTGTATTCATCTCTCTCTCTCAACTCCAGCAGCCAGTGTTTAGCACAGTGCCTGAAATACAGGAAATGCTCACTAACAAGGATGCTGCCGCTGCTCCTCCTAAGCATGAATGCCCTTTCAAATGAAAAATTTTTTGTTCTTTGGCTGTGAAACAGGGAAGAACAATTTAAGAAATTCCTTAGGGCCCTGATTACACTGTTATTAGTTCTCATAACTAATCTGTTACCTCAACTGATCTTATTCCTTCACTACAGGCAATGATGCCTGCAGCAAATATTAATGTATCTGGATTTCTACATGTTAAAAGCTTATGCATTTCATAATTTTCAACTAAAATTTTCATATTTGCACAATGAAAATCAAGGCATAGGTTTCATTAAAGCTAACAAACTATTATCCTTCAAAGGCAGGAGAAACAGGACTCTGTTCATGAATTTGATAAAGGCCCCTGGAATTCGATTCTGTTAAGGCTTTAACTGTATACACATATAACCACAACCCTTCATGCATCCTCTGTTGACTGTTGTCATACAGTCAACATTATTCACACTGCCCTTACTGTCAGCTATCTCCAGCTCATAAATAATGGTGATGAAGCCCATTCTTAAAAGCAATGCATTCCTTGTTTCCTCAAATCATATATCCGGAAAGGGAGATCCTAACTGCACATACTATAGCCTATCCCATTCCATGTTCAGATCTGACAAACACCTACAGATATAAGAAAAAGTATATGCCTTTATGAGACCAACTGAATGAAAAGAGCAATGAAATGCAAAAGCAGGAGTTGCCTGGACACTCTGTGCCTGAAAAGCAATACCTCCACAGATGATGAGTGTCCAATCAAATCTCCAATAAGCTCCAGTGAACATGAAGTAGCATTTTCTTGCTGCTTTTTAACGGGTTGGCTGGCTTGTTTGTTGACTCTTCCAAATCCCCACATGTTAAAAAAACCTAGAAAAAGAATCATTTCCAAAATTACTGTGCTCTATACTTACAACAATAACATGAGATCAGAAAAACAAAATTTAAATGTGAAGAGGTTCCAGACTTGTTTTAGTCAAGGGCTAAGTGGATAGTACCTGAGCACTGTGCTAGGGTTTTTTGAATCTGTTATTTCATCTTTCTTAGCTAACCAGGTCTGTTCTTCATCTCTTTTTATTGCCCCTAGTCACCCATTGGTGAAGGTATATTAACAAAAAGACACTTGGAGTAAAACAGGACAGAAACAAAGCTTGAATGGCAGTGTCTAACTGTCAAGGGAAAAAAGGGCAAAACTCAGATCAACAAACAAGGCACAGGGGAAAAGCTGTATGTGTATGTGCAAAAGCAACACCCCAGGACTTCAGGAAGTCAAAAGGACCAGAAGCAACTAGGTACCAGCATCTGATTTTTTGTGCAAAGGTTGGTAACTAATTTATTCAACGCTTCAGAATTTTGTTTTTCAAACTAAACACCTGGAAGTCAAGAGCTCATAAAATTATGATATAAGCACACAAGGAAAAGTGTATTTTTCCATAAATTGAGTTTAACATCAAGGGTAAAGAATGCTTTAGTTTGACATCTGATGGTACAAATTTTGTGTGTCAGTCAGAATTATAGACAATATAAATGAATACTTCATTAGGCCATTTGGTCATTCAGATTACCAGAAAGTAAGTTTTCCCTCAAAACAAGAAAATCTCTATCTTACTTGAAATGAAGTGGCAGTTCTACATTAGGGGAGTATTAAGCTGTAAATCCTAGATCTCAATTACCATATGCTTTCTATAAACATCTGATGCCTATTTGGAGCATTTCCATATTATTTTAGTGGTTTCACATAATTGTCCTTCTCCTGCCTTTCACGTGAGAAAAAAGGAGAGAGAAAAAGACTACCTTTTTGAGAGAAGACACACACCTGTTGGTACAGGCTCAGCTGCAAGCTGCTGTTTTTCTCTTAACTCCCAAATGCGTACACTGCCATCTTCTGAGCATGAGATTAACTGCCTGTCAGAACAGAAAATCAGTAATACAAAAAGAGCGCACCACTGAGGGTCAATGCTAAATTTGCAGTGAAAGAAATCAGTGGAGCCCTCAACTGCTTTTATTCAGCTCTTAGCAGGAACTGACGAAAATCACAATTTAACATGACGTTACCGTGCAAACTAAAAGCACCCTTTAGGAAAGCCACATGTTACTCGTTACATTAGCTCAAATGCTATAAATTTACTCTCTCCATTAAAAAAATGCACTTGGGAAAACAGTGTGAATTATACTTCACAATGTCCTAAGCAGTCCCCTTCCCTCCTCTTGCTACGTCTCTTCTCTGGGTGCCTCACTCTAAAAATATCCTGCATAGAAAATAATGATATTCCCTGTCCATATGTTCGTCCCTAGAAGCTCAGCAGCAAATCTACCCTGAGAGGAAACCACTCACGTAGTAGCCTCACACAACAAGGAGACTAGCAACCATTTGATTCTGGCCATAAACAGAAGGTAGATTTATGAGAAATATAAAAATGGATACACTGTAAGTGACCCCAAAGTTGTTTATATTGTTAAATACCAAATTTTAAATCATCTCTTCTTACAATGAAATTCAATGTAATTCATTTGCACCTTGCTTCTTGTAAATTCTGTAATATACTGCCACATACCCTTCTGTTAGGGACAGCCCTCAGGCATTCTCCATTTCCAAAAGAACACAGCAGGTCAAGCCATGAAGCCAGGTAACTTGGCCACTTGAGAAATTACACTGGTAGCCCTGGGAACCGTGACTTGCTTTCATCTATTGCAGAACAGATGGGAACTTGTACCTGTTTGGAAGTTTGGCAATGTGCAGCACATTGGAGTCATGTGCAGTTTTCTGGCAGGCAATCACACGCTTCATTTGAAGGTTATACACGTATAAACCCCTTCCAACTGCAGCAAATACATTCTAGGGGAAGAAAAGTTCAGAAATGGGCGTAAAACTAGCACTCACCCTTCCTAGTGTAATGGATTTCCAGGCCTCATGTGACATCAGAAAGCCCCCATTACCCTTCCCCATTCCTAGCCTTTAGCCCAAATTACAGTACTAATCTCTGAAACCCCAAAATGTCAAAGCACTAAAGAAAGCTCTGAGCATTTAGAAGGTAGGACACAACCACTAATGCAGAGAAAGGTCTGCATAGTATATCCCTTAGTGCCACTTTCTTCCTCACTGAAATATATCTAGAGAAAAGCTATAGCTGGCAGCCTGGCCCTGCAGTGGAAGCTGTTGAGGGATAACCTGAGTTTTCATTTAAATAACACTATATCCTTGGGAAAATTATCTAGCTCCTTCTGCCTGAAAAATGCAAGCATAATTACTTGCATTCCACATCTTAAGCAATCAGGAGACCTACAAGTGATACAAAAAAGCACGGCTACAGTGACATTATCATCATGCAATCCTCTGAAGATTTCACAAAAACATTTTTCCAAATGTACTATTAGAAATAAATACCTTTTTACTAAAACAACTTTAATCTTTTGAAAGCATTTTCACCAATACTTATCTCACTTCATCCTCACAACATCTTGTTAAGGAAGGCAAGCATCTTTGCCATTTTCCAGATAAGGAAGTTAAAGAGATTAAAGTCACACAAGAAATGAGACATGGAGTCAATATTAGAATCAAGGTCATGTTACTCCAGTCCCTTGCTCATTCCTCACGACTCACATGCAGTAGTAGCCTTTGAAATTTCTGCAAGCACCTGTCCTAGAATCATTCATTCTTACTCAATAGATATCCTCATGAGGCAGACCTTTCAAATATCCCTACATATTGCCTTCTTGTTTTCACCAGAGATTCTGGGCCCTCCAACCTTTCTCACACAGCCTCCAAGACTACAAACTCAACTCAGACCTATAGTAACTGAAGCAAAGCATGCCCCCAAGGCTTGCTGGAATCTTAAATCTGGAATGATCCCCTTGATTCTCAGGATTAGTACTCTGCAATCAGCAATGCAGCCAAGGCCCAGTGCCAGGGCATTAATGAACACTGCTAGCCAATGTGCTAAAGTGGAAAGCCCTGTGGATTGTATTCAATGCCAAAATCCCCCGAAACTCATTCTACAGACCAGGAAATCTGGGCACAGTTTAAGTAATTTATCCAAGGTCAGGAAGAAAATTATAAACACAACTAGAGAATTCATGACCTTTGGAGGCAGCATTTACTCAATGGAGACACTATCCCTGCTATCAATAACTAATGGTCCCTTATAGAAGGAAAGAACTCACAACAAAAGAAGAAAAATTAGGGAAAACTATACAATGCTTTATCAAGCATATATAGTAGAAAATAAACATCAATTTAAAAATTTAAGATTAAAATACAAAACACTTTTAAATATTAATTTTCACAAAAGTGAGAAAAAACATGTAACATTTAAAATAGGTAATTCGTAGGGCTACAACTCTTAGTGATCTAGTCTTCATCTTTTTTTAGCATGTATATTAGTTTTTCAAAATAAAGTTGGGATACAAAGAAACGATCTTTGAATATATTAGTGTTTCTAAGTCCTGTTCCTATCCTAATCTTTTGTTTTGTTTTTAAAGAGTGGTACAAAGAAAAATGGATCATATTCTCCCCCTGCTACATAACACTACTACTGAAATTTTTAATAAAAATAACGTGCATGCTGTTAGAAAATTTAAACAGTATAGAAAGTCACAAAATAGAGAAAATCCTCCCCAACTCCTTCTCCTTGAAGGGTACAACTCATAAACATTTCTTGTGATTACCTTTAGAAAAGTTAATTGCCCTTTAAACACATTTTCTGAGCCCCTGATGCTAAGAGATTTGTTTTTTCAGATCAGAGATAAGATTCAGTAGTCCATTGGTACTAATCTCTTACAGCAAAACAGATCTAAAGTGCTTCAAAAGCATCACTCCCAAGCCCTATAAGATGGAATCCAACAATTCTCACTCAATTTATCTTGCCCCAAGATGCCAGCAGACTGAGAAACATTCCTAAAATTTTTAATTTTCTTTGCCTCACTAGGAAATGCATCAGATCTTCAAAAGAACTCTTTTTCACAGTGTTTCTTAAAACAATTTTAAGCACTAACCTCAAATCCAATGGGATTATTTAATCCAACCCCAAATTTCAATAATTTGTAAATCTGTGGCCATTTAATCATTTCCTTGCTGAGAGATTAGAAGCAAAGATTAAAATGCTTTTTTTTAACACAAATCATACAATTTTAGAAAAAGACCATTTTAAAGCACAACCTGAAACCATGAATGCTACCTTTTTTATGTCCAACATGGGATTAAATTTTTAAAATCAGAAATTGGGTTATATATGTCAAAGGCAAGTTTATAGATAGTGTATAGATTTTTTACCTCTTCATCACATGTGAAATGATGAATAGAAATGTCATTTAATTTTTGACAGAGTTTTATTTCTTGTTGGGTGTCCAGTTGTGGAGATGGGTCCCAGAAGTTGCGTTCATAGGCCTGCACGGTCCAGTCCAGGGCATCCCAGATGATCAGCTCTCCGATGTGGGAGCCGGTGACAAAACTCAAATCTAGGCAAAGTTCACATATGCCTCATTATCGATCATTTTATCTAGGTAAAGGTAAAACTGAATGGAATGTCTACTAGTAATGCCCTATAAAACCACAGTAATTAGAACAGTGAGGTACCTAGGCAAGCCAACAGAAAGATTAATATAACAGAATAGGAAGGCCAGAAATAGACTCAAATTATCTTAGTAATTTAGTATGTAATAATGATTGCATTTCATTTCAGTAAAGAAATACCTCATGCTGGAATATCTGGTTACATTTAAGGGGAATAAAAGTAAAAGAACCTTATCTTGTATCATACACCAAAATAAGTTTCAAATAGATTAAAACATGAAAGTTACTTAAAGGATGGAAGAAGATAAAGGTGAATACTTTTAGGAATGTGGAGTGGTAAAGGGCTCTAACGGAAGCAGAGTGGGGTGCCAGGGGAAAAGATCCTAGTAAATAGCTGCTTGGCAAAACAAAAACAAGGACCGGGCTCGGTAATCCCAGCACTTTGGGAGGCCGAGGCAGGTGGATCACCTGAGGTCAGGAGTTCGAGACCAGCCTGACCAATATGGTGAAACCCCATCTCTACCAAAAATACAAAAATTAGCCGGGCATGGTGGTGTGTGCCTTAGTCCCAGCTACTCGGGAGGTTGAGACAGGAGAACTGCTTGAACCTGGGAGGCAGAGGTTGCAGTGAGCTGAGATTGCGCCACTGCACTCCAGCCTGGGCAATAGAGCGAGACTCAGTCTAAAACACACACACACACACACACACACACACACACACACACACACACACACACAAATACACTTAAATAACAAAAAGCTGGGAAAAATTTGCAACTTGGATGACAAAACAGGTTTATTATACTTGATACGTAAGGATTTCTTGGAAATTATTAAGAACAAGATAAATACAGCAGAAAAAAAATGGGAAAAGGACCTGAAAAGGCAAAACAAATACAAATGGTCAGTAAACATGTGAAAAGATGTCCAACTCCTTTAATAATCAAAGAAATCTAAAAACAAGGAGATACCATTTATTGACTTGTGAATCAGGAAATATTATAAAACAGGAAAATACCCAACACAGTACTGGCAAAAGCATAAGAAATCAGCACATTCCTGTACTGCCTAATGTCCTACTATACATTGATATTTTTTTCAAAGATTAATTTGCTAATATGTATCAAAACCTTAAAAAATGTAAATCTCTTGATCCAACAATTCCACTTCTAGGAATTTATCCTGAAGGAAATACATAAATGTACAAGGTTGTTACATACATATATGTGCAAATACACAATCTTAAAAATCTAAGATAACTACACATCGAATTGAGAATTGAATAAGACATCAACAAAATGAAATAGTAATGCTGTTATTAAAAATTAAGTTATAAAAGTATGCTTAACAATATAAACTTAGATATGGAAATATATTTATGACATATTGTTACAAAACGGTAAACCATATTAATACACATGTACACACATACATATGCCCAGAAAATCACCTAGAAAGATGTGGACTGGTGTTTAATACTGGATAGTGGAAAGATTTTAATATTAACTTTTATATTTTTAATGTTTTCACTATTTTCATATTTTTCTACTATGATTATGTATAACTTGTACAAGTTTTTAAAACCTTTAAAAAAAGCCGGGCGCGGTGGCTCACGCCTGTAATCCCAGCACTTTGGGAGGCTGAGGCGGGCAGATCACAAGGTCTGGAGATCGAGACCATCCTGGCTAAAACGGTGAAACCCCGTCTCCACTAAAAATACAAAAAATTAGGTGGGCGTGGTGGCGGGGCGCCTGTAGTCCCAGCTACTCGGGAGACTGCGGCAGGAGAATGACGTGAACCCAGGAGGCAGAGCTTGCAGTGAGCCGAGATCGCGCCACTGCACTCCAGCCTGGGTGACAAAGCGAGACTCCGTCTCAAAAAAAAAAAAAAAACAAAAAACAAAAAAAAGAATTTTTTTCCATTTTACATATTATATACTTTACACACTATATATTTAATAGAAAATGTACAACTGCTAGACTTATTTCAAATAAGTGTAATTTATTTATATTACATATTTAGGGTAAAACAGAAGAGTATAATGCACTTAGTCTAGAAACCCAAGTTCTGATTTTGGCTCTGCCTGTTGCTAGCCAGGTGGTCTTTGGGAAGTAGTTTAACCTTTATCTTGGATTTCTCATGCATTAAATGAGACGACTATAAAAATCAAATTGAATAATAAACGTGTAGCCATTTTAAAAAGACATCAAATGTTATCTTTGCGCCCCTGGTAGTATTTTGAGCCCCTGGTATTATTCCACATTAATCGTATTAAAACATCCTATTACTTGTTAATTTAGGAATACATAGATGAGTAATTATGATTTAATTATTTCATTTATCAAATAAACCAGCACGACAGAAATCTCTAATGACCACGTGAACAATCTCTTAAGAGATACAGAATTACCAGCAATCCTACATGTAAACATTATTTGTCTTGACTCCAAGGCCATAATAGGTAGATTATTAATATCTAATTTCTATAGTTTATTAACAGACTCTATAGAACTTGCTCTGTGGAGAAATCACTTCTCATCTGTGGAGCAAAACGGGCTTCTAGTTTTAGTAGTTGGAAAGTTAAGGCAGTACTCATCTTCCCAGGACCTTCTTTCCCACACCTTTCCCTCCTTTTTCCTATTTCATTCAAACTGCAAAAGAACCAGAGAAGCTAAGGAGTGAAGATTCCCCTTGACTCTCACTCTGCATCTGCAGTCATAACACAGAATTAACCTACTGAGACCATGCAGCTGCTTGCTCTGACTTAATCCTCCAAGTGTCTGTGATTCCTCCATGCAGTAGAAACAAAATATTAATGACCAGTTGGAATTTTCCCTAAAAATAAAATACGGCATTCAGCTCAATCAGCACTTTTTTTTTTTTTTTTTTTTTTTGAGATGAAGTCTCACTCTATCACCCAGGCTGGAGTGCAGTAACACAATCTTGGCTCCCTGTAACCTCCACCTCCCAAGTTCAAGCGATTCCTGCCTCAGCCTCCTGTGTAGCTGGGACTACAGGCATGTGACACCACACCTGGTTAATTTTTGTATTTTTAGTAGTGACGGGTTTCGCCATGTTGGCCAGGCTGGTCTCAAACTCCTGGACTCAGGTGATCCACCCACCTCAGGCTCCCAAAGTGCTGGGATTACAGGCGTGAGTCACCACGCCTGGCCAATCAGCACATATTTTTAAGCAGTTTACCCATGGCAAACTAATTCCCAAATAGGTCATTCAAAATGTTTCATGACAAACAACCTCAATGATGTATTATTAGTGGATGGATTTTCATCCTGTATCAAAAGCCATTTAGTATGAAAATCTCACCTGGTATCTGTCTATCCATCCCTCACAAGTACTAACACTTCATGATTACCACAAGATACTGGCAACATGATACAAGAAAAGGAATAAAATAAAGGAGCACCCAGAGCCTTCTGCCTGGAGAGATTATCAGTCATTTTTTGTCTGTCTTAGAAAACCTTCCGCCTGGGCATTCCAGTCTTTTTAGCAAATCTGGTATTCATTATCCACACTTGTTGGTGTTGTGTCCTACAATTCTAAGGTTGCCCTGGGGCCGCCCCTCTGAAAACAGATTTGCCCTGTGATGTACAATCCCAAGCAACTGGCCATATCTTTCATTGGTAATGGGTGAAGAGAAAGGAGCAGAGCTGCAAGTGAAGCAGGGAACTGTACAACATAAACATTTCAGGATCACTGACATCCACATCATGGCTAACATGCCTATGTACTGCAAGATGAGACTGTCAGCAAATCATTTTCAAATTTTAACAGACTACTTGGTCATGTTTGATTCCTAAATACGCTTTTGGCTTATTTATTATCTGTAGTATAATTTTATAGTCATAGAGTTTATAAAGTAAAAAGTACTAATCCAAAAGCTAGAAGAAGACAAGAAATAACTAAGATCCGAGAAGAACTGAAGGAGACAGAGACAACAAAAACTCTCCAAAAAAATCAATGAATCCAGAAGCTGGTTTTTTGAAAAAATTAACAAAATAGATAGACCACTAGCTAGACTTATAAAGACAAAAAGAGAGAAGAATCAAATAGACACAATAAAAGATGATAAAGGGAACAGCACCACTGATCCCACAGAAATACAAACTACCATCAGATAATACTATAAACACCTCTACACAAACTAGAAAATCTAGAAGAGATGAATAAATTCCTGGACACATACACCCTCCTAAGACTAAACCAGGAAGAAGTCGAATCCCTGAATAGACCAATAACAAGTTCTGAAATTGAGGCAGTAATTAATGGCCTACCAACCAAAAAAAGCCCAGGACCACATGGATTCACAGCTGAATTCTACCAGAGGTACAAAGAGGAGCTGGTACCATTCCTTGTGAAACCATTCCAAACAACTGAAAAGGAGGGACTTCCTAATTCATTTTATGAAGCCAGCATCATCCTGACACCAAAACTAGGAAGAGACACAACAAAAAAAAGAAAACTTCAGGCCAATATCCCTTATGAACATCGATGCGAAAATCCTCAATAAAATACTGGCAAACCAAATCCAGCAGCACATCAAAAAGCTTATCTACCATGATCAAGTCGGCTTCATCCCTGGGATGCAAGGCTGGTTCAACATACGCAAATCAATAAACTTAATCCATCACATAAACAGAACCAATGACAAAAACCACACGATTATCTCAATAGATGCAGAAAAGGCCTTTGATAAAATTTAACATCCCTTCATATTAAAAATCCTCAATAAACTAGGTATTGATGGAACATATCTAAAAATAATAAGAGCTATTTATAAGAAACCCACAGCCAATATCGTATGAATGGGCAAAAACTGGAAGCATTCCCTTTGAAACCTGGTACAGGACAAGAATGCCCTCTTTCACCACTCCTATTCAACACAGTATTGGAAGTTCTGGCCAGGGCAATCAGGAAAGAGAAAGAAAGAAAGGGTATTCAAATAGGAAGAGAGGAGTTCAAATTGTCTCTGTTTACAGATGACACGATTGTATATTTAGAAAACCCCACCATCTCAGCCCAAAAAACTCCTTAAACTGATAAGCAACTTCAACAAAGTCTCAGGATACAAAATCAATGTGTAAAAATCACAAGAATTCCTTTACACCAACAATAGACAAGCAGCCAAATCATGAACTCCCATTCACAATCGCTACAAAGAGAATAAAGTACCTAGGAATGCAGCTAACAAGGGATGTAAAGGACCTCTTCAAAGAGAACTACAAACCACTGCTCAAGGAATAATAGAGGACACATATAAATGGAAAAACATTTCATCCTCATAGATAGGAAGAATCAATATTGTGAAAATGGCCATACTGCCTAAAGTAATTTACAGATTCAATGCTATTCCCATCAAACTACTATTGACATTCTTCACAGAATTAGAAAAAAACTATTTTAAATTTCATACAGAATCAAAGAAGACCCCGTATAGCCAAGACAATCCTAAGCAAAAAGAACAAAGCTGGAGACATCACATTACCTGACTTCAAACTATACTACAAGGCTACAGTAACTAAAACAGCATGGAACTGGTACCAAGACAGACATATAGACCAATGGAGCAGAATAGAGACCTCAGAAATAACACCACACATCTACAGTCATCTGATCTTCAACAAACCTGACAAAAACAAGCAATGGGGAAAGGATCTCCTATTCAGTAAATGGTGCTAAGAAAACTGGCTAGCCATATGCAGAAAACAGACACTGGACCCCTTCCTTACACCTTATACAAAAATTAACTCAAGATGAATTAAAGACTTAATAAGACCTAAAACCATAAAAACCCTAGAAGAAAATCTAGGCAATACCATTCAGGACACAGGCATGGGCAAAGACTTCATGATAAAGATGCCAAAAGCAATTGCAACAAAAGCCAAAGCTGACAAATGGGATCTAATGAAACTAAAGAGCTTCTGCACAGCAAAAGAAACTACCATCAGAGTGAAAAGGCAATCTACAAAATGGGAGAAAATTGTTGCAATCTACCCATCTGACAAAGGTCTAATATCCAGAATTTACAAGGAACTTAAATTTACAAGAAAAAACAACCCCATCAGAAAGTGGGCAAAGGATATGAACAGGCACTTCTCAAGACATTTATGTGGCCAAAAAACATATGAAAAAAAGCTCAACATCACTGATCATTAGAGAAATGCAAATCAAAATCACAATGAGATACCATCTCACACCAGTCAGAATGGCAATTATTAAAAAGTCAGGAAACTACAGATGCTGACAAGGCTGTGGAGAATAGGAAGAACACTTTTACACTGTTGGTGGGAGTGTAAATTAGTTCACCCATTGTAGAAGACAGTATGGCGTTTGTCTTCTGAAATACCATTTGACCCAGCAATCCCATTACTTTGGGAATACACCCAAAGGATATAAATCATTCTACTACAAAGACACATGCACACGTATGTTTACTACATCACTATTTACAAGAGCAAAGATATGGAACCAACCCAAATGCCCATCAATGATAAGACTGCATAAAGAAAATGTGGCACATATACACCATGGAATACTATGCAGCCATAAAAAGGAATGAGATCATGTCCTTTGCAGGGACATAGTCATGAAGCTGGAAGCCATCATCCTCAGCAAACTAACACAGGAACAGAAAATCAAATGCTGCGTGTTCTCACTCTAACTGGAAACTGAACAATGAGAACATATGGACACAGAGAGGGGAACAACACATACCAGTACCTGTTGTGGGGAAGGGGAGGAAACTGAGAGGACAGGTTGATAGGTGCAGCAAACCATCATGGCACACGTATACCTATGTAACAAACCTGCACATTCTGCACATGTATCCCATTTTTTTAGAAGAAATTTTTTTAAAAGATCATAAAAAACAGCAAAAAGTGCATGAGGCTTTCTGTAACTTTCATAAACAACTTTTTTCTTTAGTTTTCCCTTTTTTCCCCTTACGAATTTGGCAAAGGAATACTCAAAGAAAGCTTTCAGAAACTGCTGTAAGTTCCTCTGCATATCACATGGTAAAAGATGTGCCATGAAGTTCAGGCTATCTTGTACCATCCTATCATCTTTATTTAAGTAACCATGCTGGCTCAATGGTACCAGTGCTTCGCTGCTAAAGCAAAATAACTAAGCGTGACCAGTGTAATGGGCCGAATACTGCTGGGCTTTTCTCAGCAGCCCTGGGAACTTGAGACTTAAGACTCAGTGTCACCAATGAGGCTTCAGAGGGCTTCCCAAATAAGAACTTGCCTTCTGTGCTATGTCTCCATCCATGGCTAGAGAAAAAGAGCCCCCAGAGAAAATTAAAGGGACACCAGCAACCATTGTTATTTCTATCAACACAGACAATCTAGGCCTTAGAAAGACCTGCAGCTGAGTTTTACAATAAGATGGCTATTTGGGAGGAAGATTTTGGAGCTGGGAGGGACATTCTTACTGGTGTATCTGAACATGTGACTGAATGGACACAAATGGAGACTAGACTTGGTACCTCTCTGTGCCCCTCACTCCCCTTTGTGTCACGTTCACGCAAAATACTGCTTAAAAACAAAGCCGGCCGGGCTTGGTGGCTCATGCCTGTAATCTCAGCACTTTGGGAGGCTGAGGCAGGTGGATCATGAGGTCAGGAGTTCGAGACCAGCCTGGCCGATATGGAGAAACCCCGTCTCTACTAAAAATACAAAAATTAGCCGGGCATGGTGGCTTGCACCTGTAGTCCCAGCTATTTGGGAGGCTAAGGCAGAAGAATCGCTTGAACCCGGGAGGCAGAGCTTGCAGTGAGTCCAGACCATGCCACTGAACTCCAGCCTGGGCGACACAGGGAGACTCCGTCTCAAAAAAACAAACAAACAAAAAAAACAAAGCCAAGCCAGGCCTCAGGGAGATATGTTGCTGGGGTGCTGTCTAGTCCTCCCACTATATCATACTCCCAAGCATCCTTACAGGAACGTCCTGCAGGCTCCACCAGACTATCAAACTGAAGCCACCAAAGCCCTCTCATGTGACTTCATATACAAATCACCCAGCACAGTTCTGGTGATATAAGCTGTCACTTATTTGCAAGTGAACTGAATGTCAAGATCAGTGGTTTGTGATCTTGCCATCTGATGTCAGATTTAGCTCACAGGAGATACTCATTAAAATCATTTAGGAAGCCAAATAGGATGTACGGCGAGTCAAAACCCCCACCACGAGGAAGGGAAGACCTGACCCATGTTCTGCAGACTTTTACTTTAGTTTGGTGTTATTCTTTGAGAGTCTTCAATCAGGATTACAACTGGCTTGAATCCTGCTCATTCTAGTCTAAGTGTATAACTTGCTATGTGATATTGTATGGTGTGGACAGCAAGACAAAAGGGCACATTTCCAATCTCTCTACAAAAGAGGAACTAGCCAGAAACAGCTGCCAAAAATGCTGAAACAGCCTGTGACGGTCATCCCACAGCTACCAAGCAGTGCCTGAGATCATTATGTTCTCCTCTATTTTCTTTTCTCTGCCTTACACTTCCTTGTCCCTAAATCTTAGACCTAGCAATCTAGGAAACTTGCTCAGCTCCACCAGCTAAAACTTCAGAGTAAAAGAGAATGACAATCCCATTATTTTAGTGACTTATTCTAGAATCCCAGAACAAAGCAAGGCTCGTGTTCAGAGCAGGTTGTGTTAACACGCACAAAATTGTACATAATAAATGTACACAATGAGCTTACCATTGACATTAATCAAGGAGAGAATATTATCCTGGTGATCAAGGAGGTGCTTAACTTCAAGAATATCCCATTCTAGTGATCCTTCTGTGGGTGCTACCAACCTGAAAATTACTAAATGAAAAAGACAGATAAAATTTTATTACAATGCTGTAAGAGGATAAAATACTACTCCTGCTCTAAAAACGAACATTTCATTAAGTGAAAAATACCTACCGTACTGAAAAACCCGTCTCCAAAAAAAAGCCTTATTCATACTACTTTAAACTATTTCTTTCAAAATGCTTGAGATGTTTGAGATGATCTACTAAAACCCATACTGAATGTGTCCTGAAGAACTCTCTTCCTTTACTGACTTTTCCAAACAGTGAAGCTCCCATTCTCTCTAGGGTTTCAATGGATGTCTGGCTATCTCAACTCACTCCCTCCCTAATCAGTGACTAGCCCACATCCCTCAATCACCTCCACCATCAGCTTTCTCTACTCATGTCCCCAGGCCAGTAAGCACTGCTACAGAATAAGCTGCAAATCCAAGTTTAACTTCAACTTAGTGAAGATGTAAGCAGTTTCTTTTTTAAAAAGCTTCTGATTCCTAGGCATATACCATTAAATTATAAATTCTCTGAGTATGTCTTATAATGTTTATATATCATGCAGTTCTTCTGACTATAGTAATGTTCAATGTGTTGCTTTACTCATTATCTGACTTTAACAAATACAGTTTCATTTAAACTAGTATAAATCCTAACTTTAATCAATACAGAAAACCCATAATAAAATCCACTGACGTGGATTCTATCAACATTTGCTAAACATTTATGTTCCAGGAACTCTAGGTACCAAATGTGAATAAGGCCCAGTCACAAATGCTCAGTCTAGAGTGGGAGAAGGACTTGTTTATAAACAGGCTTACCGTCAATGTACTGAGTGTTTTAAAAATACGCCACTGGACCAAGTGCTGTGGATGCTCAAAGATTAGGATGACTAACACCTGAGAAGTGACAAGTCTCAGAGATCGTGTCCTTTTCAAATTACGAAAGTATCTTTTCTTTCTCACATTTCTCTCTGGAAGATAGGTCATGCCTTGCTTCTTTCTGTGTCTCTGACAATATTTTACCAAACTACAAATCTCTAACCAGGTTATTTAATCCTGACAGCCACTCATATTCAAACTGTGGTTGTCAAAAGAAGGTTTTTCAGTCAATAGAAAAAGAGAACTCTTTCTGATACACACTGAACTTATGGGAAATTCTACTTTAGTTGGAATATTATGAAGTGATCTTGAGACTGGAATTTTGGAATAACAAGCAATATACTGTTTAACCAAGCTAACACACTGATTAAAAGACTCATAAGAAAAAGAAACCTGGCCTAACATCCTGAAAATATCTCAGTCTCTGTATCACTTCAACGATCCCAAGAAGCCAAGAGTGGGGCACATGCAGATGTCCCCTAAATAAAAAATTGCTTTAGTCCTTCCAGCATGTGTATACAATTCTCGTTCAAAATACACAAAAAGAAAAAAATTCATACTCACTCAGTTCTTTGCCAACTGCTGCCACAACACAGTTCTTAGGTATTTCAACCAAAGCACTAATACCTCCAAAAACATATAAAACAAAGGTCAAATTATTTTTCTCACAGATTATATCAGAAACAAAAACATTCTCAGTTTTATGTCAGTCGTTTTCCATAAAGAAGATAAAGCACACAGAACTAGCTCCACACACACTTCCTTGCTTGCCTACTCATGGAAAATGATTTTGTTAAATGTGGGTTTCTGAGACTTTTGGAAGACATTATTGATTTATTAAGAGCAGAATACGGGGTTGATTTTTTTTGTACTTTTTTTTACTATTGTGATAAAGTGGTAGATTCAGCAATTCACACTTATTTACCAGGGATCCCTTAAGATAATCACCATCAACCATTTACACGATGGCTAGCTCAAAAGTGACGTAAAACTGGGGTTTTCCTTCATGTAAACTTAAGAAGCCTGAGCAGGCTCCCTGGCACTGAATGAACTAGCCAACAGTCAGCAGCTAAGAAAGCAGCCTTCAAATAGCATGTTTGTGATCCATTAATATATGTACAAATTTTCTTCTATTATTGAAAGAATCAGATTCAACATTCTAACACATTTCACTTATTTAAGTAAAGAGGTCTGAGTACCTTTTCATAACCGAATAATGATTTTAGTGTAACCATAACTTCTACAAGGCATGTTACAATTTTGCTTCTGTCAGCACGAATAAAAGAGTTGATATATTAGAACCACCACGTGTTGGCAAAAAACAAACCTGTTTAATTTTTCCATTATGATATATATGTAATTTATAATATATATGCAAGTGTAGAAAATGGTCTAGTCATTTGCTTATCCTTCCCATCCATCAAAGGACTGACTGTTGTGATTTGGATAGTATTTCTGGCCAAGATTTTTCTCCACATAGGTGTATTTTAACAGTAGGTTTTGTATTTTTCCATGTACAAGGAGGAGGATATGGTGCTGCAAGGAAGGCAAAGGAGTGGTACAGAGAAGACAGAGGACATGGGAGAACAGCGGGGTGGGTAGCAAGAGAAGAATTCTAAATGCAGAAAACAGCTTGTTTAAAAATCTTTCACTAAATTATATGTGAAAATACTAGAAGCCCACCAATCCAGATGTAGCAACCTAATACTCAGAATCACAAAACATATTACTGGAAAGGACACGGGTGCCCTGTGTTTTAGTCCAGGGCTCCTTCCATTGTATCACATCGACTAAGATTATCTTTGCTTATTTCCAAACACAGAATAACTGCTTGTAAAAGCTCCACCAGTCCATAAATCAAGCAGGGCTTATGAAAGGACATCATGACATAAGGATCTAATAACACTATTAACAATCTGGCCTCCAGTAATTTGGAAAACCCAAATGATGAACAGCTCACCAATGGTAGCCCATGGCCTTCTCAAGGCTTTCCCATAGATACCCTCAAAGCCTTCTGTTAACTCTTGAGACACTGATAAACGGCAGTATTGTAATGATTTAATATATAGTACTTAAAGATAACTTGCAAAACAAAGGGAGACTGCAATAAGAGGTGGCTATTTCCAGGAACACACAGAAGATTCTTTTCAGCCCCAATTTCAACATTTTACAATATAACTTTACCAAAATAAAATTCATGAAAAACCACAGGCTAGTGAAAGAGAGAGAAAAATGAACATAAAGATACATAATTCATGATAATAGTAAACAGCGAAATATATTCTAGATTTGAGCAAGACTATTAGTAATCAAATGTTGAACCGAGTGGTTAAACTGTAAACCCTAGCAATGTACGGATTTAGTTTTCCTAAGTCATTATGTTTCTGATACTTTAAAATATCTATGTGGAGCTAAGCTAGCTCCTATTAGTAACTAAATTCAATTCACAGGGCTCCTGCTACCGTTGAAATGTCAACAACATGCACAATAATGTTCCTTCTAGGATACCCAGGCTCATTTGATTATTTTTAGAAATAACAATAGTTAGTGTGATTTCAAGGTTGTTATTAAAATCTACTCATTTAAATATTTTACTCTAAAAATAGATTTTATTTTTTAAGATCAACCTTGGTATCAAAAAGTCAAAACTGATTTGATTATTTTTTTTCTGTTGAAACCAAAAGCGTATGTACACAGAATTCTGAGAACATGAAACTTTATCAGTAAGCTTGCACATGTATGAACTTTTTGGTAAGGACAATTGTAAAAAGAGGTCATCCTTAGGCATTTATTCAAAGTTAATGACCCCACAAATGCTACTGTAAAGTTGTAAGGGTCTGCTTCTAGGTATCGGCGTGCTCACCAAACACAGTTCAGGAAAATAGCCCAAGAGCACTGGAAAAGGTTGTTCTTGAGTGGAGTCTTCTCCTCCCGATTCAGGATAAAAATATATTTTACACAACCCCGATCTGAATTGAATATGGCTACCTGTTATCTTCAGAACTGAAAAAGAAAAATCCCCTTTATTGACCTTTCTACTTATGGAAAGTCTCTCTGAAGATCTGCTGTGTCTTCTAGTCTGTTAATCAGAGTTCAAAATTACCTTGATTTGTTTTTTACCTGTATCAGAAAGGTGGCTAGTCTTACACAGGAGATCTAATTTTCGGTTCCACACACACAGGTCATTCCCACCAGAAAGCCAAACATCTAGTCTCTGAAGAACAGTTAAACACTGCAAAATTTATTTGAAATGTATATCAGGTTAGAAACTCAAGCAGTCATTGTTCAGTGGTTTAAAAATATATCCACAAGTTCTTAACCCCTTCCTTCACTAGGTGGAGCTTATTTCTCCTTAGTAGAGCATGTGGGCACTACTAAGTGACTAGCTTCTACCAAACAGAATCTGGCAAGAGGAATGGTGTGTGACTTACAAGACTAAGTCATAAAAGATACTGTGGCCTCCTCCTTGTTCTCTCTTGGATCACGTGCTCTAAGGTGAAGACACTAAAGCAGTCACATGGAGAAAGGTCCATGTAGCAAAGAGCTGAGGCTTCTGGGCAACAACCAGCACTAACTTGCCAAGCACGTACGTGAGCCTCCTGGGACGCAGCTCCTCCACCGCAGTCCGGCCTTCAGACAGCAGGAGCCTCAGGAGAGGCCCTGAGCCAGAACCACCCAGATAAGATGCTCTCTAGTCCTAATCACAAACACTGTGAGATGACAAATGTGTATTGTTTTTTGTTTTTTTTTGAGACGGAGTCTCGCTCTGTCGCCCAGGCTGGAGTGCAGTGGCACAATCTCGGCTCACTGCAAGCTCCGCCTCCCGGGTTCACGCCATTCTCCTGCCTCAGCCTCTCTGAGTAGCTGGGACTACAGGCGCCCGCCACCACGCCCGGCTAATTTTTTTTTTTTTTTTTAGTAGAGACGGGGTTTCACCGTGGTCTCGATCTCCTGACCTCGTGATCCGCCCGCCTCGGCCTCCCAAAGTGCTGGGATTACAAGCGTGAGCCACCGCACCTGGCCACAAATGTTTATTGTTTTAAGCCACTAAGTTTTGAGGTAATTTGTTACTGAGTAATAAATTACTAATACACAATTGCTTAAACTCCGTTTTAAATCAAACTGAAACTATGACCTTAGTTTCTCTGTATCTTTAGAATAAATAACACCCAAGTCTTCTCAATTCTATACATTTGGTAGACTCAGGAAAGTGAGTGTTTCAAGTACCATATAAGCCCTTTACCTTTAATAGTACTCTCCTCGCCCACTGACTCTGAGTCAGACAAGGGCAAGAGAGAGACAGAAGAACAGAAAATAAAAGGCAGAGCTTCTGGTAATCTTGCCTAGGCTGCTTTTAAAACTGTTGGATTAAAAAGAGTTGAAAATAACCAATGCAGTTTATATTTCTAGTGGTCCTACTCTGTCTAATCTCTGAATTTTTAATGCCAGTGTTTCATTTTTTATTGCCAAATAGTATTCCACTGTGTGGATATACATTGTGTTTATTCATCAGCTGATGGACATATAGGTTTCCATTTTTGACTATTATGAATAATGTTGCTATGAACAATCATGTACACATTTTTATATGAACTTACATTTTCATATCTCTTGGGGATATACCAAGGAGTAAGACTGCTGGGTCAAATGATAATTCTGTTTAAACTGTTTTCCAAGGTATTGTATCATTCTAGATCCCACCAGCAATGTATGAAGGTTACAATTGCTCCACATTCTTGCCAACACTTGTCTTTTAGATATTAGCCACTCTAGTATGTAGGAAATAGTATTTCACTGTGGCTTTGACTTGCATTTCTCTAATGACTAATGATGTTGAACCTCTTTTTCATGTGCTTATTTGCCATTTGTTTATCTTCTTTGGAGAAATTTCTTTCTTTCAAATCTTGTCTATTTTTAATTGGAGTATTTGCTTTTTTATTGAATTCTTCATATATTGTAGACACAATTCCCTTATCAGATATACAATTTGAAAATATTTTCTCCAATTCTGTATGTTGTCTTTTCACTTTGAAGCACAAAAACTTTTCATTCTGATGAGGTCCAATTTATCTTTTTTTGTTGTTGTTGATATGCTTCTGATACCATATTTAAGATACCTAGCCCAAGGTCACGAAGATGTACTCCTATATTTCTTCCAAGATTTTTGTAGTTTCAGCTCGTACATTTGGGTCTTTGACCCATTTTGAGTTGACTTTTGGATATGACATGCGGTAGGGATAAAATTTCATTATTTTGTATGTGGATGTCCAATTGACACAGCATCTTTTTTGAAGAGACTATTCTTTCTCCCATTAAAGGTTCTTGGCGTTCTTGTCAAAAAATCAATTGGCTATGTGAGACTTTACTTCTAGGCCTTTAATTCTGTTCCACTGATCTGCATGTCTATCATTATGCCAATACCACACTGTCTTGACTACTGTAGCTTCATATTAAGTTTTGAAATTGGGAAGTGTGTCTTGGAACTTTGTTTTTCCATTTTAAGATTGTTTCGGCTATTCTGGGTCCCTTGCACTCCCATATGAATTTTAGGATCAGCTTGTAAATTTCTCAAAACAAAACAAAACAAAAAAAAACAAGCCAGCTACAATTTTGATAAAGATTGGCTTCAACCTGTAGATCAACATGGGTAGTGGTGGAATCATAACAATAGTAAATCTGATCCATGCACTCAGGATGTCTTTCCATTTATTTAGATCTTTAATAATTTTCAACAATGTTTTGTAGTTTTTGGTATATAAGTTTCATACTACTTCAAATTTCTTTTAATAGTGATGGGGTATTGCTATGTTGGCCAGGTTAGTCGTGAACTCCTGACCTCAAGCAATCCTCCCACCTTGGCCTCCCAAAGTGCTAGGATTATAGGCATAAGCCACCCCACCCAGACTAAATCTATTTCTGAGTATTTTATTCTTTTGGATGCTGCTGTAAATGGAATTGTTTCTTAATTTTTGGAATGTTCATTGCTAGTGAATAGAAATACAATTGATTTTTGTGTGTTGATATTATATCCTGAAACCTTGCTAAATCCATTTACTAGCCTCAATAGTTTGGTTGTGGACTTAGGATTTTCTATATACACAAGATTATGTCATTTGGGAATAGAGATAGTTTTATTTCTTCCTTTCCAATATGGATGTCATTTATCTTTTTTATTGTCCAACTGCCCTGGCTAGAACCTCCAGTACAATGT
Source organism: Nomascus leucogenys (assembly GCF_006542625.1). Taxonomy (NCBI): domain Eukaryota; kingdom Metazoa; phylum Chordata; class Mammalia; order Primates; family Hylobatidae; genus Nomascus; species Nomascus leucogenys. The sequence goes on from NC_044382.1 coordinate 86,274,802, forward strand.
TAAACAGATGTGCTGAGAGCAGACATCCTTATCTTGTGCCTGATCTTTGGGGGAAATTATTTGTCTTTCACCATTTTTTAAAATTTTTATTTTATTAGTTTTTTTGAGACAGGGTCTTGCTCTATCGCCCAGGCTACAGTGCAGTGGCACAAGTACAACTCACTGCAGCCTCGATCTCCTGGACTCAAGCAATCCTTCCACCTCAGCCTCCCAAATAACTGGGATTACAGACATGTGCCACCAGGCCTGGCTAATTTTTCTTCCTTTTTTTTTTGTAGAGAAGAAGTTTCACCATGTTGCTCAGGCTGGTCTTGAACTCCTGAGCTCAAGCAATCCACCCACCTTGGTCTCCCAAAGTGCTGGGATTGCAGGCATGAACCACCACACCCAGCCTAGCCTTTCACCATTAATACGAAATTAGCCTTGAGATTTTCACAGAAGCCCTTTATTAGGTTGAGGAAATTCTCATCTATTCCTAGTTTGCTGAGTATTTTTATCATGAAAGGGTGCTGGAGTTTGTCAAATGCTTTCGCTGTTTCTATTGAGATGATCCTGTGGTTTTTGTCCTTTATTCTTACTATGGTGCATTTCACTGATGAATTTTCAGATGTTAAACTAAGCTCATATTCCAGGGATAAATCTCGCTTGGTCATGGCGTATAATTCTTTTTAGATGTTGCTGAATTTGGTTTGATAGTATTTTGTTGAGGATAATATATGTTTTTGTTACTTAACGTTTTACCACTAGCATTTTCCTCTTTTAATATTCTTCTGAAATATAAATTTTAGTATATATATCTACCATAATGTATTTTCTTATAAGACATTTAGGGCACTTCCAATCATCCATTTATAAAAATGTATTTGTAGTACACATTTCTGTTCATAAATTTCTGCCCTATTTTCTGATTATTTCCTTTAAAGAGTTTTCTAGAATGATCACTGGATTAATGCCTATAATAATTTATTTAGATTCATTCATAATGCCAAACTACCTTCCGGGAAGATCATATCAATTTATAGTCTCAATATGCAATAAAATGCCAATTTCACTATCTCCTTGCTAACATCAACCCTTATAAAAAATTTTGCTAGTTCAAAAAATAAATGATAGTATTTCTCATATTAGGGATATAAATTTCTTGGATAAACTATCTATTCAAGAACAACTGAACCACTAAACTAAATGAGTGCAATGCTATTTTTTAACAATTTTTATGTGAAACAGGATCACAGCAGGAGAAAAACACAAATATCTAGCTGACTCACATTACAGTAAAACCCCTTTTAAAACTACTTTCACTATATTGGAATAAGATACTTTTTTAGTGACCAGTTCCTATAACCAGTTCATAACACAGTTTACCAAACGGAATTTCCCCCAAATGCATTAAATTTTTTTCTCTTTCTTTGTTCCTTCTTAATGACCTTAGTTTTTCAGAGAGCAAGAATATTTTTAAAGGAATGTAAAAGGCGCATCATTTCAGGTCACATATAGATATTTTAATCAAATCAATACTTTAATGACTTCTTTAAAAATCCACTGTTAAGTTAGATAAAAGTATATATAGTACATGGCATTTTCTTCCCCTGAAACTTGACTAAGTTGATATTTTGAACAGCACAGTGCCATGAGACGGCTACCAGAGATTCTGCCTTTGTGGGAAAAAATGAACTATTCTAACTATTGGCACACAGCAATTCTTTTTACATTAAGAAAAAAAAGAAACAAAACAGCTCCAATATGGAGGTCAGTTATCCCTAAAGTAAATGAGGGAACATCTACTACTACTACTATCTTTTCCAAAACTTGCTTACATTACTAAAAAACAGTGGCACTTTCTCTGAACACTTATTTCTGTAGGAATCACAAGCAACCAAGTCTTATCTATGTTTGTTTCTTTAAAATGTAGCAGAGCTTCTGTCATATCATAAGCCCCAATAAATAATTGTTTGTAAAAGGAAAAAACCTAACAGTAGCAGCAAATTAGCTATGTAAGATTTTTAGTTTTGAAACTAAGTAACTGACATGTCTTGCTTTTGTGACCTTAGAGAAGGCAGAGGTCACGGGACAAATAACTCTATATTTTAAATTCAAAGTATAAAGAAAACAGACCAGCTACTATTATGGTCATTCTGCAAGTAATATCTCTTCCTAGAATTACCTACAAAAAACATACCGGGTACTACCTTTTTTCCTTATCTTGCTATTGGAATTATCCCTTGCTCTAATTTCAAATTGAAACATTCTAACACTTAATACATGTGCTCTCAAAAATCTGATCTTACACGAAGCAAATGACTACAAGTGTGTGGGAAGAAATAATTCATTAAGACCCACAAAAGTAATTTCGTCTAACTTTTTAAACCATGTCTTCTGAGACAAAAATAGATTGCCATAAAAACTCATATTTACTTAAGATTTTACCTTTACAGTAGACTGGAAGCATGATATTCTCTGAACTTGTCTGGCAGTATCACCATCCCACACCTAAATTTATGTTAAGAAATAATTTCTAAACAGAATTTTAAAATCTTAATTATAACTTTTCTAATTAACAATTAAGCCACAAATGTTAAGCAGTTAGAAAATCTTTAAATCAAACATAAAATACTTAGCGTTTATACCACCACAAAAATGAATTCATATAGTGAGTTATCAACTTAGCAAAGCAGGCTTATGATCTAAAATAAGTTTGAGGTAAATTTTACTATCAAATTATTTGAAAATGACAACATAATGAATGGTCTGAAGTACTCAATCTTTACAAGCACTAAATATTCCAACTGTTTAAAGTTTATTCTCCAGAATAGCCTATCGTAATCTAATAAGCATAAAGTACTTATACCAAAAATTATCATGTCCATTAATATTTACTGAAAGCTCCCTATAATGTGGATAGCATGATTTACTACTGTTATCTTGATTCGAGAAGACACTAACAGTGTATTACTGTTACCTGTATATGTATTTAATATAATCAGAGGGCCTCTCATAAAACATCCAAGTTCAGTTTGACTTAAGAAGCACAGTGATTTTCAAACTTTTACACCATTTCCTATAGTAAGAAATACATTTTACACCATGTCTGAAAACACATTTACATACATGTACTATGTATACAAATGTATATGCATGTATTAAAAATTGAAACCAATTTCACAAACTAGTTAACCTTATCATGGCCAATGCCTTTTGTTATATTTTTATTATACAGATGTGCCTTGACTTAAAGTACAGTTATGTACCACAATAAACCCATTCTAAGTGGAAAATATCCTAAGTCAAAATGCATTTAACACATCTATCGAACATCATAGCTTAGCCTGGCCTAACTTATATGTGCTTAGAACACTTACATAAGCCTATAGTTCAGCAAAAAAAAAGTCATCTGGCGACAACGTACACTGTAGGGTAAGGCTGTTTACCCTTGTGATCTCATAGCTGACCAGGAGCTGCGGCTCCAGGCTGCTGCTGCCCAGCACTAGGAAAGACTATCGTCCCATGTATCACTAGTGTGAGAAAATATCAGACTTCAGAATTCAAAGTACAGTTTCTACTTAATGCACCTCCCTTTCACACCATCATAAAATTGAAAAACTGTAAGTCAAACCACCCTAGGTCGGGGACCATCTATATTCTATGTCATGCTTTAGATGGAGCTAGATTATCATGAGAATTACATTTTATGTATATAACACACTAAACAAACTGCTAGCATATAAAAAATGCTCCCAGTAATTAGGAAATGTTTTCTGGCCTTATATTAACCAGAATTCTAGTAGTATCTCACAGCCTTTTCACTTATTTCACTATTCGCAAGCAGAACATTTAATATTCAGTAACTTGAGCTCTTAAGGCTATCACTTTAAAAAATTATCTACCTTCAGTATTTAATTAAGGAAGTTAGTTTTTACAGGTTGGGTATCCCTTATCCAAAATGCTTAACACCAGAAGTGTTTCTGATTTGTTTTGGATTTTGGAATATGTGCATATACCTAATGAGTTATCTTGGGGACAGAACCCAAGTCTAAACACAAAATTCATTTATTTTTCATATACACCTTATACATATAGCCTGAAGGTAGTTTTATACAATATTTTTGGTAATTTTGTGCATTAAACAAAATTTTGACTGTAACCTGTCACATGATGTCAGGTATAAAATTTTCCACTTGTGGCATCACATCAGTGCTTAAAGGGTCTTGGATTTTGAAGCATTTCAGATTTTGGATTTTCAGATTAGGGATGCTCAAACTGTAGTGAAAACCCAAGCAGAGTAAATTTAGAATTCATCTGGGTAAGACAGACTGCCAAATAAGCAGCCTAGAATTTTTTTCTAACAACAAAAATCATTTAGCAAAGGAAATGAGTCCATACTATCATTTATAGGTAAAATTCATAGTGACACTGTACCAGCTACTAACTTCTGTATATAATTTTAATCACTGCCTCAAAATATTGTTATAGTGTCTTAGGAGTGATCTAATATAGTATTTTAAATTCTATTTTTGCAAAGATTACACTGATACTGAAAAAGAGAGCTTTATTCCATATTTGCCTCTACAGAGTAGTAATAAAGCAGCTCTGACCTAACCATCTGAGTGAATTTTATGCCTTTGTTTATGTTGTATTGTAATCACACACAAACATACACATAATATGTGTGTATGTATATATGTATGTATGTATGTATATAGAGTTTATCCCCATTTAAACCTTCTTTGACATTTTTTCAGCTATAAACAATCTGTCTAGAAAGCACTTCAGCTGATGAACCCACTTGAAGCATGTTAAAGTCTATATCTTGGTTCTATAAGAGCCTAAGAAACACCTATACGTTTAGGCTTACTCCAAAACTTCACCAATGCTTGAAACTGTTTAAACAGAACTTTCAGGTAAGCATATACTTTTAAAAATTAATACGACCAGAGACAGTGGCTCATGCCAGTAATCCCAGCACTTTGGGATGCCAAGGCGGGCTGATCACGAAGTCAGGAGTTCGAGGCCAGCCTGGCCAATATGGTGAAACCCTGTCTCTACTAAAAATACAAAAAAATTAGCTGGATGTGGTGGCACGCGCCTGTAGTCCCAGCTACTTGGGTGGCTGAGGCAGAAGAATCACTTGAATCTGGGAGGTGGAGGCTGCAGTGAGTCTAGATTGTGCTACTGCACTCCAACTTGGGCAACAGTGAGAATCCGTCTCAAAAAAAAAAAAAAAATTAATCTGACAACTTCTTTTAAAAAAATAAAAGTAATGAAAGACAACAGTTATCCACAGCATTTGACTCTGGGCTTCACCAAGCCAATTCTTCATACAGGGGTATTAAAGGGCTGAGTTGGTTTACAGAAAACATTTTATGAAGTGCAGTGGTTCGGGACTCTGACTCTGCAGTCAGACTTGCCAGTTCTGCCCTACACTGGCTGTGTGCCTTGGGAAAGTTACTTAGCCTCTGTATGACTCTATTTTTTCATCTGTAAATAAGAATAATTAAAAATAAGGCCAGGCACAGTGGCTCACGCCTATAATCCCAGCATTTTGGGAGGCCAAGGTGGGTGGATCACCTGAGGTCAGGAGTTCGAGACCAGCCTGACCAACATAGTGAAACCCCATCTCTACTAAAAACACAAAATTACCTGTGCGTGGTGGCACAGGCCTGTAATCCCAGCTAATCGGGAGGCTGAAGCAGGAGAATCGCTTGAACCCAGGAGGCAGAGGTTACAGTGAGTAAAGATCACGCCATTGCACTCCAGCCTGGGCAATAAGAGCGAAACTCCGTCTCAAAAAAAAAAAAAAAAAAAAAAAAGAATAATTAAAAATACCTATGTCAAATGGCTAATTTTAAAGATTAAATGAGTTAATATATGGAAAACAATTAGAACAATGCCTGTTACACATAAGCACTTTACTATTGCTATTCCATCTCAACTTTTTACCTGAAAGTATGGGTAAAGAAAAAGTAATTTTACTTTTATAAAATTGTTTTTAATTATTAAATATTAAACACTGAACAAACAGTAATTCACTTTTCTATCAGACTCAGATGCTCAAAAGATTTTTATGGGTTGGGACCATTTGGTTTCTTCTGCTGTACAGTGGGAAAAAAAAATGTAAATTATCCTCCAGTCCAACTCATCGTTGTTTCCCTAAATTGAAAAGCAAATTGAGATAGTAAAATAAATTATTTTTAAGTCCACATTCTCCCATTTCATCAATTTTATACAACCTGATAGAGTGACTCTGGAAAGAACAGCAACAGTCATGGAGTTTCCATCAATAACAAGCCTTAACCTCCTATTTCCAGTCTAATACTTTTCAGATACCTAATAAACGGTATCTTGTAAGTAACAGAACAAAAATCATTTTTGCTATAACAAGAATATACAGACATGACCCTATCAGCTAAAGACTAATAATGTATGTAGTGGCTCCTTAGGCCACTATAGCTTGTTCATTTCTTCCAGATTAAAGGATACAATAACTGTTCTATCAGCAGAGGCTGTCAAGATGAGTTGATTTTTTTCTTCAAAAGATTCCAAGGAAGGAAATGTAATAATAGCTGTTATCTTTTGAGTGTGTCCATTCAGTTCTAAAAGTTTTTCCCCTGTCTGAAATACCAATAAAAATGTTAATAGGCTTAGGTTTCACAATTTAGATAATCATAAATGACAACATTAAGTAGAACTGCCATACAGAAGATACATATACATTCCATTTAAAATTACTTATTCAGAATTTAACTTAAGCAATCACACAGAATCTAAACAAGCGCTGAAGGTATAGCCATAAATAGTTTTATTTTCTAATACAAAATGCTAATTTTTAGTATATTTTTATAGAAAATTGAGTATTCTTTTTTATAAATTTAAAAATATAATTGTGTAAATTAAGCATAAAAACATCAGTAACTTAGTTTGCAGGAAAAAATATGGAGTCCTCATTGTCCAAGTATTTGCTATTTAAGTCTCCACAGTTATAAGGTCATAGAAGAAAATAAAAGTCACCATAACAACTGTGTATGTACCTACACACACATAAGTATATATATCCACTCATTTATTAACCACTTAGAAAGTTAGTCTCCACTCCATCGTTATTTAACACCAATATCTATTCCTACCCATCCAACGTCTTCATCCATCAGTCTCTCACTAATTTACCAAGTAGTAAACATGCAAAAATACAATGTAAATGGCAAATCTTTCCACGATTGCAAGACTTCATGAATGTGGTGAAAATAATACTAAAGAACTGCTTTTATCACAGGCAAAGCCATTGAAAAATAAAGATCTGACACAGTCAGACTAGATAACAATCCAAAATAAAGGTGAGAGAAAGATACTTCAAAAAAGAATAATTTGAGTAACAAATGATCAGGAAGGGAGGCTCTGAAGAAACTGGTGAAGCCTTAAGTATTTATTAAAAAAAAAAGTCCTTTGTAATATTAAGTCAAACATGAGAAAAATGTTACATTATGCTATTATGCAATGTTGAAAGAAAACTTGTGTGTCTCACAAAAATCAACACAATTCATTTATTCATTTTGGAAGTCAGGGCATAGCTACTGATAACCTAAATTTTGTTAAATAAGATTAAAATTTTGTATTTTTTGAATTTTCATACTTTGGCATTTGTTTCTTAGGAAAAAACTTTTTTTTTTTTTTTTTTTTTTTTTTTTGAGACAGTCTTGCTGTGTCACCCAGGCTGGAGTGCAGTGGCATGATCTCGGCTCACTGCAACCTCAGTCCCCTGAGTAACTGGGATTACAGGCGTGCGCCACTATGCCCAGCTGATTTCTAGTATTTTTAGTAGAGATGGGGTCTTGCTATGTTGGCCAAGCTGTTCTCAAACTCCTGGCCCCAAGTTATCCGTTTGCCTTGGCCTCCCAAAGTGCTGGGATTACAGGCACGAGCCACCACACCCGGCTGGAAAAAAAATCTTAATTTAAAAAAACTTTCCCTCTTCATTATGAAATACTAGTCCCCACTGTATATGGATTTATCCTAATTAGCTCTTTTCAAATATTAATGTGTCAATTAACAGTGATATGCAAATGTATCCCCAGATAGTATTTATACGAATACATACTCAACTACATCATCATATCTTTATTACACAATCCACACATAATCAATACACACCTGGGCATTCCACACAACTACAATTCCATCATCACCAGCAGATGCAAATCTGGTTAGGGAGAAAGGGTCAAGAAAAAAAAAAAATCACTGGTGACATTTAATTACTAAGATTAAGAATTATCAAACCTTATTAGTGGTATTTTGACTAATATTAACAAAGATCAAGTTATTTCAGCTAATTTAAGAAACACATTCCAGGTTCTGTACCAGGTATGGAAGATCAAAAGATAAATAAGACATTTGTAAGTTTACAAAGAATAACCCGCTAGAAATGTAAAAATAATCTTTAAAGTCCTTCTTTGCTTTAAAATTCTATGATTTTAAGAAATCCCTGACTTAAGTGAAATGAAACCAAGCTGAGAAGTGCCTTCAGTGACAGGAAGTGTTATTCCAGGGGTGGAACTGATTACGATGTTAGATAAATTCATTACTTCTATTATTCTCTCTGTAAATAATTATTATTTAAAGTCAAGATCTCTCCTTTGCTCAGCTCAACTCCTTAGTCTTTCCACATAAATGCTTTGTTCTTGGTTTGGAAGGTTTGAGGATTTTTAGGGTTTTTTTGTTGTTTTTTAGTGAAGATGCTTGAAATGCAGAGGTAAAGTTTGTCTCATGGCACGAAAAAAGGGCTGTGATAGTCTGCTATAGCTTCTCCTTTTTACACCCCATTCACCACATACACAGGGACAATCACCAAATTCTGTAGAGTAGAAGATATTCTGAACACAAACACTATCAAGAGGAATAACCTGTCATACAGGATTATTCATCATCATATTATACTAAAATTCACCATCTTATTATACTAACCCAACAAAGTAGTATACAATATCACATCGTAAGCATGTCAAATAATTTATTGTTAATGTCATACACAAGTTTGTAAATAATTTTTAATGACTCAGAATCAATTTAAAGTTGTCCCCATAATATTGCTTTCACTCAAATTCAGGGTTTTTTTTTTTTTTTCAGTATGAGAGAAAGAAGTGATGTTAAAAAGAGTCAGCTATGACTGACATATAACTGGCCCCTTATAATTAACAGATGCTATGTGAGCATCTGTTCTAATGGATTTTTACCCCTTTATGAGATAACAAAATCCCACTACTTCAGTCATGAAATACTTTCCTTAACACTCCAAATTGAGTTTCATGTTCAAATTTCTTATCTTCAGTTTCAAAGTTCAGTGCCTTCACTGGCTCAGACAACTCCAATACAGTTCTTATTTCAAAACCCTTTGAGTACATCTACTACTGGTAGAACTAAGATTATTCAGGAGATATGAAATTGATCAATTACAGTCTGACAGTCTTTTAATAATCTTTAAATACAGAACTACCTATCTTTTTAATGGAAAGGGCCTTTTAAATTTAGTAACTAGCTAAAAATCGGAGTTATTTTTAAATCCACGCCTATCATTTATTCTTATTTTAAAATGTAACATATAAAAGATCTGGAGATTAAAAAGAAAATGATCATTTTTAAAATAAAAATAGATTTCCTATGCTTAATTATCTACATTTTCTCAATCAGATTAGTAAATAGTACCTTGAATATCAAAAATAGTTGCTGGAAATAAATCTTTAGCAGCTTATGTTTCTGGGCCTATTGATTTCTTTTTATTTGTATAGTGATGGTGGGGAGGGCAGGACTCAAGGTCTTAAGCGTTCTTTGGTATAAAACATCAACTTCTATTGATTCTTTAAACTCTTAAAATTGCATTTAAAGACAGCAAGTTTAAAATACATACTTTTTTTCTAACCCTAATTTTTAACTTCTTATGATTGTTTTGTTTGACTTTCACGAGTTCACAATGAGAGATGACTGAGAACAGCTGAGAGTTTAGAAATGGGATATAGAGCATTTAACCTCAAACTTTAATTCAATCAGTAGGGAACAAAAGTTAAATCTAAATAAGGCTCAACAGTAATGCCTGAAATCACAGTCAATTTTTTATTGCTCCAAGGTCAGTTACCTGGTTGGTAGATTATTCAGGCCTTCTATTCTTATATATATTCTACTGCTACCATTTTTTTTTTTTTTTTTGCCATTTCAGTATTTATTATTACCTCCCCTAAAGAGGAAACATTAAGCTTTAAAATACAAACCAGTATAACTTTGATACATATTAGTACCTGTCATAAAAAAACTAATAAAGGGTTGAGATATCATTCACAAATTACAATTATCCAACCTATTATGATGGATAACAAAAAATCAGCTATACTTTATCAGTTTATCTTAAACTAAATCCTAGACAGTCAAGCATACACTTCAACCATCTCCAAATAAGAAATGGAAATACAACCCAAGAATTCCTAATTGTAAGGTATAGTGTAACTGCTGAAAAGAAGTAATGAACTATAAAATAAAAAAGGGATTAAAATGTCAATAAGGTTTAAGCTATTCTATCCAATGGAAGAATAGTAATATTGCCAGATGACATTTTACATACTAATTTTTAAAAACACTCTAAAGTAATAGAAAGCAAAAACTTAAGTCTAAAGATAAGATATTGAGAGAAACGTTTCTTTACCGATTAGCAAAAAAATGTATTCAGTGTGATTCCGTGCTAGGAGTTAGGGAAATGTCAAGACACCTTACATGTGGTTCTTGCTTTGAGATCTTAAAACTTAATGATTGTTTAGAAATGTACCGTATTTCATCAAATCTAAGACACTCTTATTTTATTTACCATTAAGGAAAACATACTGCCAATTACAATTGAAAGACACAATTATATGATGTGTCCACATTTTAGAGATGTCAAAATAGAAAAAAATATGCTTCTTAGAATCATGAACTCTAAAAATTACCATATTTATTGATCTTTATCTTTATAACATGGCACTTGCCAGTCTAATGAATCTCTGATTATCTCTGGCAGGTTTTAAGTGCTAAAGAAATGCTTGTTGAATGAATAAATGAATGCATAAGCAAACATTTAAGTGTTCAAGGGCTCTGTGAAATAGATTCATTAATGACGGTAATGTAACCTTATATTTTCCTTTTATCATAATTAATGTAAATATACTACCACAAAAAATAGAAACTTAAAAATTTAAAACCCAGACTCCCTACCACACAAAAATAAATTTCTATATTTTTTCATATTCCTGTCCAATTCTTATCCATATACTTCAGGGTTTTTTTTTTTTTTTTAACTTAAAACCAAGTCCAAGATCACACCACTGCACTCCAGACTGGACAACAGAGCAAGACTCCATCTCAAAAAAACCACAAAAAACAGAAAAACAAAAAAAACCCAAGTCATTAAAAATACTCCTTGAGACTACACAATTAAATGACTAAGCAAAAATTATATTCATGAAAAACAAGTTCAAGGTGAAACATGGTTTAACAAAGACCTATGGCAGACCTCCTAGAATGTTCCATCCTCTCATCCCCTAATTACGAGAACTAAATTTATTATGATAGTCCGTAAGTCACTCGGTCATTCAATACTTACTAAGCACTAACTACATAGATGCTTAAACCTGAGAATAAAGATCAAGAGATTGTTCTTGCCATTCAAGAACTCACAGTCCAACATTACTATGTGATGCTATAGGGTCCAGATCACGAGTCCTTAGAGAATTCTCACAACCATCTTAATGTATAAAAATAATTCCCTCTAAACACCTTCTCTTTGAACATCTCTGAGAAAGAATTCTCTCGTTCCTTCCAACAGTGGGCTGAAACTACAGCAAAGCTTAATAAACATTTGTAAAAAATAAATTGTTTTCACAATAATTCTTATGTCCAATAGCTAAATGCTCATTTAATAGTTCTCACTTATGTGAAGCCCTTTCAACTAAGTGAAGGTCCCAAAAATTCAAATGTTACCTTAAAGGACATAAAAAGTATATAGTCCATACACCTGAACCATAAATCTTCCTGTATTCAATGTCTACATAAGTCACTGAAAAAATAAAAATATTAATACGACATTATTATGGCAGTACAGGCACCCCAGTGGTTAACTTTCCACCTAACCTGCAAGTACTTTCTAATGCATGATAAAACTAAAATACTATACGGTTTCCATGGTCATCTCATCATTTTTTTTTTACAGTAAGATGCAGGATCTAAATAAGGTCTATACAGCACAATTGCTTGATATATCTCTAAAGTCTCTTTTATTCTATGGTTTTGTTCTCCATCTTTTTTTCCTTGCAATCTTTTTGTTGAAAAAAGTTGTCTCTCTTCAACCAAAATGTCTATCAATGATAGACTGGATTAAGAAAATGTGGCACATATACACCATGGAATACTATGCAGCCATAAAAAAGGGATGAGTTCACGTCCTTTGTAGGGACATGGATGAAACTGGAAACCATCATTCTCAGCAAACTATCGCCAAAGACAAAAAACCAAACACCACTTGTTCTCACTCATAGGTGGGAATTGAACAATGAGAACACTTGGACACAGGAAGGGGAACATCACACACTGGAGCCTGTCGTGGGGTGGCGGGTGGGGGAAGGGATAGCACTAGGAGATATACCTAATGTAAATGACAAGTTAATGGGTACAGCACACCAACATGGCACATGGATACATATATAACAAACCTGCATGTTATGCACATGTACCCTAGTTGTCTCTCTTGTAGAATTCTCACAGCCCAGATTTTGCTGACTACTTTCCTGTGTTGTCATCTAACATGCACCTCTGTATTCTGTATTTTTAGTAAACTGATAGTTAAATCTACAGACGTAATCCGATTCAAACTTGACTCTTTGGTAAGACCAATTCATAAGCAGTTTGTATACTCCATTAGGAAACAAATTTCTGGCAGTCATTTGTGTGTGTGTGTGATGTTAACACCCATCAATAATCACTGTCTGAAGTCATTATTACATTTACAATAAAATAACATTGAAAAAATGCTGCTAAGGGTATCAGTTATGGAAGACCAAATAAATGAAATGAAGTGAGAAGAGAAATTTAGAGAAAAAAGAAAAGAAACGAACAAAGCCTCCAAGAAATACAGGACTGTGTGAAAAGACCAAATCTACATCTGACTGGTGTACCTGAAAGTGACAGGGAGAATGGAACCAAGTTGGAAAGCACTCTGCAGGATATTGTACAGGAGAACTTCCCCAATCTAGCAAGGCAGGCCAACATTCAAATTCAAGAAATACAGAGAATGCCACAAAGACACTCCTCAAGAAGAGCAACTCCAAGACACATAATTGTCAGATTCACCAAAATTGAAATGAAGGAAAAAATGTTAAGGGCAGCCAGAGAGAAAGGTCGGGTTACCCACAAAGAGAAGCCCATCAGACTAACAGCTGATCTCTCGGCAGAAACTCTACAAGCCAGAAGAGAGTGGGGGCCGATATTCAACATTCTTAAAGAAAAGAATTTTCAACCCAGAATTTCATATCCAGCCCAACTAAGCTTCGTAAGTGAAGGAGAAATAAAATACTTTACAGACAAGGAAATGCTGAGACATTTTGTCACCACCAGGCCTGCCCTAAAAGAGCTCCTGAAGGAAGCACTAAACATGGAAAGGAACAACCGATACCAGCCACTGCAAAAACATGCCAAATTGTAAAGACCATTGAGGCTAGGAAGAAACTGCATCAACTAATGAGCAAAATAACCAGCTAACATCATAATGTAAGGATAAAATTCACACAGAACAATACTAACCTTAAATGTAAATGGGCTAAATGCTCCAATTAAAAGACACAGACTGGCAAATTGGATAAAGAGTCAAGACCCATCAGTGTGCTGTATTCAGGAAACCCATCTCACATGCAGAGACACACATAGGCTCAAAATAAAGGGATGGAGGAAGATCTACCAAGCAAATGGAAAACAAAAAAAGGCAGGGGTTGCAATCCTAGTCTCTGATAAAACAGACTTTAAACCAACAAAGATCAAAAGAGACAAAGAAGGCCATTACATAATGGTAAAGGGATCAATTCACAAGAAGAGCTAACTATCCTAAATATATATGCACCCAATACAGGAGCAACCAGATTCATAAAGCAAGTCCTTAGAGACCTAGAAAGAGACTTAGACTCCCACACAATAATAATGGGAGACATTCTTTTTTTTTTTTTTTTTTTTTTTTTTTTGAGATGGAGTCTCGCTCTGTCGCCCAGGCTGGAGTGCAGTGGCGCAATCTCAGCTCACTGCAAGCTCCGCCTCCCAGGTTCACGCCATTCAATAATGGGAGACTTTAACACCCTACTGTCAACATTAGAGTGATCAACGAGACAGAAAGTTAACAAGGATATCCAGAAATTGAACTCAGCTCTGCACAAAGTGGACCTAATAGACATCTACAGAACTCTCCACCCCCAAATCAACAGAATATACATTCTTCTCAGCACCACATTGCACTTATTCCAAAATTGACCACATAGTTGGAAGTAAAGCTCTCCTCAGCAAATGTAAAAGAACAGAAATTATAACAAACTGTCTCTCAGACCACAGTGCAATCAAACTAGAACTCAGGATTAAGAAACTCACTCAAAACCGCTCAACTACATGGAAACTGAACAACCTGCTCCTGAATGACTACTGGGTACATAACAAAATGAAGGCAGAAATAAAGATGTTCTTTGAAACCAACGAGAACAAAGACACAACATACCAGAATCTCTGGGACACATTCAAAGCAGTGTGTAGAGGGAAATTTATAGCACTAAATGCCCACAAGAGAAAGCAGGAAAGATCCAAAATTGACACCCTAACATCACAATTAAAAGAACTAGAGAAGCAAGAGCAAACACATTCAAAAGCTAGCAGAAGGCAAGAAACAACTAAGATCAGAGCAGAACTGAAGGAAATAGAGACACAAAAAACCCTTCAAAAAATCAATGAATCCAGCAGCTAGTTTTTTGAAAAGATCAAGAAAAGTGATGGACCGCTAGCAAGACTAATAAAGAAGAAAAGAGAGAAGAATCAAACAGATGCAATAAAAAATGATAAAGGGGATATCACCACCGATCCCACAGAAATACAAACTACCATCAGAATACTATAAACACCTCTATGCAAATAAACTAGAAAATCTAGAAGAAATGGATAAATTCCTCGATACATACACCCTCCCAAGACTAAACCAGAAAGAATTTGAAACTCTGAATAGACCAATAACAGGCTCTGAAATTGACGCAATAATAGCTTACCAACCAAAAAAAGTCCAGGACCAGATAGATTCACAGCGAAATTCTACCAGAGGTACAAAGAGGAGCTGGTACCATTCCTTCTGAAACTATTCCAATCAATAGAAAAAGAGGGAATCCTCCCTAACTCATTTTATGAGGCCAGCATCATCCTGATACCAAAGCCTGGCAGAGGCACAACAAAAATAGAGAATTTTAGACCAATATCCCTGATGAACATCGATGCCAAAATCCTCAATAAAATACTGGCAAACCGAATCCAGCAGCACATCAAAAAGCTTATCCACCATGATCAAGTGGGCTTCATCCCTGGGATGCAAGGCTGGTTCAACATACGCAAATCAATAAACATAATCCAGCATATAAACAGAATCAACGACAAAAACCATATGATTATCTCAACAGATGCAGAAAAGGCCTTTGACAAAATTCAACAACGCTTCATGCTAAAAACTCTAAATAAATTAGGTATTGATGGGACATATCTCAAAATAATAAGAGCGATCTATGACAAACCCACAGCCAATATCATACTGAATGGACAAAAACTGGAAGCATTCCCTTTGAAAACTGGCACAAGACAGGGATGCCCTTTCTCACCACTCCTATTCAACATAGTGTTGGAAGTTCTGGCCAGGGCAATCAGGCAGGAGAAGGAAATAAAGGGTATTCAATTAGGAAAAGAGGAAGTCAAATTGTCCCTGTTTGCAGATGACATGATTGTATATCTAGAAAACCCCATTGTCTCAGCCCAAAACCTCCTTAAGCTGATAGACAACTTTAGCAAAGTCTCAGGATACAAAATCAATGTGCAAAAATCACAAGCATTCTTATACACCAATAACAGACAAACAGAGAGCCAAATCATGAGTGAACTTCCATTCACAACTGCTTCAAAGAGAATAAAATACCTAGGAATCCAATTTATAAGGGACGTGAAGGACCTCTTCAAGGAGAACTACAAACCACTGCTCAATGAAATAAGAGGATACAAACAAATGGAAGAACATTCCATGCTCATGGGTAGAAGAATCAATATCGTGAAAATGGCCACAGTGCCCAAGGTAATTTATAGATTCAATGCCATCCCCATCAAGTTACCAATGACTTTCTTCACAGAATTGGAAAAAACTACTTTAAAGTTTATATGGAATCAAAAAAGAGCCTGCATTGCCAAGACAATCCTAAGCCAAAAGAACAAAGCTGGAGGTATCAGGCTACCTGACTTCAAACTATACTACAAGGCTACAGTAACCAAAACAGCATGGTACTGGTACCAAAACAGAGACATAGACCAATGGAATAGAACAGAGCCCTCAGAAATAATGTCACATATCTACAACCATCTGATCTTTGACAAACCTGACAAAAACAAGAAATGGGGAAAGGATTCCCTATTTAATAAATGGTGCTGGGAAAACTGGCTAGCCATATGTAGAAAGCTGAAACTGGATCCCTTCCTTACACCTTATACAAAAATTAATTCAAGATGGATTAAACACTTAAATGTTAGACCTAAAACCATAAAAACCCTAGAAGAAAACCTAGGCAATACCATTCAGGACATAGGCAAGGCAAGACATAGGCAAGGCAGGATATAGGCAAGGACTTCATGATTACAACACCAAAAGCAATGGCAACAAAAGCCAAAATTGACAAATGGGATCTAATTAAACTAAAGAGCTTCTGCACAGCAAAAGAAACTACCATCAGAGTGAACAGGCAACCTACAGAATGGGAGAAAATTTTTGCAACCTACTCATCTGACAAAGGGCTAATACCCAGAATCTGCAATGAACTCCAACAAATTTACAAGAAAAAAACAAACAACCCTATCAACAAGTGGGCGAAGGATATGAACAGACTCTTCTCAGAAGAAGACATTTGTGCAGCCAAAAGACACATGAAAAAATGCTCATCATCACTGGCCATCAGAGAAATGCATATCAAAACCACAATGAGATACCATCTCACACTGGTTAGAATGGCGATCATTAAAAGTCAGGAAACAACAGGTGCTGGAGAGGATGTGGAGAAATAGGAACACTTTTACACTGTTGGTGGGACTATAAACTAATTCAACCATTATGGGAGTTGGTGTGGCGATTCCTCAGGGATCTAGAACTAGAAATACCATTTGACCCAGCAATCCCATTACTGGGTATATACCCAAAGGATTATAAATCATGCTGCTACAAAGACACATGCACACGTATGTTTATTGTGGCACTATTCACAATAGCAAAGACTTGGAACCAACCCAAATGTCCAACAACGATAGACTGGATTAAGAAAATGTGGCACATATACACCATGGAATACCATGCAGCCATAAAAAATGATAAGTTCATGTCCTTTGTAGGGACATGGATGAAGCTGGAAACCGTCATTCTCAGAGAACTATCGCAAGGACAAAAAACCAAACACAGCATGTTCTCACTCATAGGTGGGAATTGAACAATGAGAACACATGGACACAGGAAAGGGAACATCACACACCGGGGCCTGTTGTGGGGTGGGGGTAGTGGGGAGGGACAGCATTTGGAGATATAACTAATGTTGAATGATGAGTTACTGGGTGCAGCACACCAACATGGCACATGTATACATATGTAACTAACCTGCACGTTGTGCACATGTACCCTAAAACTTAAAGTATAACAAAAAAAAAATCACAATTTTCATTTAAAGTATATGTTTGTATGCTAGAAGTACTTGAAGAAAATTAGAGAAGCATCCAGATAGAGACTTGTAAAGCAGTTGAAGGAAACTTCAAAGCATTTTCAGGAGCCATAGATGCTGATGCAACTAACTCCTTAATTAGATCTTCTTCAACATTAATTTCTTTTCCTTAAAAAAGAATGTATTATATTAACACAACTCTAACATCTAAAAGTCTAAGGTCCTTTTTTAGCTCACAAATAAAGATTTCATAGTTCCCATGGTTATTTGCAAAGGTAAAACATTTGGTAAGTTCTTCCCTCCCCAAATCACAGATAGAAAGCTAAAGTACACATCAAGATTACAGTATTAGAATACCAAAAAAATCTCTGTGACTTCTATTAGGTGAACCTCCATTCCCCTGCACTCAAGTTGCCATGGAGGACTCCTACTACTAGGGAAACATTCTTGGTCTCTCTCTGCCCCACTTACTTGAGACAATGAATTAGGCATGCTCAGTTCAGACCCTTGTGGGTCTTCTGGGTTTTTTTTTTTTTTTTTTTTTTTTTTTTTTTTGAGACAAAGTCTCGCCCTGTTGCCCAGGCTGGAGTGCAACGGCAGGATCTCAGCTCACTGCAACTTCTACCTCTCGGGTTCTAACGATTCTCCTGCCTCAGCCTCCCGAGTAGCTGGGATTACAGGCACCCACCACCACACATGGCTGATTTTTGTATGTTTAGTAGAGATGGAGTTTCACCATGTTGGGCAGGCTGGTCTCAAACTCCTTATCTTGTGATCCACCCGCCTTGGCCTCCCAAAGTTCTGGGATTACAGGCATGAGCCATCGTACCCGGCCCCCTGTGGGTTTTCTGAAGATTCATCTGTTCACAGAGAGGGAACATACTGGTCTGCTCTTATTTTTGAGGTAAGCCTGTATCTGAATGGGAGGCTGGCAACTGTTCAGTTGCCCCAGGGATTCACTGAAAAAGTCTACCTGACTCAGGGTGAAGTGTAAGGAAATCCACTGTGGGTATATATTAAAGCCACATCCTGGCTGGGTGTGGTGGCTCACACCTGTAATCCCAGCACTTTGGGAGGCCGAGGCAGGCGGACCACAAGGTCAGGAGTTCGAGACCAGCCTGGCCAATATGGTGAAACCCCGACTCTATTAAAAATACAAAAATTAGCTCGGTGTGGTGGCACATGCCTGTAGTCCCAGCTACTCGGGAGGCTGAGGGAGAAGAATCGCCTGAACTCGGGAAGCGGTGGTTGCAGTGAACCGAGGTCACACCACTACACTCCAGCCTGGGTGACAGAGGGAGACTCCGTCTCAAAAAAAAAAAAAAAAAAAGCCATATCCTGTAATCCAGCTTTGTATCGGTTATTACTTTATGAAGCTGATATGTTCATGTTCATCTGTATGATTCCTACATCTATTCTCAATAAATTCTGTTCTCAAAGAGAAACAAGGGTGGTTCCCCACTGAACACTCAGAACACTAGTAATATCTAAGAAAACATTTTATTTCATACAGAGGCATAAATACCTTTTAAATTGGCATTTTTATTTCCTCTATTTCAAATACAGATAGTTAACTTTTCGTTATGGAGAATTTAAATATATACAAAAGTGGAGAGAAGGGCATAATAAAAAGCCACATGTACTCATTGCCTGTCTCTAGTAATTATCAACTTATGGCCACTAGTGTCTTATCTGCACCCAGTCCAATCCCTCTGTAAATTATTTTGAAGCAAATCCTAGTCACTGTATTTCATTTTGTCAGTATTTCAGAATGCATCTCTAAGGACTCTTTTACATCACACCTAAGTTAACATTTACTTCCTTAATGTCATCAAATACCCAGTCAATGATCAAATTTACCTGATCATAATTTTTTTTAACAGAAGGATCCAAATAAGGCTTCTATAGTACACTTGGTTGATATATCTCTAATATCTCTTTTATTCTAATGATTTTTTTTCTCCATCTGTTTTTCCTTGCAATTTATTTGTTGAAAAAAAAAAGTCACCTGTCTTGTCGAGTTCTCACAGTCTGGATTTTTTTCCTGTGCTGTTATCCAACATGCACCTCTGTCCTGTATTTTTTGTTAATTGATAATTAAATCTAGAGACTAAATAAGATCCAAATCTGACTTTTTGGTAAGACCACCCCACAGGCAGATTGTATACTCCATTAGGAAATATAATTTCTGGCTATCTTGTGTGTGTATGTGTATATGTTATGATTTAGGCCATCTAAATTCATTATTTCATTTGAAGGGGTTCAGAGCACATAACCCCAAACTATGCCACTCTGACATAATGATTATTTTCAGCTTAAGGCAACTGAAAAAATGCAGGCACAGAACTGAGCTCTGTCCTCCCCACATCTACCTGAAAAAAAAAAAAAACACACATCACCCTTGGGAAAGTGCCCCTGCAACCTCCACCCCCCTTCCCATACCAGAAGGGGGATGACAACCTTTATCATAGATGAGATGGCACCAAGAGTTTACACAAACCAACCTCACTAATGACCCCTTCTCTACCATCAGTTTCCATCATATATTTGCCTTCTCAGAATTTGCCACGCCAAGAAACTCAAAGTCGATTTCCTTTGTCTTGTCACTCAACAAATTTCTTGTTCTACTAAGATGCTATATAAGCCGAAGTTTTATTTTTCTTTTTTGAGACAGGGTCTTACTCGGTCATCCAGGCTACAGTCAGTGGCCCCGATCACAGCTCACTGCAGCCTCAACCTCCTGAGCTAAGGTGATCCTCCCACCTCAACCTCCCAAGTAGCTTGGACCACAGGTGTGCACCACCACACCCAGCTAACTTTTGTATTTTTTAATAGAGACATGGTTTTGCCATGTTGCCCACGCTAGCCTCAAACTCCTGAGCTCAAGGAATCCTCCCATCTCGGCCTCCCAAAGTGTTAGGATTACAGGGCTGAGTCACCGTGCCCAGCCTAAGCCCAATGAGTTACTTGAGCACTCGTGTGTGTGTGTGTGTGTGTGTGTGTGTGTGTGTGTGTATGCAACGTATGCATTGATATGCTTCTTTTTCTCTCATTAACCTGTCTTTTGAATGTCTAAGTTGTAGAGCCCTGGTCAATGAATCTAAGATAGGTAGAAGAAAAGTGTTTTCCTCCTCTACACATTAGAGGTTGCCAAATTACAATATTCTAATTCTATCATTCTTCCTAGCTTGAATTCTTCACAGAAATTTCTTCTCATCGATTATTACTGATCCCAAGACACAGTTTACATAAGAAAGGCAGATTTTGACTCTGCCCCTTTATTTATCAATTTTCAAAATAATGAGTTAGTTCCCCAGCATTCTCCAAAGGTGAGTTCTCTTTTTTAAGTATGATTACGAACACATGGATTTAAACATATGTGATATGTTGCAATTCATTGCAGTTACTTCCCGCATCTATGCTCAAGTTGCCAAATGGATTTTTAAAGCTATATTTTAAAGATGTTCAAGAAAATAATTTTCAAATGCCTAGAGTAAGGGTATTTTGTAGTTGAGAGAGACTGATTTTATCTAGAAATTATAGAGTTTTACTGCTAAGATGACAAATTTGAAAGTGAAATACTGTTAGACACTTGCTGTCCTTATCCTAAAATTTGATTCTATGCTACTGCATGAAGCAGCAATTACCTTTTCACTCACTCCTGTCATCCTCCCAAACCTTGCAACATCTTATCCAACTAAACAAAATTCAGCTACAGCTCCAAAACACAAGCCGAAAGGACAAAATTATTAGAAATAAGGAGAAAAGCAGCAAGGGTGGCACACGCATCTGTGTGATGACACTGCCGTAATTCCCTACTTGATTCAGGGCACGATCCAAACAACAGAAATTCAATCAACACATTCACCACACACAGTGGATTAGGGGGTTTTAGAAATAGAAAAGTTATTTGGTTAACAGATTTTAGTAAAATTTACTATAATAAAGTTGTCTAAAGTCAACTCACACTGGATATAAGTGCTTTAAAAAAAATGCCAGATATGGAGTCTGTTATTAATATTGTAGCTGTTGGAATTTGCGATAAAAAGGATTCTGCTTATGCCCTTTTTTCCAGGCATAAGTACGTTAATAGCTCTAAAAATATTAACTTTTTCAAGCCATCAAATAACTATTAACCAATGGCATACTTACAGTTTCTTAAAAAGCTGCCCAAAGACATAGCCAATGAGTATGTTCATGCAAGTTAAAAATAAAATAGACCAACTTACAACTATGGAAGTGTGGCAGATGCCAATACCTGCCTTCCAGACCCCCTTTCAAGACAGGACTCACTGCTCAGCTGTGAGGAATATAGTTATCTGACTGCCTCCAGCTGTTGACTTCAGGATCCATTTCCGCTTTCAAGCCAAAGTTATAGTAGCTCAATCGGCTCCTAGTCACTGGGATTTAAGCAAGATAGTAGAAGCCAGGTGCATGTTCTCCATGAAGGACCCTCAGCAAATAACTAAGCAAGGCAATTGTACAAAGCCCTAGCTATTTACATCCAGCAGAGAGCTCTTAAAAAGCAGCCTTTCCTCCAGTGGTCCCCATTGGGCTGGCAGAAACTTTGTCACATCTGCATCAGAGTCTGAGACAGCTCCCCTTATCCAATTTTGCTTCCTCCTTTCTCCTTTCATTGGCTTTCTCTCTTATAAACCTATTGCATGCTTAACCCCATTTTAGTGTCTCTTTCTCAGGGAACCCAGGTACTAGAAGGATCTATACTATCTGTTTCCCAGGGAACCCAGATCCTAGGATCTAAACTATACTGATTTCCATTCTCTGAAGGTTAGTGTATAAGAAAGAATATGTTTAGCTTGAGAATATTTCCTTAAAAATGAGCATATTGTTCATTTTTAGTGGATTATCAAGCTATATTGAGTTTACTTTCTTGTGAATGTACAGCTTCACCAACCATCCTAGAGGCACATTTTGTTCTCCAGTCTGGCACTTCATCATGGGTCATCTGATTCTTTTCCAGTCATGATCACCATCCTACATAACCTTGTCTGTTTCCTGAAGGAGCAAGGAATGGTCAAATGAGCAACGGAGAAAACTCTTCTTAAAATGTGTTATGAACTCAGTTTAGTTTAATGTGTCAAACGCTAGAGTATTACATGCAATTTTAGCACAGTCCATTTTTTGGAAGACTTGCTGAGGCTTAGCCTTCTTTAGTGATCTCCCAATCAATATGACCCTCACTTCATGTTCAAAAAATACTAAAGAAGAAAAGAAAAGGCAGCTGTCTGTTAGGTTACACAGGATTTATTGGGTATCTTCAAAAACCAATCTGAGAAAATTTTCCACTCACTGATTTTAGCTGAGCCACTGAGAAAACAAGAAAATCCTTCTGCAAAATTTTCAATAAAATGATATTATCTAAAGACTTGAAGCGTGAAACCTGGATTATAACAGCTGACCAAAAAAACCCAGAGTGTAATGTCTTCAAAAACTAAGAAACAAAAAAAGTACAATGATATAAAATTTTAAAACTGGAAAGGTATTTCTCTAATTTGACAATGCATAATGTACATATGCAATGGTAAAGATAATTCTAAACTATTAGGAGTAAAAACATTCGGTTCTTAATTCTGTTCATAATATGTTTATACTTTGTAGATTTTCCTGTGTTCTTCTTACCAAGAATGACTCTTCCGGTTTTTTTTTTTAGTACACTACAGAATTAAGTTTTTAAAAACAACATACAGACTGAAAGTTCTACAGGTCAGCAAATGACCGAAAAACTTCACAGTTGATTATATGTAAATCTGATGACTTTTCAAACAATTAAATGTGAATCATGAAGTCATATCATCACTGTATTACAAAAGCCAAAAAGCAGGCTTCTTCATCTATCTTAGATTCACTGTGGTAGACCACAAACTGGCCACAAATTATTCCCCCTCCCAATATTGCCACCACCATTAGCAATGGGACTTAGTTACTTCTACCATGAGAGGTCAAGTTTATTTATCCACTCAATGAATTTGTGCCAGCTCCTAACTTGCTTTGGCTGATGAAACAGCAGCAAACATGAGGCAGGCTGAGACTTGAAAAGTGTCTTACTTTGGGGCTTGCCCTTCTGCTGCTATTAGAACTCCATGATCATTATGTGAACAAGCACCTGAAAAACCACATGGAGGGAGACCACAGTCATTTCAGCTGAAGGTCTCAGCTGAAATGAACCAGCCAGCCCCCGCCAATCTACCAGCTGACAGAGGCATAAGTGAACCTAGCCAAGATCAGTTGCTCCTGGTGCAAAGACAGACTCACCCAGCTGAGCCTAGCCCGAATTGCCATCCTGCAGAATAATGAGCTAAATAGATGGGGTTGTGTTAAGCCACTAAGTTTGGCGTGACAGCTGACAGAGCAATAGGTAACTAACATACTCACATATGGCTTTTTACTCTTTACAGAATATTTACTCTATCATTAAACAACTAAAGTATATGTGACCACCACTGTGGGGAAAATAGAACCAAATATATGTCAGCATTTGTACACTAACCATTATTCTATAGGCTGGCCTCTTCTACAGAGTCGTCTTCTAACTATGGGATAGGAATAGCCAAGAGGATATTTCACAGAGGAAAGACAGCAATGAACATGATCTCTTAACAATTTATTCAAACATTTAAAGTCCACAACCTGATCACATACTGTGTATTCATTATTTAACTTTCCCAGACAAAATAACTTTAGGATTCCTTAACACCCAAGTATTAGTGATTATAAGAAATTATCAGATTTTCTTTAATCTAACAACTTACTAGGGTAAAATATAGCACAAGAAAACTTTAGCTGTCCAAAATCTTACCTTTCCAGAAATAATTAGTTCCCCTCAAAAATGATCACTTTAATAAATGGAGTGTCTCTCAGGACATAGCAACAAGTAATATTGCAAAAAAAAAAGGCTGCAGATGATTGTTTAACATGCCATGATTTGGTTGACTTGCATCACAACAGGAAAACAGTGATGACAGGCCAGTAATATATATGAGACAAATCTTTTCAAGCAAAAGTTAAAAAGCACAGTACTATTTAATAACTTCGCTGGACTTTGTCTCTGGTTCCTATGGTCTCTAAACCCTTGGAATTTTCCAAGTGGTAAGAATGTCTTCATTATTCATGGTGGGTCCCTTGGACCACATCTAAGTTTATACTAACGGAACAACTCACAGTGGGCCCTGAGATAACATCAAGAAGGGGCTGGCCAAGCTGGAAAAATGAACCACATAATTTAAAGGTTTGGGCTTTGTGCTATCAGTCACAGTGGGGAGGGTGGGGACTGAAAATTGAGTTCAATTATGTGACCAATGATTCAAACAATCATGCCTACTAATGAAAGCTCTGGACACCCAAAGCTCAAGTGTGCTCATGCATTGGTGATACACACTGATGTGCCAAGAGGGCAAGGAGCCTTGAGACATGGAAGCTTTGCATGTGGGACCCGCAGGCCTTGCCCTATATACATCCTTTCATTTGGCCGGTCCTAATTTGTATCTTTTATAATAAAACTGTAATCCTGTGTACAGTGCTTTCCTCAGTTCTGTGATTCCTTCTAGTGAATTATCAGACCTGAGGAACAGTAGGAACTTGTAGCCAGCAGCTGGAAATGCAAGTGGCCTACAAACCCATACATGGCTTGCAGCTAGTGTCTCCAGTGAGGCGTGTTGTACAGACTATGCCCTTCACCTGTGGAATCTGACCTAACTCCAGGTAATGTCAGAACTGCACTGCACATGGTAAAGCAACTAAATATGGGTGACATTTAAAGAGCAGTGAGAAGGCTGAACATGGTGGCTGATGCCTGTAATCCCAACACTTTGGGAGGCCAAGGTGGGAAGACAGCTTGAGCCCAGGAGTTGCCCACCAGCCTGGGCAACATAGTGAGACCCTGTCTGTATTCAAAAAATAAAATTAAATTTAAAAAAAAAAAGAAAGCAGAGAAAAGACAAGGTTAATGGACAGCAGAAGTGGTGGTCAGAGTTAGGAATAATCATAGTAACACTCATCCATGGAGTGAAAAAAAACAGCAAAGGCAAAAGAGAAAATTAGAGATGAAAGTGGAAAAACTAGTAGAGACAACAAAAATGAGGTTGGGGGATTAGGATGGCATGCAGTGTGGATGCTTAGTAGTCTGGGGAGTCATTCATTCACTCAGCCACCATCTATGAATTATCTGCTACATGTAAGGTACTGTACTGGGTACTAAGAAAACATGGTGAATAAGAAAAACATAGCCTCATTCTCATGAAGCTTACATTTTAGAGAGGATGAAAATACTGAATTACACCACTAATTATGCAATTGTTATGGTGAAACATGCTACAAAGGATATACAGTTGGATATGGGCTTAATATACATATATACATATGAGTAATAGTCTACAGTCCTAAAGCCTATACACCTTCACCTCTATTTGCAAATATATTAAACACAATTATTATACATGTTAGCAAGGAAGTACAGAATAATGTACATTTTCAAGTGGTTTCATCAATAACAAATACTTTGGATTAAACTTACCTTCCACTAAAAATAAAACATTCTTGGTAGGTACCTGATACTTAAACACTTAGCATATTTGTTTCTCAAATACAAGTTCTGCTTAATATACTGTTATAACTCCCACCCAAATTTTAAAGTCATACACTTCTTTTAAACTATTAAGAATATTTCTGAGAATGCAAACAAACAAACATAACCCTCAAATCACCAGACACGACACCCTGACTTTGGGCAAAAAAGACTCCAGATATATATTTCATCAAGATGCAGGGGCCAATTTCAATTTCTACTAAATGTTACTAATGATCACAGCTTTTAAATTTTTAGAAAAGATGTATTAATTTTAAAGGTGTTTAACATAAAATTCCCTAAAACCTCTTCCCAAACAATAGTCAATTAGATCACTATAGTTTCTTACCTGTAGTCATCTAACTGTACCAGAAACCGTACAATATCATGATGAGCCTTCAGTACTAGCAGTTCAGTGTAGGGATTCTGGGTTTGTTCTTCACCTATTGTCTGTAAAGGAGATTTCTTGTATTGGAAAGAAAAAAAAAAAAAGCAAAAAACAGAAGACAAAAAAAGAGATAAAATGATTTGTAAGACCATATTGGAATATAACTGCATGGTATACATCTGAGAACACAAGATTTTAAAAGCCTTAAGAGATCATGTTCTACTACTAAATATTATTTATCCTTATATCAACTAAATAACTGCCAATTCCACATAAAACACTTCTCCTACCACAAATTCGAATCATGAATTTTAGTATTTTCAAATCACAATAAATTTACAAAAAGGGTAAATTTTATTTTATGTAAATTGTATCGTATTAAACCTCACTTTAAAAAAATTAATGGGCCAATCCAACTCAACATTTTAGAATGTGTGTTTCTCAGTTAAAATGTGGCAGAAACAAAACTGCAAATCAAAGACATAAAATAGTGAAACAGTGCCTCATCCATTACAAGCACTCAGTACATGCTTGCTAAATGAATAAATGAAGGCATGAAATCAACTCTGGATTTCTCAAACTTGATGCTGACATTTTGGGCTAGAAAATTTTTTTTTTCCGCACCACCACGCCCAGCTAATTTTTGCATTTTTAGTAGAGACAGGTTTTCGCCACGTTGGCCGGACTGGTCTTGAACTCCTGACCTCAAGTGATCTGCCCGCCTCGGCCTCCCAAAGTGCTGGGATTACAGGCGTGAGCCACCGCGCCCGACCCAGATAATTCTTTGTTGTTGAGGACTGTCCTGTGCATTACAGGATATTGAGCAGCAACCCTGGTCTATACACATTAGATGCCAATAGAACTGCCCCTCTGCAAGGCATGACAATCGAAAATGTCTCCAGACATTGCCAAATGTCTCCTGCGGGGCAAAAATCACCCCAGTTGAGAACCACTGCTTAAACGAGAAGCCTGAATACAAAGTTCTTGCATAAATTAGGGAAAATCATAGGTTCCGATAATGTACAAATTCACAGCAGTTACACAATTACCTTTATATGAAGAAATATATAAATTTAAAACATGCATAAATATTTTCCAAAAAAAAAAAAACACCACCACAAAGCATTAATTTTGTATTTATTCTGTCTTCCTTCTAGAAGAGGTTGTGGTGAGAAATTTGAAAACTGTATAAACTCCTTCCCCTCCAATGAAAACTTGCCAGGAATGGGAGAACTGGTTAAGCAAAATAACATGATTAACCAAAGAACCAGGTTAAAACAGAATTATCCAAAATGTTGTATATACCATATATGGCTATTCAGTAATCCACAATCTCAAGGATTTAGGATTAATCTGAAATAAGAAATTTTTAAAAACAGACCATACCTTCAACTGCAAAGACATGCGGAAGTTAAAATTGAGAAGACTGCCTACTCTCAACCATCCAATTTCTTACTTTTAACAATCTAAACAAATACTTCTTATGAGAAATAAAATGGAATTCACAAATTCTGTTCTTGTCAGGCCTCTGAGCCCAAGCTAAGCCATCGCATCCCCGGTGACTTGCACATATACGCCCAGATGGCCTAAAGTAACTGAAGAATCACAAAAGAAGTGAAAATGCCCTGCCCCGCCTTAACTGATGACATTCCACCACAAATGAAGTGAAAATGGCCAGTCCTTGCCTTAAGTGATGACATTACCTTGTAAAAGTCCTTTTCCTGGCTCATCCTCGCTCAAAAACCTCCCCTACTGAGCACCTTGCGACCCCCACTCCTGCCCGCCAGAGAACCCCCCTTTGACTGTAATTTTCCTTTACCTACCCAAATCCTATAAAACGGCCCCACCCCTATCTCCCTTCGCTGACTCTTTTCGGACTCTAATCGCCTGCACCCAGGTGATTAAAAGTTTTTATTGCTCACACAAAGCCTGTTTGGTGGTCTCTTCACACGGACGCGCATGAAAGTTCTTGCGTGGCATACGAAATAAATTTGGGACCTCAAAATTTTCAAGACTGCAAAAATCATTTTATTCACATGTCAAATGTAAATTTCATTACACACGGTCTATTCAACTACTCGGGCCCATGAAGAAAGTGTGACTATGAAACCAAAAACAGCGGTTAATTAGAAAATCATGTTCTTGACCTTGAAGCAAATTATTACTTTTTAAAAATAATTATATCCTTTTTCGGTTCTTGAATAAGTAAATTAATTTTATAATCCCTGAGCAAGTATCAGTAGACGCCAGGAAGAGACACCAATTCAAATAAACCAAAAGTGGAAAGCTGCGGCCACAACTCGTTCGTTTCTAGCTAAATCGGATACTTTTTAAGTGGAAATGAAGATAGTTTCGGTAGCCAGAAGCCCTAAGTTGTCACAGGTCCCAACAGGACTGCTGACCAGCTGAGCGTCCCTGAGCCAGGGTCTCACGATTCGGCTAGCCGTGGGACGAGGCCGGGGATCTGCAGCTCCAGGGTGCGCATGGGGGCCCGCCGGGTCCGAGGAGCTCCGGCTCTCGCGCCCTCCGCCCCCACCGGCGTGAGGACAGCGCGCGGCACGAGCTCAGCAGCCAGCCCCGCCTCCGCCCGGGTCCCCGCGGTCGGAACCCAGGGACGCCGAACCAGAACGAAGCCGCCCCTCCAGCAAGCTCGACGGGCGCAGGGCAGACCCGCCCGGGGTTTACCTCGGCCAGTCCCTGCGGTTCTCGGCCTCCCCCGATCAGCCATCGCAACATCCGGGCGGCAGCGGCGGCGTCTCGCCCGGTCCAGCCCCAGTCAGCCCGAACTCCGCCCCAGGCTCGGCCTCCTCCTTCGTTCCCGGCTGCAGCGCAACTCAGACGCTAATACTTCCCGCCCCAGATCAGCCCACGGGCCAAAGGAATGCAGACCACAGTTGAGGGAGAATCTTTGTCCCCAAAGCGCTCCCGTACCCAGCCACAGAGGCTTAGTTTGGGCAGTCGCTTGGGGAGCGGCGGCCAAGGCGGGGGCGGCTGCGGCGATTGCCGGGCGCACGCTGCTCCGAGTGAGCACGCGCGGGTGCGCCGCCGGGTGGCGCACGGAGCTTAGGAAGCTCGAGCGGCCCCTGGTGGACGCGCGCGGAGCAGCAACCCGACCCTGGCGAGCAAGGGCGCACCAAGAATAGTGCCCCCTCCCTGTGACATGGCTTTAGTATCCTCCACTTCCTGGGGTACCAGGAAACCTCCCCCGCTTTCCCAAGAGCTGGCTGAAGAAGGTGTACGGCAGTAGACTTCTGCATCCAGACAGATCCAGTGGCTCATGTGTACAACCGAATAAATCTGGCCAACATTTACTGTATGCTGTTTAGTACAGCTACTGTGCTAAGGCTTTACATAAATCCTCATGGTAAACCTATATCCTCTATTTTACACATCAAGAAACTGAAGCTCTGAACGATTAGGTAATTTGTCTAAAGATAACAGGAAGTGGCTACATTGGTAGTGTTCTTGACCGTATGCTATATTAACATAGAATCTCCCTAAAGAATAGAAGGCAGTTCATATACCTTATTTTGACTACTAAATTTTCTTAGGTAGTCAGAGGGCTGTGGTTCTCTATGCTGACTGTGTATCAGAATTACCTGGGTAGCTTTTGAAAATGTAGATTCCTGGCTTCCACCTCAGACTCATTAAAATAATCTTGGTGGTTGGGACGTAGGAATCGGGGTTTTGGGAAGGTTCCTCAGGTGATTCTGATGAGTAGCAAGGTCTGAAAATCAGTGGTCTAGGAACTACTTATACATATCATGTTTGCAAAAGTACAAATATATCTATTTGCATATGTATTTGTTAGGTTCAAATAATCCTCCTAGCAGTAAATTGTTGTAGGGAACCTACAAATGTCCCAACCAATGCATTAATTCACCAAACATGTATTGGACACAGATGCACTAGAGAAGCAGAAAGGAATCACATAAAATGCTGCTCTGGAGGGACAAGGTAGAATGTCCCAGTCACCAATAAGAGAGAGCCATACATTCCACTTTAAGGTAAGTTAGTTGTGAGCAGCTGCACAAACTTACAGTCCCTCTGGAACTGGGATCTCCTATAATTCATCTTTGTATTCCTTTTGAGTGCACTCAGCAAGAACACACTCCCAAGGATCAGGAGCATGTTGCCTTCTGTGTGCTAGCCCCAAATTGCAGTCTGCATACAGTTGAAGACAGACCAAAACAGAGACTATCCCCTGGGAAAGAGGGACTTATCTTTAGTAAAACAAAACTCAGAGACATCAGGAGTTCAGTTCTGGAAGGAATATCTTCACGTGAGACAATGTGGTTGCCCAAATAGCCTACATTTTATCCTTCTCATTATCCACATTCTTTAGGGTTTGCCCCACACTCTTTAGGGTTTGCCCGATGCCACATTACTCTGATGTAAGGGACATTCTGCTGATCCTTTAAAGCACTGGTCCAGGGTTGAACACTTCCTCCCTTAGTTCCTCTTAGGACAGCTAAGAAAGAACATTTTACAAGATTAGTATATTATTGGGCACACAATGTATAAAGATGTAATTTGTGGCATCAGTAGAAAGGGTGGGGGTGGAGCAATATAGGAGCAGAGTTTTTGTATGCTATTGAAATTATGTTGGTATAAATTTAAATGAGATTGTTATAACGTTAGGATGTTAAATGTAATTCTCATGGTAAACACAAAAATACCTGTAAAATATGCATAAATGGAAATGATCAAGGAATCAAAACATTTACTACAAAAAATAAGCTAAACACAAAAGATGGCAGTAATAGAGGAAATGAGGTACAAAAAAAACTATAAGGCATATAGAAAACAATTGGCAAAACATAAATTCCTCTTTATTAGTAATTACTTTAAATATAAATAGATTAAACTGTCCAAAGAAAAGGAAGATTGACAAAAAAAAAAACCAAACTCTAGAATCCAACTATATGCCGTCTATGAAAGACTGACTTTAGATCAAAGACACAAATAGATCAAAAAGGAAAGAATAGAAAAAGATATTCCATGCAAACAGTAACCAAAAGAGAACTGGAGTGGCTGTACTAATAACTGACAAAATAGACTTTAAATCAATAAAGTTTCCAAAGACAGAAACATTATGTTACATATTAATAAAATAGTCAATATAGCAAGAAGATAAAACAATTATAAATATTTACACACCTAATAATAGACCCTCAAAATTTTTGAAGCAAAACTTGACAGAATTGAAGAAAGATACAGTTCTACAACAATGGTAGCAGACTTCATTTGCCCACTTTCAATAATAGATAGAACAACCAGACAAGATAAAGAAATAGAGGACATAAACAACACAGTAAACTAATTACACCTAACACATATAAAGAACACGCTACCCAACAACATCAGCATAAACATTCATCTCAAGCACATGTAGGACATTCTCTTAGATAGACCATATATTAGGCCACAAAATAAGTCTCAATCAATTTTAAAAGATAGATACCACACAAAGTATCTTCTCTGACCACAACAGGAATCAGTGACAGAAGTAAAACTGGAAAATTCACAAATATGTTGAAATTAAACAAAACACTCAAACAACCAATGAGTCACAGGAAAAAGCAGCACAAAAGAAATTATAAAATACCTAGAGACAAAAACACAACACGACAAAACTTATGGGATGCAGTAAAAGCAGTACTTAAAGGGAAATTTATAGGTATAAATGTCTACATTAAAAAAGAAGATCTAAAATCAATAACCTGACTTTATGCCATAGGAACTTGAAGCAGAAGAGCAAATGAAACCCAAAACTAGTAGGAGAAAGGAAATAATAAGAATCAGAGCAGAGATAAACAAAATAGAGAATAGAAAAAATAGAGCAAATCAATGAAACCGAAAGTTGGTCTTTTGCAAAGATGAAAAAAATTTAAAAACCTTTAGCTGGACTGACCAAAAAAAAAAAAGAGAAAATGCAAATAACTAAAATTGAAAAGAAAGTGGAGACATTACTACTGACTTTACAGAGAGAAAAGGGACTGTGTGACTACTATGAACAATTGTACACAAACAAATTAGATAACCTAAAAGATATGAATAAATTCCTTGAAATACACAAATTATTTAAATTGACTCAAAAAGAAACAGAAAATGTTAACAGACCTATGACAAGTAAAGAGATTGAAACAGTATTCAAAAACCTCCCAAAAAAGTGAAGTCCTGGACCAGATGGCTTTACTGATGAATCTACCAAACACTTAAAGAAGAATTAACACAAATCTTTCTCAAATTCTTCCAAAAAGTGAAGAGGAGGAAACACTTTTTAACTCCTCATACAAGGCCAGCATTACCCTGATACCAAAGCCAGATAAAAACATCACAAAAAGAGAAAATTACAGGCCAATATCCCTTATGACTATAGATGAAAAAAATCTTTGACATAATATTATCACATTAAATCCAACAGCATATTAACAAGTATTATTTACTATGACCAAGTAAGATTTATTCCAGGAATGGAAGAGTGGTTCAATATAAGAAAATCAACCAATGTAATACATCACATTAATAAAACAAAGGAAGATAACCACAAGATAATCTCAATTGATGCAGAAAGGCATTTTACAAAATCCAACACCCTTTTATCATAAAACTCTCAGAAAACCAGAAATAGAGGGGAAATTCCTCAATATGATAAAAAGTAATTATGAAAAACCCATGGTTAACATTACATTCAATGGTGAAAGACTGAAAGCTTCTCCCCTAAGATCAGAAACAAAATAAAGATGTCCTATTTGACCACTGCTCTTCAACACTGTATTGGAAGTTCTTGCCAGAGCTAGTAGAGAAAAAGAAGTAAAAAGCATCCAAATTGGAAAGGAAGAGGTAAACTTGTCTCTATTTGCAGATGATATGACCCTATATATAGAAAATCCTGAAGAATCCACAAAAAAGGTATAGAGCTGATAAATAAATTCAGCTAAGTTGCAGGGTATTAGATTAATACAAAAAAAATTAGTGTCATTCCTACTTGCCAGCAATGAACAATCCAAAAAGAAAACTAATAAAGCAATTCCATTTACAATAGCATCTAAAATAATTAAATACAGAGGAATAAATCTAACCCTGGAGGCGAAAGGCTTCTATACTGAAAACAACAAAACATTGCTGAAAGAAATTAAAGACTACCTAAATAAATAAAAAGACATCCGAGCTCTTGGATAGAAAGACTTAACATTGTTAAGATATAAATACTTCGCAAAGCAATCTCCAGATTCAATGCAATCTCTATCAAAATTTCAATAATCTTGTTCCTAAAAACGGAAAAATAATCCTCAAATTTATATGGAATTGCAAGGGGTCCCAAATAGCCAAATAATCTTGAAAAAGAAAATAAAGTTGGAGGACTCCCACTTCCCAACTGTGGAAGTTACTACGAAGTTAAAGTAATAGCACTGGCACAAGGACAGACATGTAGAGCAATGGAATAGAACAGAGAGCCTAGAGATAAACTCTTACATACATGGTCAATTTTTTTGACAAGTGTACTAAGACCATCCAATGGGGAAAGGACAGTCTTTTCAACAGTTGGTACTAGGAAAACTGGATCTCTACACATAAAAGAATGAACTTGGATCCTTATCTTATACCATACATAAATGTTAACTTAAAATAGTCAAATACCTAAACTTAAAAGCTAAGTTGTAAAACTCTTAGAAGAAAAAAAATTGGAGGAGAAAATATTCATCGCATTAAATTTGGCAAAATTTAGTGGCTGTGACACCAAATGCACAGGCAACAAAAGAAAAAATAAACCAATTTGACTTCATCAAAATTAAGAACTTTCATGCGTCAAAGGATACTATCAAGAAAATGAAAACCTGCAGAATGGGAGAAAATATTTGCAAATCATACATCTGATAAGGAAGTGATACCTATAATATATAAACATCTCCTACAACTCAACAATAACAACAACATAAAACCACCCTATTAAAACTGGGCAAAGGACTTGAGTAGACATTTCTCCAAGGAAGAGATATGAATGGTCATTAAGCACCTGAAAAGAAGCTCAACATAATTAGTCATTAGAAAAATGCAAATCAAAACCACAATGGCATGCCATTTCACACATACTAGGATGCCTATAATTTTTTTAAGCTGAAAAATAAATGTTGATAGGGATATGGAGAAATTGGAGTCCTTGTGCATTGTTAATAGAAATGTAAAATGGAGCAGCCACTGTGAAAAATCTTTTAGCAGATCCTCGAAAGTTAAACATACAACTACCATATGACCCAGCAAGTCCACCTCTAGGCATATATCTACAAGAAATGAAAGCAAGGACTCAACAGATACTTGGGCCAATGTTGACATCAGCACTATTCACAATAGCCAAAAGGTGGAGACAACCCAAGTGTCCATCCACAGATGAATGGATAAATAAAATGTGACGTATGCATATAATGAAATATTATTTAGTGATAAAGGAATTAATTTTTAAACATATTCTACAACATAGATGGGCCTTGAAAACATTATGTTAAGTGAAATAAACCAAACACAGAAGAATAAATATTGTATGATTCCACTAATATGAAATGCTTAGAATAGGTAAATTCATAGAGACAGAAAATAGAACAGAGGTTACCAGGGATGGGAGAGGGGGAAATAGTGAGTTATTACTGAATGAGTACAGAGTTTACGTTGAGACCGATGAAAAACATTTGTATATAGTGGTGATGATTATACAATATTGTGAATGTACTTAATGTCACTGAATTGTACAATTACAAATGGTTAAAATGACAAATATATTAGTATATTTTACCACAATAAAAGAGATAAATAGATCAATGGGACAGAATAGAGTACCAAAATAAAACCACATGTATATGGATAACTGATTTTTTTTACAAAAGTGTAAAGGCAGTCAGTGTAGAAAAGACTGTTGAAAAAGTCTTTCTGTTAATAGTGCTAGACAATTTGACATCCATATCCAAATAAATGTACTTCAATTTATATCTCATTCCATAAGCAAAATACAGAATTAATCATAGGCATAAATGTAAAACCTAAATCTATAAAACTTCTAAAATAAAACATGGAGAGACCAGTCACAGTGGCTCAAGCCTATAATCCCAGCACTTTGGGAGGCTGAGGTGGGAGGATTGCTTGAGCCCAGGAGTTCAAGACCAGATTGGGCAACATAGCGAGACCTCATATCTATAAAAAAGTTTTAAAATTAACTGAGTGTGGCGGCAGATGCCTGTGGTTCCAGTTACTCAGGAGGCTGAGGCAAGAGGTTCACTTAAACTCAGGAGCTAGAGGCTGCAGTAAGCCATGTTCATGCCACTGTACTTCAGCCTGGGTGACAGAGTAAGACCCCATCAAAAAAAAACACAAAAAACCATTGTGACTTTTTAAAGATTTTATCTCAAAAGCACAATCCATAAAAGAAAAAATTGATAAATTGTACTACATCAAAATTAACACTTCTGTTCTTTAAAAGACACTGTTAAGAGAATAAAAAATAAGCCATAGACTAGGGAAAATACTTGCAAATTACATAGGTGAAAAAGGACTTGTCTCCAGAATATATAAAGAACCCTGAAAACTTAATAAAAGTCCAGTTCTGAGTGAGATAGGATAAATACATCACCCTTTCTCTCCAATTGAACACAAATAAACCTTGAACAAAATAGATGACATAACTATTTGAGGACTCTGAAAAAGGAGGAATGGGGAAGAATACCAGAATTCAAATTACCAGCAAGTCAGCATTTCTTTTTTCTTCAGCAACTTCCCCAGCCTGAATCCAATGCAACCTCAAGTCTGGAAAGGAGCACTGTGGTACAGAAAGAGAAAGGTGTACCTTCCAATTGTGGCTGGAACTGCAGGAAGAGGAACTCCCAAAGCTTAGAGAGAACGCAGGAATCCTCTGGGTCTTTTCCTCTCCTTTTTGTCCATTCTCTCATGCCTCAGACTCCAAGATATCCCACAGTAATGGTGGCAGCTGTTACAGTGGCCACCAACAGGAGACTGCAGGAGCCAAAATTCTAAAGGAAGGGAGACTTCCTCTCCATTTGGTGGAGCTCATGCTGCAAAAGAGTGCATCCAAACCCAGACCTGTTTTTTCCCATCTTTCTACCCTTCCACTAACTGGCAACCAGAGGTGGAGTAATTAGGAAAGTGGGTGGTTTCCAAAAAGGGAAACCCCAAGGAAACAGAAAGTACCAGAGAGATAGTGGTAATAGAAGAGTTCAGGAAAACAACCCCAATTACTTTTATATGAACATGTAGGCTCACCTTCCTTATCTTCATATGCAAGGCTCTTAACGTAATTAGTGTACTAAAGACTTTGAAAACTGAGCTAATAGAATTCTGCCTCAGTCTGAGACTAATTACTAGGTGGGACAAATACAGATAACACTGTAAAGGCTTTAAAACTGAACAAACATTGGAGCCACAGCTCACAGAAGATGAGTTAAAACTTGTACCTAACCTAGTCAGGTTAATTGCTTGTTAAAAGAAAAATACCAACAGTCTCCATAGGACTTAAAACCAAGTTTCATAGTGTCATATTCCAAAGGTCTAGGAGTATAAGCCCAAATTACTTGGCATATGGAGAAACACAAAAGTCTCAGCTCACATGGAAAAATACAATCAACAGTTGCCAATGACAAAACTACAGATGCTGGAATTACCTGAGGAAGACTTTAAAACATATTATAAAAATGCTGGCATGGCAATTATAAACACTCTTGAAACAAACATTAAAACACAATGTATCAGCAAAGAAATAGAACATATAAAATAGAAAGAACCAAATGGAAAATTTTAAATTTAACATACAATAACCAAAATTTAAAACTCAGTGGATGAACTAATAGCAGAATGGAGATGACAGAGGCAAGAGTCAGTGAACTTAAATGGAGAAAATCAATAAAACCAAAAGCTGATGTTTAAAAAGATCAATGAAATTAATAAGCCTCTAGCAAGACTGACAAAGAAAAAAAATAAAAGATACAAATTAGCAGTATAAGGAATGAAAGCAGGGATATTACTGTAGGCCCCATAGACATTAAAGGGATAGTAAGAGAGTATTATAAACAGCCCTACACACAAAAATGTAACAACTGATGAAATGGAGCGATTTCTCAAATATCACAAATTACCAAAATCTGTTCAAGCTCAAATAGGTAACCTAAGTAGTCCCTTAACCATTTACAAAATTGAATTCATAGTTTAAGATGTTCTTAAAAAGAAATCTTAAGGTTCAGACAGCAAATCATAATGAAAATCCCAGCAGGATTTCTTGCAGATAGACAAGCTGCTTCTAATATGTATCAAGAAGGGCAGACGAACGA
Source organism: Nomascus leucogenys (assembly GCF_006542625.1). NCBI lineage: Eukaryota > Metazoa > Chordata > Mammalia > Primates > Hylobatidae > Nomascus > Nomascus leucogenys. Next base: position 86,313,073 of record NC_044382.1, read on the forward strand.
GAATGTGCTGTGAGACATTACATTAAAAACCAAAAAAGATACTAAAAACTTTAAAATTTGAACCTTGTAGTCCCTGCTCTCAAGAAATGTATTTCAGGAGGTTCCAAGATGGCCGAATAGGAACAGCTCTGGTCTGCAGCTCCCAGCGTGATCGACACAGAAGATGGGTGATTTCTGCATTTCCAAATGAGGTACCTGGTTCATCTCATTGGGACTGCTTGGACAGTGGGCACAGCCCATGTAGGGCAAGCCTAAGCAGGGCGAGGTGTCGCCTCACCCAGGAAGTGCAAGGGGTCATGGGATTTCCCTTTCCTAGCCAAGGGAAGCCATGACAGACTGTACCTGGAAAAACGGGACACTCCTGCCCAAAGACTGTGCTTTTCCCAAGGTCTTAGCAACTGGCAGACAAGGAGATTCTCTCCCATTTCTGGCTCAGTGGGCCCCACACCCACAGAGCCTTGCTCACTGCTAGCGCAGCAGTCTGAGATTGAACTGCAAGGCGGCAGCCTGGCTGGGAGAGGGGCATCCAGTATTGCTGAAGCTTGAGTAGGTAAACAAAGCAGCCAGAAAGCTCAAACTGGGCAGAGCCCGTCACAGCTTGGCAAGTCCTACTGCCTCTATAGACTCCTCCTCTGTGGGCAGGGCATAGCTGAACAAAAGTCAGCAGACAACTTCTGCAGACTTAAATGTCCCTGTTTGACAGCTCTGGAGAGAGCAGTGGCTCTCCCAGCACAGCGTTTGAGCTCTGAGAACAGACAGCCTGCCTCCTCAAGTGGGTCCCTGACCCCTGTGTAGCCTAACTGGGAGATACCTCCCAGTAGGGGCTGACAGACACCTCATATAGGTGGATGCCCCTCTGGGATGAAGCTTCCAGAGGAAGGATCAGGCAGCAATATTTGCTGTTCTGCAGCCTCTGCTGGTGATAGCCAGGCAAACAGGGTCTGGAGTGGACCTCCAGCAAACTCCAACAGACCTGCAGCTGAGGGTCCTGACTGTTAGAAGGAAAACTAACAAACAAAAAGGAATAGCATCAACATCAAAAAGGACATCTACACCAAACCCCATTGGTAGGTCATCAACATCAAAGACCAAAGGTAGATAAAACCACAAAGATGGGGAGAAATCAGAGCAGAAAAACTGAAAATTCTAAAAACCAGAGCACCTCTTCTCCTCCAAAGGATCACAGCTCCTCGCCACCAATCGAACAAAGCTGGATGGAGAATGACTTTGACGAGTTGACAGAAGTAGGCTTCAGAAAGTCGGCAATAAACTCCTCTGAGTTAAAGGAACATATTCAAACCCACCACAAGGAAGCTAAAAACCTTGAAGAAAGGTTGGATGAATGGCTAACTAAACAGTGTAGAGAAGATCTTAAATGACCTGATGGAGCTGAAAACCATAGCATGAAAACTTCGTGATGCATACACAAGCTTCAGTAGCCAATTCGATCAAGTGGAAGAAAGGGTATCAGTGATTGAAGATCAAATTAATGAAATAAAGTGAGAAGAAAAGGTTAGAGAAAAAAAAAGTAAAAAGAAATGACCAAAGCCTCCAAGAAATATGGGACTATGTGAAAAGACCAAATCTACGTTTGATAGGTGTATGAAAGTGATGGGGAGAATGCAACCAAGTTGGAAAACACTCTTCAGGATATTATCCAGGAGAATTTCATGAACCTAGCAAGGCAGGCCAACATTCAAACTCAGAAAAATAGAGAACACCACAAAGATACTCCTCAAGAAGAGCAACCCCAAGACACATGATTATCAGATTCACCAAGGTTGAAATGAATCAAAAAATGTTAAGGGCAGCCAGAGAGAAAGGTCCAGTTACCCACAAAGGGAAGCCCATCAGACTAACAGAGGATCTCTTGGAAGAAACCCTATAAGCCAGAAGACAGCAGGGGCTGATATTCAACATTCTTAAAGAAAATAATTTTCAACCCAGAATTTCATACCCAGCCAAACTAAGCTTCATAAGTGAAGGAGAAATAAAATCCTTTACAGACAGGCAAATGCTGAGAGATTTCATCACCACCAGGCCTGCCTTACAAGAGCTCCTGAAGGAAGCACTAAACATGGAAAGGAACAACCGGTACCAGCCACTGCAAAAACATGCCAAATTGTAAAGACCATCGATTCTATGAAGAAACTGCATCAATTACGGGAAAAATAACCAGCTAACATCATAGTGACAGATTGTATTCACACATAACAATATTAACCTTAAATGTAAACAGGCCAAATGCCTGAATTAAAAAACACAGACCGGCAAATTGGATAGAGTCAAGACCCATCAGTACGCTATATTCAGGAGACCCATCTCACCTGCAGAGACACACATAGGCTCAAAATAAAGGGATAGAGGAAGATCTACCAAGCAAATGGAAAGCCAAAAAAAAAAAAAAAAAAAAAAAAAAGCAGGCGTTGCAATCCTAGTCTCTGATAAAACAGACTTTAAACCAACAAAGATCAAAAGAGACAAAGAAGGCTGTTACATAATGGTAAAGGGATCAATTCAACAAGAAGAGCTAACTATCCTAAATATATATGCACCCAATACAGGAGCACCTAGATTCATAAAGCAAGTCCTTAGAGGCCTACAAAGAGACTTAGACTCCCACACAATAACAATAGGAGACTTTAATACCCCACTGTCAATATTAGACAGATCAACAAGACATAAGGTTAACAAGGATATCCAGGACTTGAACTCAGCCCTGCACCAAGCAGACCTAATAGACATCTACGGAACTCTCCACCCAAAATCAATAGAATGTACATTCTTCTCAGCACCACATCACACTTATTCTAAAATTGACCACATAATTGGAAGTAAAGCACTCCTTAGCAAATGTAAGAGAACAGAAATCACAAAAAAACTGTCTCTCACACCACAGTGCAATCAAATTAGAACTCAGGATTAAGAAACTCACTAAAAACTGCACAACCACATGGAAACTGAACAACCTGCTCCTGAATGACTACTGGGTACATAATGACATGAAGGCAGAAATAAAGATGTTCTTTGAAACCAATGAGAACAAAGACACAACATACCAGAATCTCTGGGACACATTCAAAGCAGTGTGTAGAGGGAAATTTATAGCACTAAATGCCCACAAGAGAAAGCAGGAAAGATCTAAAATAGACACCCTACCATCACAATTAAAAGAACTAGAGAAGCAAGAACAAACGAATTCAAAAGCTAGCAGAAGGCAAGAAATATCTAAGATCAGAGCAGAACTGAAGGAAATAGAGACACAAAAAACTCTTCAAAAAAATCAATGAACCCAGGAGCTGGTTTTTTGAAAAGATCAACAAAATTGATAGACCACTAGCAAGACTAATAAAGAAAAAAAAAAGAGAAGAATCAAATAGATGCAATAAAAAATGATAAAGGGGATATCACCACTGATCCCACAGAAATACAAACTACCATCAGAGAATACTATAAACACCTCTATGCAAATAAACTAGAAAATCTAGAAGAAATGGATAAATTCCTGGACACATACACTCTCCCAAGACTAAACCAGGAAGAATTTGAATTTCTGAATAGAACAATAACAGGCTCTGAAATTTAGGCGATAATTAATGGCCTACCAACCAAAAAAAGTCCAGGACCAGACGGATTCACAGCTGAATTCTACCAGAGGTACAAAGAGGAGCTGTTACCATTCCTTCTGAAACTATTCCAATCAATAGAAAGGGAGGGAATCTTCCCAAATTCATTTTATGAGGCCAGCATCATCCTGATACCAAAGGCTGGCAGAGACACAACAAAAAAAGAGAATTTTAGACCAATATCCCTGATGAATATTGATAAAAAATCTTCAGTAAAATACTGGCAAACCGAATCCAGCAGCACATCAAAAAGCTTATCCACCACGATCAAGTCAGCTTCATCCCTGGGATGCAAGGCTGGTTTGACATACACAAATCAATAAACGTAATCCATCACATAAACAGAACCAGCAACAAAACCACATGATTATCTCAACAGATGCAGAAAAGGCCTTTGACAAAATTCAACAGCCCTTCATGCTAAAAACTCTCAATAAACTAGGTATCGATGGAATGTATCTCAAAACAATAAGGGCTATTTATGACAAACCCACAGCCAATATCATACTGAATGGGCAAAAACTGGAAGCATTCCCTTTGAAAACCAGCACAAGACAAGGATGTTCTCTCTCACCACTCCTATTCAACATAGTGTTGGAAGTTCTGGCCAGGACAATCAGGCAAGAGAAAGAAATAAAGGGTATTTAATTAGGAAAAGAGGAAGTCAAATTGTCCCTGTTTGCACATGATATGATTGTATATTTAGAAAACCCCATCGTCTCAGCCCAAAATCTCCTTAAACTGATAAGCAACTTCAGCAAAGTGTCTCAGGATGAAAAATCAATGTGCAAAAATCATGAGCATTCTTATACACCAATAACAGACAAACAGAGAGCCAAATCATGAGTGAACTCCCATTTACAATTGCTATGAAGAGAATAAAATACATAGGAATCCAACTTACAAGGGATGTGAAGGACCTCTTCAAGGAGAACTACAAACCACTGCTCAACGAAATAAAAGAGGACACAAACAAATGGAAGAACATTCCATGCTCATGGATAGGAAGAATCAATATCATGAAAATGGCCATACTGCCCAAGGTAATTTATAGATTCAGTGCCATCCCCATCAAGCTACCAATGACTTTCTTCACAGAATTGGAAAAAACTAAAGTTAAAAAAGTAAAGTTCATATGGAACCAAAAAAGGGCCCACATTGCCAAGACAATCCTAAGCAAAAAGAACAAAGCTGGAGGCTTCATGCTACCTGACTTCAAACTATACTACAAGGCTACAGTAACCAAAACAGAATGGTACTGGGACCAAAACAGATATATAGACCAATGGAACAGAACAGAGGCCTCAGAAATAACACCACACATCTACAACCATCTGATCTTTGACAAATCTGACAAAAACAAGAAATGGGGAAATAATTCCCTATTTAATAAATGATGCTGGGAAAACTGTCTAGCCATATGTAGAAAGCTGAAACTGGATCTCTTCCTTACACCTTATACAAAAATTAATTTAAGATGGATTAAAGACTTATATGTTAGATGTAAAACCAAAAAAACCCTAGAAGAAAACCTAGGAAATACCATTCAGGACATAGGCATGGGCAAGGACTTCATGACTAAAACACCAAAAGCAAGGGCAACAAGAGCCAAAATAGACAAATGGGACCTAATTAAACTAAAGAGCTTCTGCATGGCAAAAGAAACTACCATCAGAGTGAACAGGCAACCTACAGAATGGGAGAAAATTTTTCCAATCTATCCATCTGACAAAGGGCTAATATCCAGAATCTACAAAGAACTGAAACAAATTTACAAGAAAAAAACAAACAACCCCATCAAAAAGTGGGCGAAGGATATGAACAGACACTTCTCAGAAGAAGACATTTATGCAGCCAAAAGACACATGAAAAAATGCTCATCATCACTGGTCATCAGAGAAATGCAAATCAAAACCACAATGAGATACCATCTCATGCCAGTTAGAATGGTGGTCATTAAAAAGTCAGGAAACAACAGATGCCAGAGAGGATGTGGAGAAATAGGAATGCTTTTACACTGTTGGTGGGAGTGTAAATTAGTTCAACCATTGTGGAAGACAGTGTGGCAATTCCTCAAGGATCTAGAACTAGAAATACCATTTGACCCAGCAATCCCATTACTGGGTATAAACCCAAAGGGTTATAAATCATGCTACTATAATGACACATGCACACGTATGTTTACTGCAGCACTATTCACAATAGAAAAGACTTGGAACCAACCCAAATGTCCATCAATGATAGACAGGATTAAGAAAATGTGGCACATATACACCATGGAACACTATGCAGCCATAAAAAAGGATGAGTTCATGTCCTTTGCAGGGACATGGATGAAGCTGGAAACCGTCATTCTCAGCAAACTATCACAACGACAGGAAACCAAACACCATATGTTCTCAGTCATCAGTAGGAACTGAACAATGAGAACACTTGGACACAGGGTGGGGAACATCACACACTGGGGCCTGTTGGGAGGTGGGGAGCTGGGGGAGGGATAGCATTAGGAGAAATACCTAATGTAAATGATGAGTTGATGGGTGCAGCAAACCAACATGGCACATTTATACCTATGTATCAAACCTTCACATTGTGCACATATACCCTAGAACTTAAAGTATAATTTAAAAAAAAGAAACATATTTTAGACTTTAGGATAACATTGAGTAAATTCTTGCATCTTAAGAGGAACCAACTGAAGGGTAACAGATGAGCACATGCAAATTAATGAGTAAACTGAAGGAGTAAGTTCTAAGGAGATCTAGCTTAAAAATAATCATCAGAGTTCTGGAGATTGGTTGCACAAGATCATGGGCATATTTAAAATAACTGACCTGCACACTTAAAAACTGAAAAGATGTTAAATTTTATATAGTATATATTTTACCAAAATTAAAAATAAAACATAAATACACTGCCCACCCATTTCCAGCACCAATACTGCTTCTAGAGGCAACCACTTTCAATGCTGTAGCTGCTTCTTTGTAATTTGCCTTTATTTTTCTGACAATATGCAATACTGCTATATCTTATACTTGTTGTCTCGTGTCATCATTTTGCAATCTTTGATTTCTTATGTTAGATGAGCACTAGCACTAAAGCCTTCCCCACCAAGCCTTCACATGAAACCTTTCTCACCTCATCACCTACCTATATTGCCAATGTTCCTTTTCATTATACTCTCGATATAAGTATAACATTTTTTTGTCAGTCAATATTCAGTGTTTACAGTGTTATGGCCGTAATATTAGGTGGAAAAATGTTATTCACTATTGAGTCAAATATAGTGATAGAATTCCATTTCTTCTTCATGATGTGACTAGGTATGGATCTCTTTGTTTATTCTACTTAGAGTTTATTATGTATCTTTATTGCATAATTTTTTAATGAAATTTAGGAAGTTTCAGCTATTATTTCTTCAAATATTTTTCCTGCTCCTTCTTCTCCTCTCCATTTGGAACTCCTACTGCATGTATGCTGGTGTGCTTAATGGTGTTTCACATTTCTCTGAGGTTCTGTCCAGTTTTCTTCATTCTTCTTTCTCTTTGCTCATTGGCTTGCATAACCTCTATCAATCTGTTCTCAAGTATACTGATTCTTTCAGCCAGTTCAAATCTACTGAGCCTCTCCAGTAAATTTTTTATTTTGGTTATTTCACTTTTTGACTTCAAATTTCCATTGGTTCTTTTACAAAAATTTCTTTTCATTTATTTTTTTTCTTTTGGAGATAGGGTGTTACTCTGTCACCCAGGCTGGAGTGTGCAGTAATGCAGTCACAGCTCACTGCAGCCTCGACCACCCAGGCTCAAGTGATTCTCCACCTCAGCCTCCCAGGTAGCTGGGATTACAGGCACACAGCACCAAGCCCAGCTAATTTTTTGTAGAGACAGGGTTTCTCCACGTTGCCCAGACTGATCTCGAACTCCTGGGCTCAAGTGATTGACCTGCCTGGGTCTCCCAAAGTGCTGGGATGGCAGGCATGAGCCACCACACCTGGCCCTTTTATAAAAATGTCTGTGTTTTTATTGGAATTGTTTATTTGATTAGACATTGTCATCATAGCATCTTTTACTTCTGTACACATGGTTTTCGTTCTTTGAACATATTTATAATGGCTGTTTTGAATTCTTCATCTATTAAATCCAAGATCTGGACCCTCTCACTGGCAGTTCTGTTGCCTGATTTTTTCTTCTTGTGTATGGGTCACACCCTCCTGTTTCATTGCTTGTGTCATGATTATTTGTTGCTATTGAAAACTGAACATTTTTGGTAATATATTGTTTGACACTAGAAATTTATTTCCTCCCTTCTCTGGAGCTTGTTTTTGTTGTTGTTTGCTTGTGTACTTAGTAGCTTGGCTAAACTATTTTAGTGGTCTGTTTCTCTTCCCCCACAGTGTGAAGCTTCTGTACTCATCACAGTGTGCATCCTTGGGCATGGGACAGTCACCCTGGAATGACTGATCTTAGCAGGGCTCTCTTCGTTTATCTGGTTTCTCTTTAAAACCTTCTGCCCCTTATTTGCTCTTAATTTAATTGCTGGCTGATTTTTTTTGACAATGTCCTGTGGTATAAATGGTTCTGTGGTCTGATCCAATTAAATTCAGGCAGGGATAGTTTTTGAGGCTAGTGTTTGAGGTTTGTTCTGTTCCCAGGAGAACTCTTCTTAACTGTCCCTTTCTCTGGGTGAACTAGCTGGCCTCTGATTTAGCTTATTGCTCTCAATATAATCTTTCAATCAACCAGACCAATAATAGAAAATGTTAGTTTAATTTTATTGCTGGAGACCTCCCTCATCAAGACTTTTGACTTGCTGCTTCTATCTGAACTGGTTGTTTTCTAGGTCTGATACACAGCTGTCACCCTGGGGTTTCTTTTGCCATCTTCCTGAGGATTCCCTGGAATTCCCCTTTGAATTCCCTGAAATGAAGGGGTCCCAGCAATTACATTACTAGGTATATAACCAAGAGAAACAAAAACATATATTTACACAGAAACTTGTATATGTATGTTTATAGCAGCACTATTCATAATACTCAAAAGGGGAAAGAACTCAAATTGATAAGCAAAATGTTGTATCACCATACAATAGAATATTATGCCATAAAAAGGAATACAGTACTGATACATGCTGCAACATTGATCATTGAAAACATTATGCGAAGTGAAAGAAGGCAGTCACAAAAGACCACATGCTATGATTTCATTCATATGAAAGTCCAGAATATGGAAATCTATAGAGACAGAAAGTGGATTAGTGGTTGCTTAGGGGTGGGGAAAGGGGTAACAGGGAAATGGCAGCAAAAGATATAAGGTTTCTTCTTGAGGTGATGAAAACCTAAAATTGACTATGGTAATAGTTTCACATATCTGTAAATAGGTTAAAAACCATTAAATTGTATACTTTAAATGGGTAGATTATATGATATGTGATTTATATTTCAACAAAGCTGATGTTAAAATTCAGATATTTATTGGCAACCTGAAGTTGTCATTGAATCTTGCAACTCTACCAGTATATGAGAGTAAATCTTTAATAGAACCTCTTGAGAAACTTCCCCTCACATCCATTGGCCAGGTTTGGATCCCCCTCCCCATTTCCTAAACCAATCACTAGTATGGAACTGAGATCACCAGGTGTATTAGTCCATTTCCACACTGCTGATAAAAACATACCTGAGACTGGGCAATTTACAAAAGAAAGAAAGAGGTTTATTGGACTTACTGTTCCACATGGCTGGGAAGGCCTCCCAATCATGGTGGAAGGCAAGGAGGAGCAAGTCACATCTTACACGGATGGCAGTAGGCAAAGAGAGAGCTTGTGCAGAGAAACTCCCATTTTTAAAACCATCAGATCTTGTGAGACCCATTCACTATCACAAGAACAGCATGAGAAAGTCCAGCCGCCGTGACTCAGTCATCTCCCACCAGGCCCCTCCCACAACACATGGGAATTATGGGAGCTACAAGATGAGATTTGGGTGGGGACACAGAGCCAAACCATATCACCAGGATTACATTAGATTAATCATGACTTAACCAATCAGGAAATGAGTGAATACATAAATAAAATTATGGTTCTGCCCAGTAAGAATGAAGGGAGGATTGGCTATTGGGTGGGTCAGCAATAGTGTCTGCTACACACTTGCTTAGTGTTTCCAGGTTTCCATCCCTTTCTACTATCTTAATTTTCCTCATAACCACCCTATGAAGTTAGCAGGAGAAATAGCTACATTTTTGAGATGATGAAACTGAATCTCAAAAATGTAAAGTATCCTAGCTGTGGTTATACTGCCTGTTGAGTAATGGAGCCAGGACTTGAATCTAGGTTTTTCTGACTCCAAATTCAATTTTTTTTTTTTTTTTTTTGAGATGGAGTCTCACTCCATCTCCCAGGCTGGAGTGCAGTGGTGTGATCTCGGCTCACTGCAACTGCCACCTCCCAGGTTCAAGTGATTCTCCTGCCTCAGCCTCCCAAGTAGCTGGGATTAGAGGCATACACCACCACACCCAGCTGTTTTTTTTTTTTATTTAGTAGAGACAGTTTCACCATGTTGGTCAGGCTGGTCTCAAACTCATAACCTCAGGTGATCCACCTGCCTTGGGCTCCCAAAGTGCTGGGGTTACAGGTGTGAGCCACCACACCTGGCTCAAATTTAATTTTTAAAATTAGAATTTTAAAAAAACTATGTCCCTACAAATATAATTTCTATTAACAAAGTGTGACTTATCATAATTTTTAGAACTCCGCACTGAAAGATCCTCCAGATTACAATTCTTATTTAAAGCTTTCTCTTACTTTCCCCTCTAACAAATACAACCAGTTCATTCCTTCCAGTTGACGTCTTTTCAATACAGGCCACTACAGCAATAGATTATCCTGTGCTCTTATTGAAAGAATTGTTCTGCTAAGGATTGTGCATTCCTACTAATGAGTTTGTTGTAGATTTTGTGGAATTAAGCAGAATGCAGTAGAATTTTAAATTAATTTATCTGTCTTTATCTCTAATGGCTTTTCATTCATAATTATAGTTTTGTAATGAGTGCATTCGTGATGACAGAAATCCACCATAACATATTCTATTGTCTGAATTAGCTTCAGACCCTTATTTAATGACTTATTAATCAACCACAGTCAGCCAACAGTGTATCACATTAGATCTGTGAACACAGGCAAAGAATTTTTCTTTTCTCTCTATGTAACCCGTGGAGCAATGTTTAACAATAGGAATCTGTTCAAACATCCATCCACAGTTCTATTACATCTGCAGTTCTATTAGTAAAGGTCGGCCTAGGTTAGTTCACTGTCAGCAGCCAGAAAGGTGCAAGAATAGATGAGCTTAATTGCTGTATTGTTACTATCACTATGACTATTTAGAATGCAGGTAAGTAAGACTTCCAAGATACTAAATCTCCATTTAGGTTACCAAGAAGCATTAGTTAAGTTTGGATTCTTACCGACAGCCACCCTAATTATTAATACTACAGATAGCACAACTAAGACACTTTCTAAATCAGTAATCGGTAATGTATATTATAATTACTTTACCACCTATTCCACTTCTACCATTCTTAGGATTTAAGCAGTTAATCAACGAATATAATATCCCATTGGGCATTCATAGCCAGTATCTATAGATACAGAACAACAATATTATGCCTTTATCTAGATAAAGTATGAAAACGCTAAAATAAATGTATAATTTTGTTAGCTTACTCGTGTATGGAGAGCAAGGATTCTCAACCTTGCTGCACAGTGGAATCACCTGGAGAATATTACAAAATATTCATGCCTGGGTTCCACCCAGAAGCTAATGTAATTGGCATAGGGAGCAGCCTGGACACAGATTTTTAAAAGTTTCCCAGATGATTGTAACGTGCCCCGCAAAGTTAATAAAAGCCATTGTCTGTAATTACATAGGGTGAGTGAGAGAGAGAGAGTGTGTGTGTGTTTATGATGGGGGCAGTCAGGAAGAGAGGGTGAGAAATTAAAAGTCTTTGGACATAAAATTGGTCAGCCGGGGCCGAGCGAGGTAGCTCATGCCTGTAATCCCAGCACTTTGGGAGGCCGAGGCAGGCGGATCATGAGGTCAAGAGATCAAGACCATTCTGGCCAATGTGGTGAAACCCTGTCTCTACTAAAAATATAAAAATTAGCCAGGGGTGGTGGCATGCACCTGTAGTCCCAGCTACTCAGGAGGCTGAGGAGAATCACTTGAACCTGGGAGGCAGAGGTTGCAGTGAGCCGAGATCACGCCACTGAACTCCAGCCTGGCGAGAGAGCGAGACTCCATCTCAAAAAAAAAAAAAAAAAAATTGGTCAGGCGGGACCTCAACTTTCCTGGTAGGAAAATGATGTTTAAAATTCTGAACATTGAAATCAAATTAATATATAAATGCATTATTTTATTTGGTACTCACATATTTTATTTTTCTTACAAGTTAAACCCTGTTTCAAGTGCTAAGGATTCAAAGATGCCTTTTCTCTTAGGGAATCTTAATTAGCAATGGAAATTTCCTGATTAAGACAGAATGAAAAGGCTTATCATTTTCCCCACCTGGCTGAAATCTGGAACCTTAATTTAAATTATTATGATTTTATTCCACAGATGCCAAAATAAACAAGTAATTGACATATTTTGAACATATATGGTTTTGTTTCACCCTTATATTCTTGGGGTAAACTATATGGCACATGTACTTTTTAATTCTTGTACTTCTGTACACAGTTTCTTGTGTTAACCTCTGTTTAATGAAATTTTGTAAAGATTCCTGAGCCTAATTAATAGATTTTAGTGTCTTATTACTACTTGGCACTCTGTAGGTCTGTGCACCTGCCAATGAAACTTGAATTCTTCAGTGGCATGGCCTTTCTTATTGTTGCTAGTGGTCAGCATTCACTAGATAACTAAATTAGCTCTTAAACTGAAAAAGAAAGTCTATAATGTGTCTTCTTTCTAGAGTAGAAAATAACAGCAGAAGAATTCACAACAGTCTAGATACATTGCCATAGCCACAGATCCTGCCTTTTTTTCCAATTAGCAAAGGGTTTCCCTGGGAACTAAATTACTATTCCTCATTCATCCATCTGCTTCCTTCCTCCTTGCATTCAGAGAAAGTATAAAAGTTACTTTGTACACAATACTAGACATGACATGAAGTTGCCAAGATTTTTCTAAACCAGCCCTTTAAAAGGGCTAGTGTACCTTTTTTTCCTTCATAAAAATTTAAACATGTTTTAACAGAACAATTTCCAAAAACAGTTAATCATTTCCACATAGTATTTGCCAGCTTTTAAGCCTGCTTTTTAAATGTTCATGAGCCCAACTTATTTTTCTAGCTCCTTTGACTACAGAAGACCCTCTGAATGGTAAAAAGAAAAAGAAAAAAAAAACAAACCTTTTTTGCTCCACTTTTCAACTTGGAGTAGACAAATTCTAATACCCTATGCACATGTCCACAGAGGGCTTTTCTTAGGCAATGACTGCATAATCGAACATTTATTTTTCTTCTTTTGCTTTACAAAAAAACTTTAATTTTTTTCTTCTTTGTACTCTAAGAGTCAAAACTTCCCTACATGTGTTATGCTCATTGTTTTGTTACTCAAACAGAAAAAAACAGCATTTCTTTAAAACGTTTTTCATACAAGTAATTATAGTACATTATACAGAATTAGGGAAATATATGGAGGGGAATCACCTAAAATTTTACCACCTTTTAAATCATTCTTAGCATTTTGATGTATTCCCACCAGTCTTTTTTTTTTCTGTACACCTACATCTGCACATAATCATATTGCAGATTCATTTTTGTGCTACATGTTTTCCAGTTACAATAGCCTAGACATTTTCCATGTTAATGTATAGCGTTCATATCCATTTTTCTCATTAACTTCTTTCCATTCTTTAAGTCTTAGTGCAAAGGTCACACCTTTAATTAGCAATGCCCGTCCTAACATCTCAAACTAGGTCAGGTTCCCTTGTTAGTTGCTTTTATGGAATCATATTCTTTCCTATACAGCAATAACCATAAGCGTAATGATTTCATCATCTGTCTTCCCCATAAGGTATAAGCTCTATGAGAACCAAGACCCTGTCTACCTACTTTTGCCTATCATTATGTAACCTGAACAAACCCTGGAACGTAGTAGACACTCACATTTGACAAATAGAGTAATGGTCACTTAATGATAGCGATACATTCTGAGAAATGTGTTGTCAGGTGATTTTGTCATTGCACTATTGTAGAGGCTACTTACACAACCTAGATGGTATAGTCTACTACACACCTGGGCTATACGGTCTAGCCCATTGCTCCCTCCACCAATCCATACAGCATGTTACTCTACTGAATACTGTAGGCAACTGTAACACAATGGTAAGTATTTGTGTATCTAAACATAGAAAAGGTACAGTGAAGATACAGTATGAAAGATTTTTAAAAGGGTCTACTTGTATAGAGCACTTACCATGAATGTAGCCTGAAGGACTAGAAGTAGCTCTGGGTGAGTCAGTGAGTGAGAGGTGAGTGAATGTGAAGGCCTGGGACATTACTGTCCACTCCAGTAAACTTTACAAACACTGTATACTTAGGTTACACTAAATTTATTTTAAACTTTTTTCTTTCTTCAATCATAAATTAACCTTAGCTTATTATAATTCTTTTACCTTATCAACTTTTTAATTTTTAAAAATTTTTTGACCGTTTTAATAACACATCTTAAAACATACATTTTACAACTGTACAAAAATGTTTTCTTTATATACTTATTCTATGAGTTTTCTATTTTTAGAGTTTTCTATTTTTATTGTTTTACTTTTTAAATGTTTTTGTTAAAAACTAAGACACGAACATACACACTAGCTTAGGCCTACACAGGGTCAGGATCATCAGTATCACTATCTTCCACCTCCATATCTTGTCCCATCAGGAGGTCTTCAGGGACAATAACACATATGAAACGGTCATCTATTATGACAACAATGCCTTTTTCTGGAAAATCTCCTGAAGGATCAGCCTGAGGCTGTTTTACAGTTAACATTTTTTTATAAGTAGAAAGAATACACTCTAAAATAACAATAAAAAGAAGAGCATAGTAAATGCATAAAGCAGTAACATCATTATTCTTATCAAGTATTATATAGGGTACATATTATATATGCTCTACTTTTATATGACTGCTTTGTTTATACCAGCATCCCCACAAACACGTGAGTCATGCATTGCACTTTGACATCACTAGGCAATAGGAATTTTCATCTCCACTATAATCTTATGGAACCATGATCATATATGCAGCCTGTCACTGACCAAAAAAAATCATTAGGCAATATAGGATTATATTTATTGAGATGCCACTGTATGCCAACACATAAATTTTTTGAATGAGTAAATAAATAACCCTCATTTTCAATGGTCATTTGATAATCTGTTCGATATATGTGATTATACTTTACTTAGCCAGTTCCTATATTGGACGTTTAGATTGTTTCCAATTTGTCAACATTATAATGCCTCAGTGAGTACCTTTGTGCATGTAACATTTTAGTATTCACAATTTGTTTTTAGAACTGTTCACCAGAAACAGGATTTCTGGATCAAAAGGCAAATATCTTCTTATGGCTCTTGGTACGTAGTTCCAAATTGCTCTTCAAGTTATGTTGTGACAAGCAGTGAAATGGTAGGCCGGTTTCCTTTCTCTATCTGTTTTGGGTATTTAAAAATGTTCTTGTTCAGTGAGAACTCATGGACACAGGAAGGGGAACATCACACTCTGGGGACTGTTGTGGGGTGGGGGGAGGGGGGGAGGGACAGCATTAGGCGATATACCTAATGCTAAATGACGAGTTAATGGGTGCAGCAAACCAACATGGCACATGGATACATATGTAACAAACCTGCACATTGTGCACATGTACCCTAAAACCTAAAGTATAATAATAAAATAAAATAAAATAAAAATGTTCTTAAGTTACTAGTAGATAAATAATAATTTATTGTTTTAATTTGCATTTTTAGTTATAGGCTGGATATTTTTCTTATGTTTATTATTTGCATTTCTATAAACTGTGTGTAACAGTACCCTTTCTAATACTGTCAAGATGCGTCTAAGCTGAGAGGATGGACAAAATGAATGTGGTAAATAACGCATGAATATATTATATAAAAATTAATTTTTAAACATATGCTTTTCCAGTAACTAATCAATAAATGAATCTGCATTCCCCATAGCAATTATATCCGTTGAGAATAGATTTAGCTGCAAGTTGTAGAAAATCCAAAATAAGAGTGCCATAATAGAAGTTGATTTCTCCCTTCTAGGGAGATAGTTCCGAGGTAAACAGTCCAGGGCTGTTTTAGCACTCCATGGTGCAAGGGACTTTAGCTTCTTCCATATAGCTTTACTCTGTGTGGCCTCTGTACTATGACCCAAGACAATAGCACCTTTGTTCAAACAGCAGAATTGATGAAGGGATGAAAAGAAGAGGCAAATGGTGTGTGCTACTTGTCTCAATGTTTTCCAGCCGGGTGTGGTGGCTCACGCCTGTAATCCCAGCACTTTGGGGGGCCGAGGCGGACGGATCACGAGGTCAGGAGATTGAGACCATCCTGACTAACAGGGCGAAACTCCGTCTCTACTAAAAATACACAAATTAGCCGGGTGTGGTAGCAGACGCCTATAGTCCCCGCTACTCGGGAGGCTGAGGCAGGAGAATTGCTCGAACCTGGTAATTGGAGGTTGCAGTGAGCCGAGATTGCGCCACTTCACTCCAGCCTGGGTGACAGAGCGAGACTCCATCTCCAAAAAAAAAAGAAAAAGAAAAAGAAAAAGAAAAAAGAAAATAGAAGAATGTTTTCCAGAAGTTGCCACAGGATATTTCTATTTACAACCCATTGGCCAGAACTTATTTATATGGACACAGACAGCTGCAAGGGAAACTAGGGAATGTAACCTCTATTCTGAGCAGTGAAATGCTCAGATAAAAATTTTATTGGTAACAATAAAGATGGATTAGGGGAACTGCTACTGGTTTCTGCCATAGTAATGTAATACAGTTCAAATAACCTACAGATATAATTTATAGATCTTCATCTTTAAACATCACAAATCTAATCAACTTCTAACCAGAGCTTACAGCAGATGCTATAGTGACTAGCTGATGGAAAAACAAAAACAAAAACAAAAACAAAGGTCAGACTCACTTGCAGACTTATTCTTCTTGTTTAAATGCCCCTGCTGCAGCTGGACCATGCTTAGTTCTCTGAACATGTGCACATGAACCAAATCCTTCATCTCACAGATCTAGTCACTGTCTATTTCAACTTTTTTTCCTTTTCCTTTATGATATATCTTTTCGGTTGGGACAACTAGAAAATTCTAAAATATTGACATTTATTCATATTTATTGAACATATATATACATCAGGCTAACAGGTAATTAGTGGAAAGAGAAAAAGGATGTGAATAAATTCAAATAGAATAACGAGCTTTTAATTAAACATGATATTGCTTATAGCAACAGAAATTTGAAAAACACCCAGATAGGAAAGATACAGTTAAAGCATAAGATAGCCAAAATGGTAAAAATAATAATAAGAAGAAACAAACATTTTGTTATAAAACAAAAATACTGTAGATAAGGACATTAGCAGCTCTTATATATTTTCATCTCATGTGTGTTGTGTATACTATCATTTGACAACACAGATGGCCTTTTTTTAACAATATTCAGGAAACATTAGGCATTCAGTAAAGACTACCAAATTATGAATGCAAATTAGCTCCCTCAAAAAAAAAAAAGTGTTGCACTGTAACCACTTCTCATATGCTACATCCCTGAGGTTGCTCGGCTGGTGTGACTAACTCTTCTGTTAGTTTTTAAGATTAACAAAAAAAGAATATTTTCACTGCCATAGATACATATCAGTATATGGGATTTTTTTGTTGTTTAAGCTAGTTCTTTTTTGGTTTGACCCTGTAACCCTATTGCATCTCATAATGTAATATAAAATTGTAGACATCTTATGGTGTACCTATGCTGTCTCCTAAGAGGAAGAATGTTGCTTGGTTACAGGAAAGAAATATCTTGATAATGTAGACTGTAGAAAATAGGATAATATTTTGAACCATTATCCCTTCTCTGTAATCACTATAAAAATCAGTGAAAAGGGAAAAATAAGTGGTAATTATTATTCTGAAGGACAAATGGAGGTAACTGGAATTTATCCTATAGGATTATTAGTTTTAGTGAACTGTGATGTCCTTAAAAGCCCCCAGGTGGCATTATAGCCTTGTTTTCCCTAAGTCATTTGTTTTCATATAGCACAGATCAGAATCCACGTTAACAAGAAATTCCGCTTACTCCAATGATAAATGTGAATATGAAAAATACTATTTTCTTAATTTGTTTATTTATTCACTTTGAGTAAATTCACTTCTGGAATAGTGAATTTGAAATATGTTTGGATTAAAATAAGATAAACCACTTTCCAAATTAAATAGTTTATAAACCAAACTTTCCCAAAAGAAGTTTCAAGGATACTACTTTAAGAATCCAATAATATATGTTTAAATAAATATATATGAGCAGTATAAATTTAATTCCAAATGAATAATCTCAGTGAGAAGTAGAAGTTTTTTTGCAATTGTTACTAATTTTCCTTGCAACCTCCAATAAATTGTTAATTTTCTAAGACTCAGTTTCTGTAACGTTCAAAGCAAGAACACTACATTTATTAAACTGAAAAACACTTTTAAGGTCTTTAGCTAAGTGCTAGGAATAGGTATGAAAAGAGAACTTTTCAGCTAATATCGAATAATATAATTTGTGTATTCAATAAATATAATTTCAGGTACTTGACCAATATAATTCAACAATGAATTACTGTAATGAATACAAAAAGGAAAATAATTATTAGGGATTCTGCCTGGTTATTTATATTCAGTAAAATAAACTTGTTTAAATTACTATCCTATGTACTTGCATACATAATGAGTTTTAGTACCTAAACCTCCTATAAATTATTTTCAAAGTATGTAAGACCAAACTTATCAAACTATACTTGAGTAGTAGACACCATAATCAATTATACTGTATGACTTTCTAAGGACATCATTTCTGTACTCACTTTATTTACTAAATAATCAACATGATAATTAAATTGTAAGTTCAGGTTGCAATTTATCTCCAAGTATTTAGTTTTTATTTTTTTCAAATTTAATCTACCCACTGCTCTAGCAAATTATCTTTAACATAATGTACTAAGAGTTCAAACAAAATTATATTTATTGTGAAGTAATTATTTAATATTAGACCTGAAAATAGTTTCTTGTCAAACTTCTACCAGGTTTTAAACTTCTCCTTCTAAAAAAACCACCTTGGTTTGCATTTAAGTTGAATAATTTAAAATATTTTTAAAAATCATGTATTTTTCATCTTTATTAAAATTAGTTTAAGTGTTTATGTTAAATGTGAAGTCCATTTCAAAATTATTTCAATTGTAGGCATGTACTTAAATTTTTTCATGAATTTTTCCTTACAACTTTCATATAAACACACACAAGAAAGCTATTATATTCAAAGCTCCAGAAAGTTAATTAATCTAAGCCCTTGGACTGCTCATTGAAAATATTTTTTAAAATTATGCTTAATAAAATATATTATTTCAATGTATTTTTCTAGTATGTTAAAATTTTGTATTTTTAGTAAGTAAAAGAAAAACACCTAAAAAATGTTTTTCGGCCTCTAAGTTACTCTCCTTGTATTATTTTCAGAGGGCACACAGCCTAACTGGGAAAAATTGTACAATTAGAGACCTAACATTCAGATGAGAATGCCATGATGACCATGTATCTTGCCCTTTTGGTGTAAGATCGCTCTCTGACAGTTCCAGGCCCATTTAGAATGGATTGATTAAATAAAATTAATTTGCTAAATTAGAAACTACAGCTGTAACTTGAAAAAGGGTCTACGCTAATAAACGTGCATTGACAGTATTTTTGTAATCTCTTTAGAACCATTATTCTAAAGTCCAAATTATTCTATGATATGATTGATAATTACTTGTATCTAAAGATCTTTAAGCTCTTTTCCAGCATTAACCCATTAATTTTCACACTTTCTCTGTGAGGCAGTAGGATGTAAGTACGGTTAGTTTGATTTTCCACATGAGAAAACCAAATCACCAAGAAATGAACTTGCTAGAAGTCACACAAGCAACACCAACAAATGAAACAGAGCTCAAAGACCTGACACCCCATTGAACAAGGAGGTGCCTTATACACTGGTACATGCAGAGTGACTCTCTCTATCACCAAATTTACTAGCTTTATCCTCGTAAAATTGAGCCTTGCCTGACATTCTCCCTGCAAACTCCTCCTCAGCTGCTCATCTACCCTGAAAATGAACTTCCTTTCAGATCTGAACCCCATAAAGCTGAAGGTCACTTGGCCCTGTTCCCAATTATTACAGAGTACATTATAGCTGTTAAAGAGTTAATTGTAGGTAAGTAGGTTCAGATTATGCCTGTGCAGATTATGCTATTATTTAACCTATCAAGACCTAGAAATAGATTTTATTTTATACAGGGCCGAAAACTAGGTTTGATAATGAATGGAATTTGGAGTCTGACAAAGTTGCACTTAAGCCTTCGTTAAGTATCTGAAAACATTCCTCCAGGACATCTTACTGGCAGGAACTCATTAATACCACCTGACTGAAAATGGAAACTTTGAGACAGCAGCGATTTCTGCAGAAAAAGCCTTGAGGAAGCCAGCCCCAAAGAACGCCAGGGAAGAAGGAATCTTTAAAAGAAACGGAAAGAGGCCGGGTGTGGTGGCTCACACCTTTAACCCAGTACTTTGGGAGGCCAAGGCACGCGGATCACAAGGTCAGGAGATCAAGACCATCCTGGCCAACATGATAAAACCTCATCTGTACTAAAAATACAAAAATTAACCAGGTGTGGTGTCACGCACCTATAGTCCCAGCTACTCAGGAGGCTAAGGTGGGAGAATCTCTTGAACCCGGGAGGTAGAGGTTGCAGTGAGCCAAGATTGTGCCACTGCACTCCAGCCTGGCAACAGAGCGAGACTCTGTCTCAAAAAGAAAGAAAGAAAGAAATGGAAACAACCATCCAAGAAATAGTAAGAAGGCCAAGAAGTACATCACCATAAAAGCCAAGATAAGTCACGAGTTTTCCAAAGGGAGCGACTATAAAAATTAAATGCTAGAAAAAAAGAGTAGGGAGTATGAGGTGTTTGTGCAAGGGTGTTTGCAAAGGTGTTTTGACCAGAAAGAAGCCACTGAAGATTTTGAAAGTGTAGTTTTGGTAAAAACAACAAGGGATTAAAGAAAGGATGTGTAATGCGTGGTGAGAAAATGAAGGTAACAGGTGCAGAGCATTCCTTTGAAAACGAATACAAGCAACTGCAAAAGTCACCAAAGAAAAGGAAAATTCGAAAAGTAAATAATGGAAAACACCACATGCATTTGAAAAGTTGGCCGGACGCTGTGGCTCACACCTGTAATCCCAACACTTTGGGAGGCCGAGGGCAGGCGGATCACCTGAGGTCAGGAGTTCGAGACCAACCTGGCCAACATGGTGAAACTCTATCTCTACTAAAAATACAAAAATTAGCCTGGCATGGTGGTGCACGCCTGTAATCCCAGCTGCTTGGGAGGCTGAGGCAGGAGAATTGCTTGAACCCGGAGGGAGACGGAGGTAGCAGTGAGCTGAGATCGTGCCACTGCACTCCAGCCAGAGCCAGACTCCATCCAAAAAAAAAAAAAAAGATATTTTCTACCTTTTAGAATAATCTATATAACTTTTCACTCCTTAATAATTTTTATATTTACCAAGTGGTTGGTACATTTATTCTACTTTACAGCTTTTCTGAGGGGAAATAATTATGTCTATTTTTCAAACAAAGGAGTAAATGGACAGAGTTTACGTGCTTTGTTTGTTACTGTTATTCCTACTTTCAAGACCTTTACTGATTACCTACTATATTCAGTAAACTATACTAGTGCCACACCTATAGTGCCTTGCACCGATCAGTGCTTAATTTTTTTTTTTCAAGTAAGCTGAGTTAGAAATATATTTGGGTTTAGTAAGTGTCACTTCAGGCAACACAGACACCTGGAATACCAGGCTCTTTTTTAGTTTAACAATCTTGCCAATTATGAGAAATGGATTTGAATACATCCATAACCATGCTGGAAAAAAAGCGACTATAAAGAATAAATATCAAATTGACAGTTCAATAAGACAATTTTGAACTTTGAATATTGACTGCATTGACTGAAGTAAATGCCCACTCACTTGAAAGCTGAGAAAATGAGAAAGAAAAAAGCCAGACTTGAATGAACTAAGAGGATTTGAATTATCTGATCATTTTATTAAAGAGAAAGGGAGCATCTAATTACTTAGGGAATTGACAATTGTTTCAAATTATCTTCTCTTTAATAAGAAAACAATCTTATATACACTGACTATGATTTTTCTAAATGTGTTTTCTAATATTTTTCATAAATTATATTTCAGTCTAAAACAACAGTGTTCATGTGTTCACACACAGGGATAAACCAATCAAGTTAGTCCTAAAGAAAATATGACAGATTTTCCCCCAGAGCTTTACTGAGGTGTAGTTAACAAATAAAAATATGACAGTTTAAAAATAGAATCGGTAACTTGCTTTCTTTTATTATTACATTGGGAATTTCATATGTCTTAGGTAAGCACAACTTGGGCATTTTCTACCAAAGTACGGCAGAAATAATAAATCAGGCCAAGTGCAGTGGCACACACCTGTAATCCCAGCACTTTGGGAGGCTGAGGCAGCAGGACAGCTTGAGGCCAGGAGTTCAAGAGCAGCCTGTGCAACATAGTGAGACCCTATCTTGGCAGAAAAAACAAACAAACAAAAAAACAAACAAACATTAGCTGAGAGTGGTGGTGTGTGCCTGTAGTCTTAGCTACTTGGGAGGCCGAAATGGGAGAATCGCTTGAGCCCAAGAGTTTGAGGCTGCAGTGAGCTATAATTGTGCTACTGCACTTCAGCCTGGGTGACAGAGCCAGATCCTGTCTCTAAATAAATAGATAAGGCACATTTTTTTTTTGTCTTCCTCGAGGCTTTTTCTGTGAAGCTGTCCCAAAGGTTCCATTTTCAGTCTAGTTTTCCTCAACTCCATAGCTCTTACTTCTGCACCCCGCAGAGCCACAGCCTATCTGTATATCTGCCTGGTCGGCATCCTCACAGGTTATCTCAAATACAAACACCTAAATAAATCACTGACCTAGGAGTTGAGGTGGAGAGGACAGTCTTAGCCTAGAAGATTCCCAGAAATCTCAAGGTCTATCTTAGGATTTTGCGTTCATTGAACATTTTACTCCAAAATATATCTGAATTTGTTTTAATATAAAATAATGCTTCATTTGCCAATTACATTACATTTCCCTAAATATTTGCAGAAAATCAGTCCTCTGGAGGATGTACCACAATTCACCTATGGCCTCCCCCGCCTCCTGCCCCCGCTCAGCCCTAGTTTTAAAACTACAGCTAAAGGAATTTCGATGATGAGGGGAGGACATAACTGAATGCTTTCTGATCAAATGAATCCTGCTGAAGATTATTGAAGAGGGGGGAATAAGAAGACAACAGAGAAAGTGAGTGGGTGTGCAATAAGAATGTTCCTCACTGAAGAGCCAAAGCTTCCTAAACTTCATAGTAAAAATGAATTCATATTCTTTTCATTATGTTCCATGAAATTAAATGTCACAAATTATTTTAGTTTATTTTAATTCATTCATGCATTAATTCACTCAGCAATTAATATTTTGTATGCCCCTTCACATGCCAGACTGTGTCCTAGGTACTTAAGGATACAAAAATGAAATAGAAAGTTCCTACCTTGGGCCGGGCGCGGTGGCTCACGCTTGTAATCCCAGCACTTTGGGAGGCCGAGGCGGGCGGATCACGAGGTCAGGAGATCGAGACCACGGTGAAACCCCGTCTCTACTAAAAATACAAAAAAAAAAAAAAAAAAAAAAAAAAGTTCCTACCTTGAAGCACTCACAGTCTGTGTGAAGGCACATGCAGCAAGACAGAATAGGAGCTGCAAACATAACTGTACATAGTGGGCACAGAGAGACCAACTCTTTCTAGAGATGCTGGCAGAAAACAGGAACCATGAAAAAAAAAATTTAAATAGTGGCTGAGCTGGGTTATTAAACTGGGGTTTAGGGAAGATCTACACTTTTGATCCCTCAGCCCTCTTCCTTCCCCTTGCAGGGGTTCCTTAAGACCACCAAAATTTGGAGGGATGCAATCTGAAACCTAGTATCTTGTGAATGTTCCTAATTCCAGGAAACAAAAGATTCCAAGTGCAGTACATTCAGAACCATAGGTAATAAGACCTAGAAAAAGACTTTTGAGCTCATTTAGGACAATGCCCCATCTTAGAAACAAAAAAATGGCCCAAGGCCCAGAGAGGTGTAAAGATACTGCCAAAGGAGTGGAGCTCATTAGTGGCAGCTTGAAGCCTGTAACCAAGCTTGTGCCCATTCCACTGCAACACATGCCAGCACCACCCTTAGCATTCTCTGTTTCATTTTCTAGCCTTTAGTCAGTTGAAAAATATACATAAAACTTTATCCATCATGAAAATATTTAAATGTGTTAACAATAAGAATATATAGTGCTTTTCTAACAGTGTTTTATTCCTTACAAAAAGTCATTATAAATTTTAACCATACACTAAAATAGAGGAAATAGTATAAGACATTCTCATACTACCTATTGATCAAATTCAATAGCTTTTAACATTTTGGCACACTTGTTTTATCCCTCTTTTTGTTCTTTCTTTTTCTTTGTTACTGCAAATATTTTAAAGCAAATTTCTGATGTTATGTCTATGTCAATTCAACCTTAAATACTTTTACGTGTTCTCTAAAAAATAAGGACAATTTTTTTTTTACTGCAATGTGGCCACAGCTACAAAATTAACAATGATTCCTTAATATCATCTAATAACCAATGTTCAAGTTTCCTTATTTGTCTCAAAAATATCTTTTTACACTTATTTTAGTCATTTTAAATATGTATTTCTATTTTACCACAAAATAGTATTCTATATTTGGATTCAGCAATCCGATTTTTCTTGCTTTTTATAAACTTCTATTCTGAACTGGTACCTTAGTTACAAGGGCCTTATATATAAGTCATTAACTTCAGGCACACCTCCCTAATCCTGATCCCAGCCATAATATATTTTTAACACTTCAGTGATTACTACAGATATCCTTCCTGCTTTTTCACCCCAATACACACAAGCTATGACTAACTCATTACTTTCTCCAGTCTATTAAAATTACAGTAAAATCCCATTAAAAAGGCCTTTTCGTATCACAGGTAAAATCACACTTGCTATATATGTAGTGATTGTGATTCATACAGCTGTAATTATAATTCAGTAAGTCTAGATATTTTCTTTCTCCATCAATGCTAACATGATGATTGGGTTTGGCTGTACTCAAAATTTGATATGGCTCCTTTCTTAGCCAGTGCTTCCAATAGCTATCCCATATGGAATCTAGTTTATTTGAATTTCAGCTTGAAACCACATCTACTGTCTCTTTCCACATCTATGGAATATTTTTAAACAAAAATGGAAATTTTCTCTATACTTACGACATACCTAGAAAATTTGAGCCCATAGTAAATATCTTAGAAAGGCCATCCCATTAGCCTAAGTTTAGTAAAAGCCAAATTCCAAGTCCTCCTAGCAAAGCAGAAATACCAGTAATTGTGATAAATAAATATTAGTGGACTCAATACTCTGGTGAAAACATAGACTGTCAGGCCAGATTTTTTTAAAAATCTAATTCTGTATTGTTCAAAAAGGATACACATTAAGAAGAATTTTACAGTATTAAAAGTGAAAGGAAAGAAAAACATATACCATGCAAACATCTACAAAGAGGAAGCTGATATATCTGTAGTAATATCAAGCAGTCATATTTAAGGCAAAAAAGTAATATTAGAAACAGAAAGGAATACTTCATAATAATAAAGAACCCAAATCATACAGAAGATATAACAATTATAAATTCGTAGGCACCTAATAATGTGAACTCAAATATATAAAGCAAATGTTACAGGACTAGAGGTAGAAACAGACAAACCTACAATCATGAATAGAAGCTGATAGAATACAGAGACTATACAATTTAAACAAAAGAAGAACAAACTTGACCCGATTGATGTAAATGGAATATTGTGCCCCAAAACTAAAATGCATATTGAGTTTTTTAAAAATCTCATTTTCAAAAATTGAGCATGTGTTGCAAAGCAAGTCAAGTCACCACAAATTTCAAAGAACTGATATGAGACAGAGTTATGTTCTCTGACTACAATGTATCTAGGCTAAATGTCAATATTTTTAAAAACTTTGAAATTTCCATCTATATGGAAAATAAGAAATCTACCTCTAAATGATATAACAGCCAAAGAAAAAGTCATGGAAAATATTTTGAACTGAAAATTCAAAATATTGAAACTTGTAAGACGTAGTTTAAAGGAATACTTTAAAAGAAATGTACACCATTAAATGCACACCAGAAAAGAAGTAAAACTAAAAATTAATGAGGTAAGTATTAGTCACAAGAAGTTAGGAAAAGAATAGCAAATTAAAGTCAAAATAAGAAGAAAATAATAAAGATTATATCGAAATTAGTAAAACATTAAAAAATCTTACAACAGAGGTTCAATAAAGCAAAACTAGGTAAATTGAAAACACTATTAAAGTTGATAATTGTATGGTAAGAATGACCAAGGCAGGAAGAGAGAGAAGGCAGAGATTTACAACACATATATAGAAAAGAATAAATTACTACATATACCAACTATTAAAACAATATTAAGAGGTGGCTACTAACAACTTTATGACAATAAATTAAAATTTTAGATAAAACAAACTTCTTAGAAAATACAATTTACCAAAATGACACAAGAAGTAGAAAATCTAAATAGCTCATTAACTATTAAAAGAACATTAAATCCACCAACGAAGCTTCAGGCCAGGTGGCTTCACGGGCTAATTCCACCAGTCAAGGAAGACATAATGTCAGTCTTACATAACTCTTCCAGAAAATAGGAAAATGAAGGTTATCATTCAACTTCTTCTGTGAGCCTAAAGTAAGCTTAATAGCAAAGCCTGACAAGAACATTTTGAAAAAGAAAAATTACTAGCCAACCTCATTCATGTACATAATTTAGAAATGCCAAATATAAAATATAAGCAAGTAAAATTCAGCAACACACAGAAAGAATAACACAACATGACCAAGACATGTTTACTACAGAAATGCAAGGCTGTACTAACACACTAAAACCAAGCCATAAAATTCAGAGCATTAACACAATAAAAGAGAAAAATCATATTATCATTTTGATAGAGAAAAATTACCTGACAAAATTCGATATCTCATCTTTTTTTTTAAAAAAGAACTTTCAGCAAACTACAATTAGAAGTGAAATTGCTTAATCTAATAAAGATTATTTATTTAAAAACCTATAGCATTATACTTAATGAAATATTGATAGCTTTCCCTTAAAATGTAGAATGAGATAAGAATGCCCACTGTCATTTCTATCAACTTTGTACTGAACTTTGTACTGTACCAGTAAAATAAGGCAAGAAAAAAATTAAAACGTATAAGAATTGGAAAGAAAGAGATAAAACTGTCATATTCATAGCTGACATGTATAATGGCATACATATAAAATGCAAAATAATCTACAGAAAAAAATATTAGACATCAAAAGCAATTTTAGTAAAGTTGCTGACTACAAAGTCAATAAACTAAAATCAATTTATTTCTATATACCAACAACAAATAAATAGACACTTTAAGATGCCATTTATAAAGAACATCAAAAAAAGCAAACAAGAATAAATCTAAAAACTTGTAAACCTCTACACAGAAAAACGCTAAACTATGACTGATAAAAAAAAATTTAAAGGTTTAAATAAATGGAGAGATACACCATGTTCATGGATTCAGAGGCTCAAAATTATAAAGATGTCAATTCTCCCCCAAACTGATACGGAGAAACAATAAAACCACAATCAAAACCCCAAATTTTCCTAAAACTTTCCGAGTTGATTATAATATTTTAATGAAAATGCAAAGTGCCAAGATTAGCCAAGACAATCTTGGAAAAGCAGAACAAAGTGAGAAGACTTACTTTATCATATATCAAGATTTATTATAAACCTACAGAATTGAGTCAATGTGGTATTGGTATGAAGACAGGCAAACAGATCAATGAGAGAAAACGGAGAGTCAAGAAGCAAATCCAGGCATAAATGAATACATGGTTTATGAAAAATAGCAGCTCATAGAATGGTGGGGAAATAGTGGTCTTTAAAAGATAATGGTTCTGGAAAAATTGTATATTCATATGGAAAAAAAAATTTTTTGCTGCTTCTTTATACGATGTACTAAAATTAGTTTCAAGTGATTTGTAGACCTAAGCACAAAAAACAAAACAAATAAATATTTTGGTTAGCAGCATGGGATAATATTAGTTTGGAAAACACTAACCATAGAAATGACTGATACATCTTACATATGTGTCATAAAGACTTCTATCAAGATACAGAAAGCAATAAAGCAATAAGAAAAAGACAGTCACATACAAAATGAGAGAGAAGGAAAGATGCTCAACATCATTAGTCATCAATGCAAAATTAAAACCACAATAAGAGATGACGACATGTCCACCAGAATGGCTAATATTAAAAAGACCACCAACCTCAAATATTGGCAAGAATGTAGAGCAAACAAAACTCTCATTCATTTTTGCTGGGAAAATGGTACCCCTACCCTATTACCCAACAATTCTACTACTAAGTGTTTACCCAAGAGAAATGAAAACATATATGCAGAAAAAGACTTGGACAAGAATGATTGCATCTTTATTAGTAAGACCCCTGGACTGGAAATAACCCAGGTGTCCAACAATATAAGAATAGACAAACATCTTTATAAAATGAATTACCACTTACCACTAAGAAAAATCAAACTACTGATACAATCAACAGTATGGATGAACTCAAAAAATTATACTGGGTGAAATAAGCCTTACACAAAAAAGAATATACTGAACAAGTCTATTTATATGAAGTTCTAGAATAGGCAAAACTAATCTATAGTGGAAAAAAACTTCCTCTACTCTTGGGAGTTGGGGAAAATTCATGGAGGAATATCCTTGCATAGTGATAATGTTTTATCTTGATATAGGTTTGGGATATATGGTCATATGTACCTGTCAAAAACTAGAACATGAACAATTAAGATTTATGCATTTCATTATATGTAAAATTTACATTAATAAATCAACTGTAAACAAATATTGAATTCTATTTAATGATATGTATGCTGAAAAATTTAGAAGAAAGTGATTGAAGAACTCTATTTTGAAATTTATCAAAAGGTAAGATGGATTGATGAATGGGTAGAAATATAAAAAACCAAGCACAGTTAAATCTTAATGGTACAAGAACTGGTGCTGAGACAACTGGATACTCACATGCAAAAAAAATGAAGTTGCACCCTTACCTCACTTGTTATACAAAAATTAACTCAAAATGTATCAATTACCTAAATATAAGAACGAAAACTATAAAACTCTTAAGAAAAAACAGGGGTAAATCTTCATGACCTCAGATTTAGCAATGGATTTCTAGATATAAAACCAAAAGTACAAATAACAGCAACACAAATAGGTAAATTGGGCTTCATCAAAATTTAAAACTTTTGTGCATCAAAAGGCATTAAAAAGAAAGTAAAAAGACAACATACAGAAGGGGAAATAACATTTACAAATTGCATATCTGAAAAGGGTCTCACATCCAGAATATAGAAAGAACTCTTACAACTCAACAACAAAATGACAAACAACCCAATTTTAAAATGGGCAAAGGACTTGAATAAACGTTTTTCCAAGGAAGATATATAAATGGCCAACAAGCACATGAAAAGATGCTCAACATCATTAGTGAAACACAAATCAAAACTACAATAAGATACCACTTTGCACCCACTGAGATGGCTATAACCAAGAAAGACAGACAATAACAAGTGTTGGTGAGGATGTGAAGAACTAGGAACACTTGTACATTGGTAGTGGGAATGTTCAGCTGCTGTGGAAAACAGTTGGTGGTTCCTTAGAAAGTTAAACATAGAATTACCATATGCCCCCACAATTCATTTGTACTCAAAAAAAAGTAAAAACAGGTACTCTTATGAATATTTGTACATACAGCATTATTCATAATAGCCTAAATGTGGGCTATACATGTTCATAGCAGCATTATTCACAATAGCTGAAATGTATTGTTCAGTCATAAAAAGGAATTAAATACTGATACATGCAACAAGTTGGATGAATCTTGAAAACATTATGCTAAGTAAAAGACACAAAAGGTCGCATATTATATGACTCCATTCATATGAAATATCCAAAAGAGGTTAATCCATAGAAACAGAAAGGAGATCAGTAGTTGCCAGGGACTAGGGGGAGGGAAGAATGGGATTAACTGCATAATAGCTATAGAGTTTTATTTTGAGGTGATGAAAACATTTTAGAACTAGATAGAGATAGTGGTTGTACAATATTGTGAATGACTAATTGTGAATGTCACTTTATTGTTCACTTTAAAATGATTACTTTTACATTATGTAAATTTCAACTCAATTTTAAAAATTTGAAAATGGAAAAAGGGAGAAGATTTAGAAGGTTCTAAATGCTAAAAGAAGTTAATGATAGAATTCAGGTAGTGCGTATACAAGTGTTCCCTGAAATCTTTCAATTTTGCTGTATGTTTGAAATTTTTTGTAATGAAAGTTCAGGGGGAAAAATGGACAATAACAAGTATAGTGCAACTTAAAATAGCAGGAACCCTCAAATGCTGCTGGTGGAGATGGAAATTAATACAACCACTTTGGAAACCTGTTTGTCATTATTCACTGAAGTTGAATATCTTGATATTTTACAATCCAGCAATCCTTCTTGTAGGTATATATCCAACATAAATGAGTGTACATGAGCACCAAGAGTCTTGTATAAGAATGTCCATAACAACTCTATTTATAATATCTAAAAACTTTTGGAAACTCAAATGTTTATCAACAGTAGAATGGATAAGTAAATGGTAGGGTAGTTTATAATCACAGAGTGGAACATTATATAACAGCCAAAAATGAACTCACTACAGCAGTACACAACATGGTTGAATCTCCTAAACATAATAGCAAATGAAAGAAGCCAGACTCAAAAGAATACATATATAACTCAAATACAGGCAAAACTAAATTATACAGTCAATATTTTAAAAATTATACAGTAAATATGAATTATTGGGTGGTAAAGGTAAAAAGAAAAGCAAGGAAATGATTACCATAAAAGTCAGGATAGTGGTTACGCTTGGGAGAAAGGAGGGGATTATGACTGGGAAGGGGGCCTTTCATGTAGGGGATGCTAGCAATGTTCTATTTCTTTACTGGGATGCCTAAATTTTTGCTTTTTAATAATTAGGCTGTATGTTTATGTTACGCACTTCCTTGCATGTATTTTGCATTTCACAATTTTTAAAAGTAAAAAATATATTGCATACACATGGACAAGCATATCAGGAAATGGGATCCTTCATACATTGCCGGTGGGAATATAAACCAGCAAGCTCTCTCGGGAGAACGAAGTATTTCCCATGAAATTCAGTAGGCATTCTGCCTACCACCTGGCGACCCCACTTCTAAATATCTACCCCAGAGAAATTCCTCACAGATATCTGCATAGGCTGTTCTTTGCAACATTTGTTTATTTATTTACTTTTGGTAGTGTGTAGTTGGAGGCAACCTCCATGTTTGTTAGAAAAGGAACTAATAAGTAAAATCTGATACATATATATTAAGGAAAGATAGGTAGTCAGAAGCAATGAACTCTAAAAAAAATAGAGTAACATGGATTGGTTTTTTAAGAGTGTTGAGTGGGAAAAAGTAATACAATTATATCTATGCCCTTTATGTAAATGTAAAACACATATACAAAGATATATTTTTCAGACACATACTTACCCAAGTACAGACAATGTATATATACCTACATCTATACCTACCCCAAATACTTCAGAGTAGGGGATGGCTATGGGAGGTAGGAAAGTGGAAACAGGGCTCAGGATGGAGGGAACGAAAGGATAGGAGCCTGAAATGGATGATGATGGTTGTGTGCTGTGAACGGAATTATATAATTAATTCAATTCTCCATTCCTAAGGTTCAAAGGAGAAACAAAAGAGTAAAATAATATACGAATATTGTTATTGTTGCTAATCTACAGCACTCTCAGATCAGTGTAGGGGCCCCTTCACATCCTTAAACCTTATCAGATTTATTTTTCCGAGCTCCCTTTGCAGGGGCTACTTTATGTGATGCCTGTGCTTTTCCACATATTAAAGAGCTGGTCTCCCCAGCACTGCATCTTCCTTTGCAAGTCCTACAGAATTCTTTTGTGGAGTTGTTACAGTACACCAACGAAATAAGCTTCTACAAATATCATCTATGTATGTGGTATTGAAGGGCATACCACTGTTAGCTATTATATGAATATTAACCTATAAAATACAATGCAGTATTTCTAGTAAAAATGTTCACCACTCCAGCTGAATCTAAAGATTCTACCCCCAGAATACAAGTTTAAATAGACACTTATAAAACGTATTATTTGCTTTAAAAATGAATGTAGCATTCTTTGCTTATTAAAAATAACCCCATAAACTACTAGAATATTCTTTATGGATCAGAATCTTTAAATTTACATAGGTCCTATGTAAAAATTATATTCAAGCCATAAAATTTCAGATAATATTCTAGAACAAATTTGCAACTACACCACTATATGTGAGGGGGAAAAAGACCTTATATGGACAAAAAAATGAGAAGCAAGGGTAACTAAGCAGAGACGATGAAAAACAGTTTTGAATAAGGCATCTACAAAATTTCAATTTTTTTTTTTTTTTTTGAGACAGTGTCTCACTGTCACCCAGGCTGGAGTGCAGTGGTGTGATCTCAGCTCACTGCAACCTCCATCTCCCAGATTCAAGCGATTCTCCTGCTTCAGCCTCCCTAGTAGCTGGGATTACAGGCATGCACCACCATGCCTGGCTAATTTTTATATTTTTAGTGGAGACAGCGTTTCACTATGTTGCCCAGTCTGGTCTCAAACCCCTGAGCTCAGGTTATCCTCCCACCTCGGCCTCCCAAAGTGCTGGGATTACAGGCATGAGCCACTGACCTGGCCTTAAAATTTCTATTTAACCAAACACTTATTGAGCATTTAATGCAAGAAAGGCATAGTCTAGGAGCTGGGGATACCAACATGAAGTAGGTCCTACTCTCAGGGATCAAAGTCTAAAAACAATAAATGATGTGTGGTGGTTTTAGTGTCTTTATTCCCCAGACAAAGAGGGATGTTTTGACTGTGTTTATAAAATGGGTACAAATTAAAACTCAATAGTTTAAAGATTATATTTTACATTTGTGAACCCAATAGTTATGTTTAAACATTATCTGGCACATTAACTGTTCTGGGTAAATACCAAAGATGTTCATGGATCCAGTCATTTTTAAGTTTTTTTCTTTTTTTAAGAGTCATGGTTAATTTTAGCTGGACAAAGTCTGAGGCAGGTCATTTCTACCTTGCTGAGCTCCCCTTACAGTCTCAGCTGGACCCAGCATCCTTCATTCCCTATCCTAAATTGCCCCCCTTATGTTCTATGCTTGCTGTGGAGAAGAATTGTAGCTCTTAATTGTCTGTGGCCAGATCCTCCCACTCCATCATCCCCTTCTGCACAGAACACTCCATGTCACTCTGGGGAGAAACATGCTATATCCATGCAAAGGGTGGCTATATGGATGTTTCTCATAAACACTGAGGTTTAGAATGTCAAAAGTCATGTCAGACCCTAAGGTAACAACAAAACTTTCTTGGAAATCTATTCCATGATGTTCACTTTGATGTCAGTTACAACTGTGTTGTGCACACATATATCTCTGTGTAGTCCCAGCAAAGAGGCAGGGATCACTAGCACACAGGGCTAATACTAATGACTTTATTTTCTAGCACATCCTACCAATTAAGTAGTTCTCATGGTGGTTACCTGAATCACAAAAATTCTAGGGTCTTCAACTCCATAATGACAGGAAAGGGAACAGTTGGCCTAGCTTTAGCCATTTATCCTGGACTCACAAAAACCATCTTTATTCATTTGTCTAGTCTTTCCCAGTCACCAGCATTAATAAACGGCTGCCAGATGACAAGACCAAATTGCCTCTGCCCATGGATTAGAGTATTATGTTATAGGCTCAACAGCAGAAGTTTAAATTATGAAAGCGAGAACGAATGAAGCCTACTTGCTAAGATATGCCTATCTAGCTGGTGTAAGACAATCGTAGCTCTACTGAGAAGTTTACAGTGCATATTGTTTTTCTTTCATCTGCCCTTACAAGGATGGATAGTTCTGCAGTCAGAATTTTTGCCCAAGGATTTTACTATCACGGTGAACTTTGGTCATCAAAGTCTGAGCCAAAGAAAATTGAAGGTGATTGGTCTAATCAGTTTCCCATTCCTTGGGAATGCCACTAAAGAATGCTACCCTGTTTTCTTGGCTCAATACAAATAGCCTCATTTATTATATGTACATCCAAGTTTATGCTCGTCTGAGGAGAATTATATTCAGAATTTAGATTCCAAAAAGCAAGCCCTCTGCAAGACTCCTGATGATTAATTAGTCATTTAATTTCAATGTTTACTGAGATCCTACAGTGTACAGTGCTGTGGTAGTTCCTGGAGACCTCGCACCTAGCTGTGCTGTGCTAGTTGCTGGGGACCTATATCCCTGTAATATAAATATCCTCCTTGATCTCAAGGAGCTTAGAGTGCAATAAAAGAGACAGATAAAAACTACCTATAAATGAAACAAGGACTGTAAGAGATGCATAAGCAAAGTGTTAAAAAATAAAGTAATAAAAATTATCTGGGGAGAGCAGAGAAGACTCCAGTGAAGACATGGCAGTTAAACTAGAAATAAGATTTCTGAAATCAAAGATGAGGAAAAAAAGGCACCACAAACAAAGTCAAAGGGGCTTAAGAGTTAAGTACAGTCATGCGCCATATAACATCATTTCGGTCAATGACAAACCGCATATATGATGATGATCCTGTAAGAGTATAATACCGTATTTTTACTGTACCTTTTCTATGTTTAGGTACACAAATACTCGCCACTGGGTTACAATTCCCTGTAGTATTCAGTACAGTCACTTGCTGTACAGTTGTGTAGCCTAGGAGCAATAGGCTATACCATGTAGCCTACCTGTATAGCAGGCTAAACCATCGAGGTTTATGCAAGTACTCTCTATGATGTTCGCACCATGATGAAACCACCAACGCACTTCTCAGAACATACTCCTGTCATTAAGTGATGGATGACTATAGTTCAGAATTGTATTTTAAAAGAGAAAAGGCACTGGACGTTGAGTTCCAAGACAGGTTTTAATTCCTGCCTCATCTTTTATTCTCTATGGAAACCTGACTGGTAAGAAAAATGGGATTAGGGTTTGCCTACATCCAGAAATGCTATTCAAAAATTTGATATGTGGTATTATGGTATGAGCACTGACCAATCAAAACAAATGTTGGCTGTGATAATCAGTACAGACATTTTGGTGCATTCCAAGTGAATACTTACCAACCTTGCCTACATCATTTTCCCCCCTATCTTCCCACTTTAGAATTTAGGTTCCATGAGAGCAACCACTGTTAACCATTGCGTTCTGAAAATGTGACTGGGATTTATTTTCAGCAGGTGTGGTAAGACACATAGGCCCAGAAATGACTGATGTGAAGGAACAAGTTTTTACTCACCAATCCCTGGAAATAAGAGGCCTGGCATGCCATGCAGATCCGCGTGGGGAATCTGACCATGGTTGGTCAGGAGGCCGAAGAGGAAGAGGAGAAAACACGGCCCAGAGCCTTTACTGGGGTTTTCACAGGAAGGAGTGGGTGCAGCAGGGTAGGTATAATGAGCACGCTAATGAGTAGACAGTTTGAATAATTTTGACGGACGCTGGGCTGTTGGAGTGCTTCCTAGTTGTTCAGTACCTGGCCCTGGGGTCATTTAGGGCAGAAGAAATATTGGCTTGGTGTGTGAGAGTTTGATAAAGGAGACGTTTGGGGGAGTGGGCTCTGGATTGGTTGGTTTGTATGTTAAAGATATGCTCACAGTGGAGTCATTTGATCTCTCTAGGAATTAGCTAGCCCTGGGAGGGTCGGTCTCTCCAGCATCAAGGCCTCAACAAGAGCATCAAGAATATAGAAAATAAGAAAATATAATTAATACACGCTGCTTCCAGCATGCCTGGTAAGTGTAGGTGCTCAACAAGTAGGTATTATATAGATGAATAAGTAAATGAGAGATTATTTAAATGTGACTGGAGTATAGAATAGATGAAAATATATATGGGACTAGGACTAAAAATGTATGGGTATTTTGGGGGTTTTATATAAATGTATGGGGTACAAGCGCAGTTTTGTTACCTGCATAGATTGTGTAGATGTCAAGTCAGGGATTTTAGGGTATCCACCACCCAAATAATATACATTGTACCCATTAAATAATTTCTCATCATTCACCCCCTCCCACTCCTTCACCCTACTGATTCTCTCCACTCTCTATGTCCATGATTCCACTCTCTATGTCCATCTATACATATTATTTAGCTCCCACTTATGAGTGAGAACATGCAATATTCATCTTTTGTGACTGACCTGTTTCATTTAAGATAATGACCTCCAATTCTACCCATGTTGCTGCAAAAGACAAGATTTCTTCTCTAAATAACTTCCACTTTTATTTTAGATTCAGGAGGTACATATGCAGGTTTGTTACATGGGTCGTGTGACACTGAGGTTTGGGGTACAAATGATCCTGTCACTCAGGTAGTGAGCATAATACCAAATAGGTAGCATTTCATTTCACCCTTGCCTCTCTTCTTCCCTCCCCACTCTAGTATTCCCCAGTGTCTGTTGTTCCCATCTTTATGTCCAGGTGTATCCAATGCTTGGCTCCTACTTATAAGTGAGAACATGTGGTATTTGGTTTTCTGTTCCTGCATTAATTCACTTAGGATGACGGCCACCAGCTACATCCATGTTGCTGCAAAGGACATGATTTTGTTCTTTTTTATGACTGCTTAAGATTCCAAAAAGACAGGATTTCATTCTTTAAAAATGTACATTGAAGTCAGTTGGGAAGGCTTGCATTCCATGCTAAGAAGCTGGTCTTGTAACAAATTTTAAAGTAGTTCTGAATGTCTACTATGTGCCCTGTAATGAAATCAGGGTAATTATATTGGCCACTCAAGTAATGACTGGTAAACTAGAGAGGTTTTTGTTTACTTTTTCTCAGAAGTCTTTTTCTATATTATTTCACACCATCTGTCTCAGTGAGTTTGGGCTGCTATAACAAATACCATAGATTAGGTGGCTTTAACAACAAGCATTTATTTCTCACAAATCTGCAGGCTGAGAAGTCTACAATTAAGGTACCAGCCTGGTAGGGGCTCTCTTCCTGGTTTGCAGGTGGCCATCTTGCTGTATCTTCATGGGAGGAGAGAGAGAGAGATCATCTTTCTGGTATCTCTTTTTATAAAGCATTCATCTCATCATGAGGGGCCCCACCCTCATGACCTCATTACCTCCCAAAGACCCCATCTCCAAATGCTATCACACTGGGGATAAGGGTTTCAGCATCAGAATTTTGGGTAGATATAAGCATTGAATTCATTGCACCATCTGCAGACAAAAGTAGAAATTAGCCTTCTATAAATATCAGTTCATATTCTGTGTGCTCTGTAATGTCTTTCCTAATCAAGTTAATCTGCCTTTTTTATATTCTGTTTTGGGTCATGCTTCTTAGACTTTAATGTGTGTAAGAGTCACCTGGCAGATATTGTTAAAATGTATATTGTGATTCAGTAGGTCTGAGGTGGAGCGGGGCTGATTCTGCCTTTCCAATAAGCTCTCTGGTGATTCCAGTCCTGCTGGTCTAGGGGAGTGTACTTTGAATAGTAAGGTTTCAGAGGGTGGACTCTTTTTTATTAAAAAGGCAATACAGTACACAAAACTGGCTAAGAGCAAGTCTGGGTTTGAACCCTGACTGCTGCATGTGGCTGAGGACAAGTTACTTAATCTCTCTAAGCCTCTGTTTCCTGTAAAATGAGGACAACAAATAGTACCAACGTCAAATGATTGCTTTAAAAGGCTTAGCACAGTATTTTATACTAACAACTAAAAGAAAACACCACAATAGCGACAAGAATGGCAAAAATAGTAACCATGGTAATATTTAGGATAGGAGGATAACCACACAAATTTGGATTATATCCAATGAATGTTCCTGACATCTCAGTGGGCAGGATTCTAAAATGGTACCTAACCACCCTCCCAACAAATTTATAGCAGTCTGATTAAGATTTTTTCCTCCCAGTGATGATGGAAACAAGAGTAGGTTCTGTATAGCTGGGCCTTTACATAGAGAACAGGCTCACAAAATGAAATACAAAGTAAAATATAAGTAATCTTTAAGAATATTACCTAGCTTTCCTCAACCCAGTGAGGGAGAAAAAGGGAAGATAACCAGCTAAGAGGGAAATGAAGGGTTATGGCATCTCATCACTCCTGATAGAATTCCCAGTACACTGTAAAGCGGGAGGGTGTCAAATGTTACTCTAGCAGCTGGCAGGACCCCGTGGGATGAGTCTTGCTTTGATAATTCTGCAAACATATCACAGTATATGCAATAGCAGCAGAAGCACAAACCCCAGCTGGTCTTGTCTCAAGCTGCCTTGGGGATATATGGCCACAGAAATATCAGTTTAAGAAATCTGAACTCTTGAAACTTCTCAAGACTGGCTAGACATTTATAAGCTAGGCCAAAGTAATCTAATGATCCTTTTAAAACATACTGCTAAGAGCTAATGACATTCTTACATTTCAAACAGTTTTGTGTCCATTCAAATTGCTGGGAGGATCACATGATTCTCGGGCAACATGGTGAAACCCCGTCTCTATAAAAAATACAAAAATTAGTCAGGGGTGGTGGCACATGCCTTTAGTCCCAGCTCCTAGGGAGGATGAGGAGGTGGGAGGATCACCTGAGCCCAGGTAGATTGAGGCTGCTTTGGACCATGATCACGCCACTGCACTCCAGCCTGGGTGACAGAGCAAGACCCTGTCAAAGAATAGAAAAGAAGAAAGAAAAGAAAAGAACGTAGGAAGGGAGGGAAAAAGGAAGGAAGGAAGGAAGGAAGGAAGGAAGGAAGGAAGGAAGGAAGGAAGGAAGGAAGGAAGGAAAGAAGGAAGGAAGGAAGGAAGGAAGGAAGGAAGGAAGGAAGGAAGGAAGGAAGGAAAATTCAAACTGCTGTATTCCAACAAAATTGTATAAAACCTGTTTCACATTTATGGTACACAGGCTTCAACTAATGAAGGTGATATTTTGATGACTAAAAGAAGAATGTCTTGTCTCAAATTGGCAGAGGAAATGGGAGCCAAAGCCCTGGAAAAAGAAATTTTTCTAAAACCCCTACCAGTACAAAATCTGAGGCTACTGCTATATCAAGGGGAAAATCAATATAATTCAGTGGGAGGAAAGGAAATTGAGAAAGTTTGCTACCAACAAATTCTCATTAAAGAAAATTCTATGTATGCACTTCAGGCAGAAGGAAAGTAATCTCAGGTGGAAAGTCTGACATGCAAAGAAAATTGTAGATATGTCATCAGAGTGAACAGACAACTTACAAAATGAGAGAAAATTTTTGTAATCTATCCGTCTGACAAGGGTCTAATATGCAGAGTCTACAAGGAACTTAAACAAATTTACAAGAAAAAAAACAAACCCCAATATAAAGTGAGCAAAGGACATGAACAGACACTTCTTAAAAGAAGACATACATTCTGTCAACAAACATGAAAAAAAGCTCAATATCACTGATCATTAGAGAAATGCAAATCAAAACCATAATGAGATACCATCTCATGTCAGTCATAATGGCTATTATTAAAAAGTCAAAAAACAACAGATGCTGCCAAGGGGATGGAGAAAAAGGAATATTATTTTTTTTTTGAGATGGAGTCTTGCTCTGTTGCCCAGGCTAGACTGCAGTGGTGCGATCTTGGCTCACTGCAACCTCTGCCTCCTGGGGTTCAAGCAATTCTCCTGCCTCAGCCTCCTGTATAGCTGGGATTACAGGCATCCACCACCACGCCAGGCTAATTTTTGTATTTTTAGTAGAGACGAGGCTTTGCCATGTTGGCCAGGCTGATCTCGAACTCCTGACCTCAGGTGATCCCCCTGCCTTGGCCTCCCAAAGTGTTGGGATTACAAGCATGAGCAACCACACCTGGCAGAAAAAGAACACTTTTACACTGTTGGTGGAAGTATATATTAGTTCAACCATTGTGGAAGACAGTATGGCAATTCCTCAAAGACCTAGAGGCAGAAATACCATTCAACTCAGCAATCCCACTATTGGATATATACCCAATGGAATATAAGTTATTCTATTATAAAGATACATGAACACATATGTTCATTGCAGCACTATTCACAATAGCAAAGACATGGAATCAGCCTAAATCCCCATCAATGATAGGCTAGATAAAGAAAATGTGGTACATATACATCATGGAATACTAAGCAGCCATAAAAAGGAATAAAATCATGTCCTTGGCAGGGATATGCATGGAGCTGGAAGCCATTATCCTCAGCAAACTAACACAGGAACAGAAAACTAAATACCACATGTTCTCACTTATAAGTGGGAGCTGAATGACAAGAAAACATGGACACATGGGGGAGAAGAACAACACACACTGGGGCCTACTGGAGGGTAAAGGATGGGAGGAGGAAGAGCATCAGGAAAAATAGCTAATGGATGCTGGGCTTAAAACGTAGGTGATGGGATGACCTGTACAGCAAACCACCATGGCACATGTTTACCTATGTAACAAACATGAACATCCTGCACATGTATCCCTGAATTTAAAATAAAAGTTGGAAAAAAAAGGGATGAAAAATGCTGTGAAAAGAGAAAAATGTAGATATGTGATAGAATGAAAACAAAACACTGATTCTTATAAAATAAAAATGATAAGGTTTTGTGGAGCTAAACAAAAATGATAACAATAGTGTAATAACATATAAGACAGAGCATGTAAGCCAGGAGTGGTATGATTAGAATTAAAATGTTCTAAGATTCAACATAGTACTGGAAGTCCTAGCCAGAGCAATCAGACAAGAGAAATAAATAAAAGACATCTAAACAGAAAAAAGAAGACATCGGCAGATGGGAGGCATGAGTAGATTTCGGCTCCAACTCAGATGGACAGAACAGCATGTGAAGCTCGCATCGTGAATTTTTGCTCCAGAATGACTGCAGGAATAAATCAAGAAACCTGAGAGCACCCGCAGGCCCCGATGGAAGTGGATTGCTTTTGCAGGACTCAGAAGACACCCCAAATACTGTGCTGATATCCATGGCTGAGAGACCCACAGACAGTTCACATCACAGTACTCTGTGCAGATAACCCCCACTACCAGCCCAGAGCCTGGTAGACTTGCTGGGTGGCTAAATCCAGAAGAGAGATAAAAATCACTACATCTGGTTAGCTTCAGGGGGGTGGAGCAAAGATGGCCAAATAGGAACAGCTCAAGTCTACAGCTCCCAGCATGCATCTCCGTTTAAGGTACCGGGTTCATCTCACTAGGGAGTGCCAAACAGTGGGTGCAGGACAGCTGGTGCAGCGCACTGTGCACGAGCCAAAGCAGGGTGAGGCATTGCCTCACTCGGGAAGCACAAGGGGCCAGGGAGTTCCCTTTCCTAGTCAAAGAAAGGGGTAACAGATGGCACCTGGAAAATCGGGTCAGTCCCACCCTAATACTGCGCTTTTCCAATGGGCCTGGAAAACGGCACACCAGGAGATTGTGTCCCGCACCTGGCTCAGAGGATCCTATGCCCACGGAGTCTCGCTGATTGTTGGCACAGCAGTCTGAGATCAACCTGCAAGGCGGCAGCAAGGCCGGGGGAGGGGCGCCTGCCATTGCCCAGGCTTGCTTAGGTAAACAAAGCAGCCAGGAAGCTCGAACTGGGTGGAGCCCACCACAGCTCAAGGAGGCCTGCCAGCCTCTGTAGGCTCCACCTCTGGGGGCAGGGCACAGACAAACAAAAATTCAGCAGGAACCTCTGCAGACTTAAATGTCCCTGTCTGACTGACAGCTTTGAAGAGAGTAGTGGTTCTCCCAGCACGCAGCTGGAGATCTGAGAACGGGCAGACTGCCTCCTAAAGTGGGTCCCTGAACCCCGAGCAGCCTAACTGGGAGGCACCCCCCCGTGGAGAGAGACTGACACCTCACTCTGCGAGGTACTCCTCTGAGACAAAACTTCCAGAGGAACTATCAGACAGCTGAATTTGTGGTCTCACGAAAATCCACTGTTCTGCAGCCACCGCTGCTGACACCCAGCCAAACAGGGTCTGGAGTGGACCTCTAGCAAACTCTAACAGACCTGCAGCTGAGGGTCCTGTCTGGTAGAAGGAAAACTAACAAACAGAAAGGACATCCACACCAAAAACCCATCTGTACATCACCATCATCAAAGACCAAAAGTAGATAAAACCACAAAGATGGGGAAAAAAACAGAGCAGAAAAACTGGAAACTCTAAAAAGCAGAGCACCTCTCCTCCTCCAAAGGAACGCAGCTCCTCACCAGCAACGGAACAAAGCTGGACAGAGAATGACTTTGACGAGTTGAGAGAAGAAGGCTTCAGACGATCAAACTACTCCGAGCTATGGGAGGAAATTCACAACAATAGCAAAGAAGTTAAAAACTGAAAAAAAATTAGACGAATGGATAACTAGAATAACCAATGGAGAGAAGGGCTTAAAGGAGCTGGTGGAGCTGAATGCCAAGTATCGAGAACTACGCGAAGATTGCAGAAGCCTCGGGAGCCGATGTGATCAACTGGAAGAAAGGGTATCAGCGATGGAAGATGAAATGAATGAAATGAAGCGAGAAGGGAAGTTTAGAGAAAAAAGAATAAAAAGAAATGAACAAAGCCTCCAAGAAATTTGGGACTATGTGAAAAGACCAAACCTACGTCTGATTGGTGTACCTGAAAATGACGGGGAGAATGGAACCAAGTCAGAAAACACTCTGCAAGATATTATCCAGGAGAACTTCCCCAATCTAGCAAGGCAGGCCAACATTCAGATTCAGGAAATACAGAGAATGCCACAAAGATACTCCTCGAGAAGAGCAACTCCAAGACACATAATTGTCAGATTCACCAAAGTTGCAATGAAGGAAAAAATGTTAAGGGCAGCCAGAGAGAAAGGTCGGGTTACCCACAAAGGGAAGCCCATCAGACTAACAGCTGATCTCTCGGCAGAAACTCTACAAGCCAGAAGAGAGTGGGGGCCCATATTCAACATTCTTAAAGAAAAGAATTTTCAACCCAGAATTTCATATCCAGCCAAACTAAGCTTCGTAAGTGAAGGAGAAATAAAATACTTTACAGACAAGCAAATGCTGAGTGATTTTGTCACCACCAGGCCTGCCCTAAAAGAGCTCCTGAAGGAAGCACTAAACATGGAAAGGAACAACCGGTACCAGCCCCTGCAAAAACATGCCAAATTGTAAAGACCATCGAGGCTAGGAAGAAGCTGCATCAACTAACGAGCAAAATAACCAACTAACATCATAATGACAGGATCAAGTTCACACATAACAATATTAACTTTAAATGTAAATGGGCTAAATGCTCCAATTAAAAGACACAGACTGGCAAACTGGATAAGGAGTCAAGACCCATCAGTGTGCTGTATTCAGGAAACCCATCTCACGTGCAGAGACACATATAGACTCAAAATAAAGGGATGGAAGAAGATCTATCAAGCAAATGGAAAACAAAAAAGGCAGGGGTTGCAATCCTAGTCTCTGATAAAATAGACTTTAAAACAACA
Source organism: Nomascus leucogenys (assembly GCF_006542625.1). Classification (NCBI taxonomy): domain Eukaryota; kingdom Metazoa; phylum Chordata; class Mammalia; order Primates; family Hylobatidae; genus Nomascus; species Nomascus leucogenys. The sequence goes on from NC_044382.1 coordinate 86,356,841, forward strand.
AAGATCAGAAGAGACAAAGAAGGCCATTACATAATGGTAAAGGGATCAACTCAACAAGAAAAGCTAACTATCCTAAATATATATGCACCCAACACAGGAGCACCCATACTCATAAAGCAAGTCCTGAGTGACCTACAAAGGGACTTAAACTCCCACACAATAATAATGGGAGATTTTAACACCCCACTGTCAACATTAGACAGATCAACGAGACAGAAAGTTAACAAGGATATCCAGGAATTGAACTCATCTCTGCACAAAGTGGACCTAATAGACATCTACAGAACTCTCCACCCCAAATCAACAGACTATACATTTTTTTCAGCACCACACCACACCTATTCCAAAATTGACCACATAGTTGGAAGTAAAGCTCTCCTCAGCAAATGTAAAAGAACAGAAATTATAACAAACTGTCTCTCAGACCACAGTGCAATCAAACTAGAACTCAGGATTAAGAAACTCACTCAAAACTGCTCAACTACATGGAAACTGAACAACCTGCTCCTGAATGACTATTGGGTACATAATGAAATGAAGGCAGAAATAAAGATGTTCTTTGAAACCAATGAGAACAAAGACACAACATACCAGAATCTCTGGGACACATTCAAAGCAGTGTGTAGAGGGAAATTTATAGCACTAAATGCCCACAAGAGAAAGCAGGAAAGATCCAAAATTGACACCCTAACATCACAATTAAAAGAACTAGAAAAGCAAGAGCAAATACATTCAAAAGCCAGCAGAAGGCTAGAAATAACTAAAATCAGAGCAGAACTGAAGGAAATAGAGACACAAAAAACCCTTCAAAAAATTAATGAATCCAGGAGCTGGTTTTTTGAAAAGATCAACAAAATTGATAGACCGCTAGCAAGACTAATAAAGAAGAAAAGAGAGAAGAATCAAATAGATGCAATAAAAAATGAAAAATGGGATATCACCACCAATCCCACAGAAATACAATCTACCATCACAGAATACTACAAACACCTCTATGCAAATAAACTCGAAAATCTAGAAGAAATGGATAAATTCCTTGACAAATACACCCTCCCAACACTAAACCAGGAAGAAGTTTAATCTCTGAATAGACCAGTAACAGGCTCTGAAATTGTGGCAATAATCAATAGCTTACCAACCAAAAAGAGTCCAGGACCTGATGGATTCACAGCCAAATTCTACCAGAGGTACAAGGAGGAACTGGTACCATTCCTTCTGAAACTATTCCAATCGATAGAAAAAGAGGGAATCTTCCCTAACACATTTTATGAGGCCAGCATCGTCCCGATACCACAGCCTGGCAGAGACATAACCAAAAAAGAGAATTTTAGACCAATATCCTTGATGAACATTGATGCAAAAATCCTCAATAAAATACTGGCAAACCGAATCCAGCAGCACATCAAAAAGCTTATACACCATGATCAAGTGGGCTTCATCCCTGGGATGCAAGGCTGGTTCAACATACGCAAATCAATAAATGTAATCCAGCATATAAACAGAACCAAAGACAAAAACCACATGATTACCTCAATAGATGCAGAAAAGGCCTTTGACAAAATTCAACAACCCTTCATGCTAAAAACTCTCAATAAATTAGGTATTGATGGGAGGCATCTCAAAATAATAAGAGCTATCTATGACAAGCCCACAGCCAATATCATACTGAATGGGCAAAAACTGGAAGCATTCCCTCTGAAAACTGGCACAAGACAGGGATGCCCTCTCTCACCACTCCTATTCAACATAGTGCTGGAAGTTCTGGCCAGGTCAATCAGTCAGGAGAAGGAAATAAAGGGTATTCAATTAGGAAAAGAGGAAGTCAAATTGTCCTTGTTTGCAGATGACATGATTGTATATCTAGAAAACCCCACTGTCTCAGCCCAAAATCTCCTTAAGCTGATTAGCAACTTCAGCAAAGTCTCAGGATACAAAATCAATGTACAAAAATCACAAGCATTCTTGTACACCAATCACAGACAGAGAGCCAAATCATGAGTGAACTCCCATTCACAATTGCTTCAAAGAGAATAAAATACCTAGGAATCCAACTTACAAGGGATGTGAAGGACCTCTTCAAGGAGAACTACAAACCACTGCTCAATGAAATAAAAGAGGATACAAACAAATGGAAGAATATTCCATGCTCATGGGTTGGAAGAATCAATATTGTGAAAATGGCCATACTGCCCAAGGTAATTTATAGATTCAATGCCATCCCCATCAAGCTACCAATGACTTTCTTCACAGAATTGGAAAAAACTACTTTAAAGTTCATATGGAACCAAAAAAGAGCCCGCATCACCAAGTCAATCCTAAGCCAAAAGAACAAAGCTGGAGGCATCATGCTACCTGACTTCAAACTATACTACAAGGCTACAGTAACCAAAACAGCATGGTACTGGTACCACAACAGAGACATAGATCAATGGAACAGAACAGAGCCCTCAGAAATAATGTTGCATATCTACAACTATCTGATCTTTGACAAACCTGAGAAAAACAAGCAATGGGGAATGGATTCCCTATTTAATAAATGGTGCTGGGAAAACTGGCTAGCTATCTGTAGAAAGCTGAAACTGGATCCCTTCCTTACACCTTATACAAAAATTAATTCGAGATGGATTAAAGACTTAAATGTTAGACCTAAAACCATTAAAATCCTACAAGAAAACCTAGGCAATACCATTCAGGACATAGGCATGGGCAAGGACTTCATGTCTAAAACACCAAAAGCAATGGCAACAAAAGCCAAAATTGACAAATGGGATCTAATTTAACTAAAGAGCTTCTGCACAGCAAAAGAAACTACCATCAGAGTGAACAGGCAACCTACAGAATGGGAGAAAATTTTTGCAACCTACTCATCTGACAAAGGGCTAATATCCAGAATCTACAATGAACTCAAACAAATTTACAAGAAAAAAACAAACAACCCCATCAAAAAGTGGGCGAAGGGCATGAACAGACACTTCTCAAAAGAAGACATTTATGCAGCCAAAAAACATATGGAAAAATGCTCATCATCACTGGCCATCAGAGAAATGCAAATCAAAACCACAATGAGATACCATCTCACCCCAGTTAGAATGGCCATCATTAAAAAGTCAGGAAACAACAGGTGCTGGAGAGGATGTGGAGAAATAGGAACACTTTTACACTGTTGGTGGGACTATAAACTAGTTCAACCATTGTGGAAGTCAGTGTGGCAATCCCTCAGGGATCTAGAACTAGAAATACCATTTGACCCAGCCATCCCATTACTGGGTATATACCCAAAGGACTATAAATCATGCTGCTATAAAGACACATGCACACGTATGTTTATTGCGGCACTATTCACAATAGCAAAGAGTTGGAACCAACCCAAATGTCCAACAATGATAGACTGGATTAAGAAAATGTGGCACATATACACCATGGAATACTATGCAGCCATAAAAAATGATGAGTTCATGTCGTTTGTAGGGACATGGATGAAGCTGGAAACCATCATTCTCAGTAAACTATCGCAAGGACAAAAAACCAAACACCGCATGTTCTCACTCATAGGTGGGAACTGAATAATGAGAACTCATGGACACAGGAAGGGGAACATCACACTCCAGGGACTGTTGTGGGCTGGGGGGAGGGGGGAGGGACAGCATTAGGAGATATACCTAATGCTAAATGACGAGTTAATGGGTGCAGCAAAACAACATGGCACATGGATACAGATGTAACAAACCTGCATGTTGTGCACATGTACCCTAAAACCTAAAGTATAATTTAAAAAAAAAAAGAAATAAAAAAAAAATCACTACATCTCGGCTCTCAGGAAGCCACATCCTTAGGAAAAAGGGGAGAGTACTACATCAAGGGAACACCCTGTAGGACAAAAGAATCTGAATAACAGCCTTCAGCCCTACACCTTCCCTCTGACAGAGGCTACCCAAATGAGAAGGAACTAGAAAACCAACTCTGGTAATATGACAAAACAAGGTTTTTTAACACCTCCAAAAAAATCACACTAGCTCAGCAGCAATGGACCCAAACTAAGAAGAAATCCCTGATTTACCTGAAAAAGAATTCGGGAGGTTAGTTACTAAGCTAATCAGGGAGGCACCAGAGAAACGCACAGCCCAATGTAAGGAAATCCAAAAAACGATACAAGTGAAGGGAGAAATATTCAAGGAAATAGATAGCATAAATAAAAAAACAATCAAAACTTCAGGAAACAACGGACATACTTATAGAAATGCAAAATGCTCTGGAAAGTCTCAGCAATAAAACTGAACAAGTGAAAGAAAGAAATTCAGAGCTCAAAGACAAGGTCTTTGAATTAACCCAATCCAACAAAGACAAAGAAAAATGAATAAGAAAATATGAACAAAGCCTCCAAGAAGTCTGGGATTATGTTAAACGACCAAACCAAAGAATTCTCAGTGTTCCTTAGGAAGAAGAGAATTCTGAAAGTTTGGAAAACATATTTGGGAGAATAATTGAGGAAAACTTTCTGGGATATTCATCACAAAAAGATCATTGCCTATCCACATTGTCATCAGATTATCTAAAGTTAAGATGAAGAAAAAAGTCTTAAGAGCTGTGAGACAAAAGCACCAGGTAACCCATAAAGAAAAACCTATCAGGTTAACAGCAGATTTCTCAGCAGAAACCTTGAAATTTAGAAGGGACTACGGCCCTATCTTCAGCCTCCTCAAACAAAACAACAGCCAAGAATTTTGTACCCAGTGAAATTAAGCTTCATAAGTGAAGGAAAGATACCGTCTTTTTCAAACAAATGCTGAGAGAATTTGCCACTACCAGGCCACCACTACAAGAACTGCTAAAGGGAGCTCTAAATCTTGAAACAAATCCTAGAAACACATCAAAACAGAACTTCTTGAAAGCATAAATCTCATAGGACCTATAAAACAAAAATACAATTTGAAAAACAAAAACAAAAAACAAAAAATCAAGGTATACAGGCAACGAGTAGCACAATGAATGGAATGGTACCTCACATCTCAATACTAACATTGAATGTAAATGGCCTAAATTCTCCACTTAAAAGATACAGAATTGCGAAATGTAAAAGAAGTCACCAACCATCTGCTGGCTTCAAGAGACTCACCTAACACATAAGGACTCACACAAACTTAAGGTAAAGGGGTAGAAAAAGACATTTCAGGCAAAGGGACAATGAAAGCAAGTAGGAGTAGCTGTTCTTATATCAGACATAACAAACTTTAAAGCAACAGCAGTTAAAAAAGACAAAGAGAGATGTTATATAATAATAAAAGGCCTTGTCCAACAGGAAAATATCACAATCCTAAATATATATGCACCTAACACTGGAGCTCCCAAACGTATAAAATAATTACTAATAGACCTAAGAAATGAGATAGACAGCAGCACAATAATAGTAGGAGACTTCAGTACTTCACTGACAGCCCTAGACAGGTCATCAAGACAGAAAGTCAACAAAGAAACAATGGATTTAAACTATACCTTGGAGCAAATTGACTTTACAGACACATACAGAACATTCCATCCAACAACTGCAGAATATACATTCTATTCAACAGCGCATGGAACTTTCTCCAGGATAGACCATATGATAGGCCACAAAACGAGCCTCAATAGATTAAAGAAAGTTGAAATTGTAACAAGCACTCTCTCAGACCACAGTGGAATAAAACTGGAAATCAACTCCAAAAAGAACCTTCAAAACCATGCAAATACATGGAAATTAAATAACCTGCTCCTGAATGATCGTTGGGTGAAAAATGAAATCAAAATGGAAATTAAAAAGTTCTTCAAACTGAACGACAATAGTGACACAACCTATCAAAACCTCTGGGACACAGCAAAGGCAGTGCTAAGAGGAAAGTTCATAGCCCTAAATGCCTACATCAAAAAGTCTGAAAGAGCACAAACAGACAATCTAAGGTCACACCTCAAGGAACAAGAGAAACAAGAACAAACCAAACCCAAACCCAGCAGAAGAAAGGAAACAACCAAGATCAAAGCAGAACTAAATGAAATTGAAACAAACAAACAAAAATACAAAAGATAAATCAGCTTCTTCGAGAAAACACCAAATGGTGGATGATGCCAATGCAGCGCAGGGGCAGGTGGGGCTGGAGGCCCCAGGGGCCCTGGGATGGGGAACCACGGTGGCTTCTGGGGAGGCTTTGGCAGTGGCATCCAGGGCCAGGGTCACAGCCATGGAGCTTGCAGAGGCAAGGTGAGGACAAGGAGTGGATGCCCGTCACCAAGCTGGGCCGTCTGCTCAAGGACATGAAGATGAAATCCCTGGAGATCTATCTCTTCTCCCTGCCCATCAAGGAGTCTGAGATCATTGACTTTTTCCTGGGGGCCTCTCTCGAGGATGAGGTTTTGAAGGTTATGCCAGTGCAGAAGCAGACCCATGCTGGCCAGTGCACCAGGTTCAAGGCGTTTGTTGCCTTGACTACATTGGGGACTACAGCGGCCACGTCAGTCTGGGTATTAGGTGCTCCAAGGAGGTGGCCACTGCCATCCATGGGGCCATGATCCTGGCCAAGCACTCTATTGTCCCTGTGCTACTGGGGGACAGAGGCTACTGGGGGAACAAGATTGGAAAGCCCCATGCCATCCCTTGAAAGGCGACAGGCCGCTGCGGCTCTGTGCTGGTGGCCTGATCCCTGTGCCCAGGGGCACTGGCATCATCTCGGCCCCTGTGCCCAAGAAGCTGCTGATGATGGCTGGTATTGATGACTGCTACACCTCAGCCAGGGGCTGCACTGCCACCCTGAGCACCTTTGGCAAGGCCACCTTTGATACCATCTCAGATCTACAGCTACTTGACCCCCGACCTCTGGAAGGAGACTGTATTCACCAAGTCTCCCTATAAGGAATTCACTGACCACCTCGTCAAGACCCACCCTAGAGTCTCCGTGCAGAGGACCCAGGCTCCAGCTGTGGCTACAACATAGGGTTTTTATACAAGAAAAATAAAGTGAATGAAGCCTGAAAAAAAAAAGAAAGATAAATGAAACAAAAAGCTGGTTCTTTGAAATGATAAATAAAATTGATAGACCATTAGCAAGATTAACCAAGAAAGGAAGAGAGAATATCCAAATAAGCTCAGTAAGAAATGAAATGGGAGATATTACAATTGGACACCACAGAAATACAAAAGATGACTCAAGGCTGCTATGAACACCTTTACACACTTAAACTAGAAAACCTAGAAGAGATGGATAAATTCTTGGAAAGATACAACCCTCTTAGCTTAATTTAAATCAGGAAGAATTAGATACCCTGAACAGACCAATAACAAGCAGTGAGATTGAAATGGTAATTTAAAAATTACCAACAATGAAGTCCAGGACCAGATGGATTCACAGCAGAATTCTACCGGAAGTTCAAAGAAGAATCGGTACCAATCCTATTGACACTATTCCACAAGATAGAGAAAGAGGGATCCCTCCCTAAATCATTCCATGAAGCCAGTATCACCCTAATGCCAAAACCAGGAAAGGACATAACCAAAAGTGAAAACTACAGACCAATAGCCCTGATGCACATGATGCTAAAATCCTTAACAAAATACTAGCTAACTGAATCCAACAAAATATCGAAAAGATAATCCACCATGATCAAGTGGGTTTCATACCAATGATGCAGGGATGGTTTAACATACACAAGTCAATAGATGTGATACATCACATAAACAGAATTAAAAACAAAAATCACATGATCATCGCAATAGATGCAGAAAAAGTATTCAACAAAATCAGCATCCCTTTATGATTAAAATTCTCAGCAAAATCGGCATACAAGGATCATACCTCAATATAATAAAAGTTATCTGTGACAAACCCACAGCCAACATAATACTGAATGGGGAAAAGTTGAAAGCATTCCCTCTGAGAACTGGAACGAGACAGGGATGCCCACTCTCACTACTCTTCTTCATCGTAGTACTGGAAGTCCTAGAGCAATCAGACAAGAGAAAAAAATAAAGGGCATCCAAATCAGTAAAGAGGAAGTCAAACTATCACTGTTTGCTGATGATATGACCATTTATCTAGAAAACCCTAAAGACTCCTCCAGAAAGCTCCTAGAACTGATAAAATAATTCAGCAAAGTTTCTAGATACAAATTACTGTACACAAATCAGTAGCTCTTCTATACACCAACGGTGACCAAGCTGAGAATCAAATCAAGAACTCAACACCTTTTACAATAGCTACAAAAAAAAAAACAAACAAAAAATAAACTTAGGAATATACCTAATCAGGGAGGTGAAAGATCGGTACAAGGAAAACTACAAAACACTGCTGAAAGACATCACAGATGCACAAACAAATGGAAACACAGTCCATGCTCATGGATGTGTAGAATCAATATTGTGAAAGTGACCATACTGCCAAAAGCAATCTACAAATTCAGTGCAATTCCCATCAAAATACCACCATCATTCCTCACAGAATTAGAAAAAACAGTTCTAAAATTCATATGGAACCAAAAGAGAGGCCTCATGGCCAAAGCAAGGCTAAGCAAAAAGAACAAATCTGGAGGCATCACATTACCTGATTTCAAACTATACTATAAGGCCATAGTCACCAAAACAGCATGGTACTGGTATAAAAATAGGCACATAGACCAATGGAACAGAATAGAGAACCCAGAAATAAACCCAAATACTTACAGCCAACTGATCTTCGACAAAGCAAACAAAAACAGAAAGTGGGGAAAGGACACCCTTTTCAACAAATGATGCTAGGATAATTGGCTAGCCACATGTAGGAGAATGAAACTGGATCCTCCTATCTCACCTTATACAAAAATAACTCAAGATGGATTAAGAACTTAAATCTAAGACCTGAAACTATAAAAATTCTAGAAGATAACATTGGAAAAACTCTTCTAGACATTGGCTTAGCCAAGGATTTCATGACCAAGAACCCAAAAGCAAATGCAATAAAAACAAAGATAAATAGCTGGGACTTAATTAAACTAAATAGCTTTTGCACAGCAAAAGGAACAGTCAGCAGAGTAAACAGACAACCCACAGAGTGGGAAGAAATCTTCACAATCTATACATCTGACAAAGGACTAATATCCAGAATCTATGATGAAGTCAACAAATCAATAAGAAAAAAACGATCTCATCAAAAAGTGAGCTAAGGACATGAATAGACAATTCTCAAAAGAAGATATACAAATGGCCAACAAACATATGAAAAAATGCTTGACATCACTAATGACCAGGGAAATGCAAATCAAAACCACAATGTGATACCATCTTACTCCTGCTAGAATGGCCATAATCAAAAAATCAAAAAATAGTAGATGCTGGCATGGATGCTGTGAACAGGAAACATTTCTATGCTGCTGGTGGGAATGTAAACTAGTACAACCGCTATGGAAAACAGTGTGGAGATTCCTTAAAGAACTAAAAGTAGAACTACCATTTGATCCAGCAATCCCACTACTGGGTATATATCTAGAGGAAAAAAAGTCATTATATGGAAAAGATACTTGCACACGCATGTCTATAGCAGCACAACTCACAACTGCAAAATCATGGAACCAACCCAAATGCCCATCAATCAATGAGTGGATAAAAAAACTGTGGTATATGTATATATACGATGGAATACTACTCAGCCATAAAAAGGAATGAATTAATGGCATTTGCAGTGACCTGGATGAGATTGGAGACTATTATTATAAGTGAAGTAACTCAGGAATGGAAAACCAAACATCATATGTTCTCGCTTATAGTGGGAGCTAAGCTATGAGGATGCAAAGGAATAAGAATGTCACAATGGACTTTGGGGACTCAGGGGGAAAGTGGGGAAAGGGGGTGAGGGATAAAAGACTACAAATAGGATGCAGTGTATATTGCTTGGGTGATGGGTGCACCAAAATCTCACAAATCACCACTAAAGAGCTTACTCATGTAACAAACATTACCTGTTCCCCAATAACCTATGGAAATTTAACACAAAAGAAAAATAATAAGTCAAATTATCTTTCTTCACTGATGATATGATTATATACCTAGAAAACCCTAAAGACTACCAAAAGGCTCCTAAAACTGATAAATGACCTCTGTAAAGTTTCAGGACACAAAATCAATGTACAAAAGTCAGTAGCATTTCTATACAACAATAGCATTCAAGCTGAGAGCCAAATCAAGAACATAATCTCATTTTACAATAGCCGCTCAAAAAAAAAAACACCCCAAAAAACACAAACCTAGGTACACATCTAGTTAAGGAGGTGAAAGATCTCTATGAGGAGAACTACAAAATGCTGCTGAAAGAAATCATAGATGACACAAACAAATGAAAAAACATTCTATGCTCATGGATTGGAAGAATCAATATTATTAAAATGGACATAGCCCAAAGCAATCTATAAATTCAACACTATTCCTATCAAGCTACCAATGTCATTTTTCACAGAATTAGAAAAAACTTCTGAAATTAAATAGCCATAGCAATCCTAAGCAAAAAGAGTGAAGCAGGAGGCATCACATTACCCAACTTCAATTATTCTATAAGGCTACAGTAACCAAAACAGCATGGTACTAGTACAAAAACAGACACATAGACCAATGAAACAGAATAGAAAACCCAGAAATAAAGCTGCATGCCTGCAACCATCTGATATTCAAAAAAGCTGACAAAAATAAACAATGGATAAAGGACTCTATTCAACAAATGGTGCTGAGATAGCTGGCTAGCCATAACCAGAAGAACAAAAAAAAGGACCTCGACATTGCACCATATACAAAAATTAACTCAAGGTGGATTAAAGATTTAAATCTAAGACCTCAAACTAGAAGAATCCTCAAAGAAAACCCAGGAAATACCATTCTAGACATTGGCCTTGGGAAAGAATTTGTGACTAAATTCTCAAAAGTAATTGCAACATAAACGAAAATTGACAAGTGTGATCTAATTAAACTAAATAGTTTCGGCACAGCAAAAGAAATGATCAACAGATTTAACAGACAACCTACAAAGTGGGAGAAAATATTTGCAAACTATTCATCCAACAAAGGTCTAATATCCAGAATCTATAAGTAACTTCAACAATTCAACCAGCAAAAAACCAAACATTCCCTTTAAAAGATAGGCAAAAGACATGAACAGGCACTTCCCAAAAGAAGACAAAAAAGTGGCCAACAAACATAATGGGAAAATACTCAACAGAGAAATGCAAATCAAATCCATGATGAGATACCATCTGACACTAGTCAAAATGGCTATTGTTAAAAAGCCAAAAAATAACAGATGCTGGCAAGGCTGTGGAGAAAAGAGAATGCTTATACACTGTTGGTGGGAATGTAAATTAGTTTATTCACTGTGGAAAGCAGTTTGGAGATTTCACATAAAACTGAAAACAGAGCTGCCATTTGACCCAGAAATGCCATTACTGAATTATAACCAAAGACAAATCTAATCATTCTACCAAAAGACACATGTACTCATATATTCATCACAGCACTATTCACAATAGCAAAGACATGGAATCAATCTAGATGCCCATCAATGTTGGATTGAATAAAGAAAATGTAGTACATGTATACCATGGAATACTATGCAGCCATAAAAAGGAATAAAGTCATGTCCTTATCCTAAGCAAATTAGTGTAGGAACAGAAAACCAAATACCACAGGTTCTCACTTATAAGTGGGAGCTAAGCATTGGGTACCCATGACATAAAAACGGGAACAATAGACACTGGGGCCTCCTAGAGGAAGGAGAGAGAGAGGGGAGCAAGGGCTGAAAAGCTACCTATTGAGTACTATGCTCACTACCCGGGTGACAGGATCATTTGTACCCCAAACCTCAGCATCATACTATGTACTCACATAACAATCCTGCACAGTACCCTGTGAATTGAAAATAAAATTTGAAATTATAAAATAAAATTTCAGAAAGAAAGAATAAAATAAAATAAAATGTCCTAAGGATTTTGTATGTTTAAGAAGGGGGCAAAAATATTAATTCAGGTTAGATTTTGATAAATGATATTCAAAAGCTAATTTTAGAATGATTAACAAAGTAAAAATAATATAGCATAAAATTTCCCTACTAGCTGGGTGTGGTGGCTCATGCCTGTAATCCCAGCACTTTGGGAGGCTGAGGCAGGAAGATCACCTGAGGTCAGGAGTTTGAGGTCAGCCCGGCCAACATAGCAAAACCCTGTCACTACTAAAAACACAAGAATTAGCCTGGTGTGGTGGCACTCACCTGTCATCCCAGCTACTTGGAAGGCTGAGGCATGGGAATCGCTTGAACCCAGGAGGTAGAGGCTAAAGTGAGCTGAGATTGCACCACTGCACTCCAGCTTGGGTGACAGAGTGAGACTCTGCCTCAAAAAATAAAAAAATAAAGGCCGGGTGCGGTGGCTCTCGCCCGTAGTACCAGCACTTTGGGAGGCCAAGGTGGGTGGATCACCTGAGGTCAGGAGTTTGAGAACAGCCTGGCCAACATGGTGAAACCCCTTCTCTACTAAAAATACAAAAATTAGCTGGGCGTGGTGGCACGAGCCTGTAATCCCAGCTACTCGGGAGGCTGGAGAAATGAGAATCGCTTGAACTGGGGAGGCGGAGGTTGCAGCAAGCCAAGATCATGCCACTGCACTCCAGCCTGAGCAACAGAGCAAGACTCTGTCTCAAAAAATAAAATAAAATAAAATCTCCTAACTAGTAGGGAAAAAATTGAATGAGAAAAAAAATGCAATTGATGCAGGGGAGGACAAGAAAGACCATAGAAAATGTAGGGCAAATACAAACCACTAAATAAAATTGTCAAAATAAATCTAAATATATTAGTAATTTAAATAAATACAAAGACACATAAAAATCAATTATAGTAACGGTGAACATGCAGAAGCTGACATTAAAAACACAGGGCAATTTACAATCACTCCAAGGAAAAGGAAATACTTATGCATTTACTTAACATGCACAAGATCTATATGCTACAAATTACAAAATGCTGATTTTGTGAAAGTCAAAGAAGACTTAAATAAATGAAGAGATATATCATGTTTATGAACTGGAAGACTCAGTTTAGTAAAGCTGTCAATTCTCCCCAAATTAGTCTATAGTTTAGTGTAATTCCTATCAAAATCCCAGCAATATTCTTTTCATAGACCTAGGCAAGCTTATGCTAAAATATATATGAAAAGGCACAGGCCCTGAATAGCTAAAGCAATCTTGACAGAGAAGAAAGACAAAGAAATGGGAGAAACTACTCTACCCATATTAAGCCTGGCTATATAATTACTGTAATCAAGGGAGTGTGGTGTGAGCAGAGGGGTAGACACATGAATCAACGGAGCAGCACAGGAGACCCAGAAATAGATTCACACAGTCTGCTACACTGACTCGACAAAGGTGCAATACCAATTTAAATGAGGAGGAATAACCTTTTCAACAAATGATGCTGGAACAATTGCATATCCATATGGGGAAAAAAAACCTAGACCTAAATTTCATGCTTTATATAAAAAATGAGCTCAAATTGGATCACAGACTTAAATGTAAAACATAAACCTATAAGACTTTCAGCAAAACACATGGAAGAAAGTTGTCAGGATCTGGCACTAAGCCAGTAGTTGCCAGACTTGACACCAACTGCATGATCCATAAAAAGAAAAACTGATGAATTGGACCTCCCTGAAATTAGAAATGTTTGTTCTGTGAAAGCCATATAAAGAGGATGAAAAGGAAAACCACACACCAGGAGAAAATATTTGCAAGTCATATGCCTTAGTCCTTTTGTGCTGCTATAACAAAATACCTCAAACTGGGTAATTTATAAAGAACAGACATTTATTTTTCACGGTTCTGGAGGATGGAAAGTCCAAGATTTAATCACCAGCATTTGGTATCTGGTGAGGCCCCCATCTCCACTTTCAACCAAGATGGAGCACTGTTGCTGCATCCTCTTGAGGGGACAAATGCTATGTCTTCAAATAGCTGAAGGGATGTAAAGGGCAAAAAGGGCCTAAGCTAGTTCCCTCCAGCTAGGCACTAATTCATTCATGAGAGCAGAATCCCCCTGACTTAATCACTTCCCCAAAAGACCCCACCTCTTAATACCATCATAATAGGGATTAAGTTTCAACACATGAATTTTGGAGGGAATGCCATCTTTCAAATCATAGCACCAAATATCTAGCAAAGAACTTACATATTTTAAATTCTAGAATATGTAAAGAACTCTCAAAACTCAACATTAAAAAATAATCTATTAAATGAACAAAAGACATAAACAGACATTTACCAAAGATGATAAAAATATGCACATGAAAAGATATTCAAAATCATAAGCCGTTAGAAAACTTTAAATTAAAACTACAATGAGATACCACTACACACATATCAACATGACTAAGATTTTAAAAAATAACACCACCAAATGCTGGCAAGGATGCAGAGAAACTGGCTCACTCATACATTACTGGTGGGAATGTAAAATGGTAAGCCACTCTGGAAAAGAGTTTAACAGTTGTTTAAAATGTTAAACTTGCAACTACCATACAACCCAATAATTGCACTCCTGGACATTTATGCCAGAAGAATGCAAGTTATTTTAACATAAAAACCCAAATAATTAATGGTTATAGCAGCTTTATTTGCTATTGCTAAAAACTGGAAGTCAACAGATGGTTAAAGAAATTGTGGTATATGCACAACATGGAATTCTACTAAGCAATAAAAATAGTCTGTTGATACATATGACTTGGATGTCTCTAGGGAATTCTGCTGAGTACAATAATATAGTGTTTTATAGTCCCCAAAAGTTACACACTACATTATTCCATGCATATAAAATTTGGGGAATGCCAAATTTTAGAAATGGAGGATCGATTAGTGGTTGCCAGATGGTAGAGATTGGTGAGGGGAAGTAGGGAAGTAGTTGTTCTGGTCTGAATGTTTCTGTCCCCCTGAAATTCTTATGTTAAAATCTAATCACCAATGAGATGGTGTTAGAAAGTAGGACCTTTGGGAGGAGATTAGGTCATAAGGGTAGAGCCCTCGTGAATAGGATTAGTGCTCTTGTAGAAGAGATCCCAGAGAGCTAGCTCACCCTTCCCACCATGTGAGGACACAACTAGAAAGTACCTTTCTAGGAGACAAGCCCTCACCAGACACTGAATCTGCTGATGTATTGATCTTGGACTTCCCAGCCTCCAGAACTATCAGAAATAAATTTGTTATTATTATATAGCATAAATTTTTTATAGTATAAATTTTTATAATTTATAATATATAGTATAATTTATAACTTATATAGTATAATTTCTGTTGTTTATAAGTTTATAGTATTTTGTTATAGCAACCCAAATGGACTAAGACAGTGGTGTAGTTATGAAGAGCAACAGGAAGGATCCTTGTAGTGCTGGAACTGTTTAGTGTCTTCAACAGTGGTAGTGGATACAAGAATCTACATAGCTGATAAAAGTGCCTAGAGGCTGGGTGGGGTGGCTCATGCCTGCAATGCCAGCACTTTGGGAGGCTGAGGTGGGTGGATCACTTGAGCCCAGGAATTCGAGACCAACCTACAAAATATACAAAAATTAACTGGGCACAGTGGCATACACCTGTAGTCCCAACTACTCAAGAAGCTGAGGTGGGAGGATTTATTGAGCCTAGGAGGTAGAGGCTGCAGTGAGCCATGATTTTGTACCACTGCATTCCAGCTTGGGTGACAGAACAGGACCCTGTTACAAAAAAAAAATATACAAGTATATAGAACTTAATACACACACTTGTACAATTCAAATTGGAAAAATCTAAATAAAATCAGTGAACTGTATTAATTTTCTAGTTGTAATACTATGCTATTATTTTCAAAAATGTTACCATTGGAGGAAACTGGGCAAAATGTACAAAGGATATTTCTGCGTTGTATCTTAAACTGCATATTAATCTACAATTATCTTTTATTTAATTAATTGATTTATTAAGACAGGGTATCACTTTGTCACACAGGCTGAAGGGCAGTGGCACGATCATGGCTCCCTGCAGCCTCAACTTCCTTGGCTCAAGTGAGCCTCCCTCCTCAGTCTCCCAAGAAGCTGGGACTACAGGTGCACATCACCACACCCAGCTAATTGTTTTGGTTTTTAGCAGAGGCAAGGTCTCACTATGTTGTCCAGGCTGGTCCTGAACTCCTGAGCTCAAGAGAGCCTCCTGTCTCAGCCTCCCAAAGTGCTGGGATTACAGGTGTGAGCCACCCCGCCTAGCCTGTAATTATCTTTAAAAAAGACATTAATTACAACAGCATCCAAAAATATAAAGTGCCTAGAAATGAATCTAACCAACAATGGGTAAGATCCTTATGAAGAAATTATAAAATTTTATTGAAAGAGATAAAAAGACTAAATAAATGGAGTATAAATCTTATCCTCACGGATTGGAAGACAAATTCATAAAGATGTAAAGATTCAATACTATTTCAATCAAAATCCTAATAAGGTTTCTTTGTGGAAACTAACAGGCTGATTCTAAAATTCATACGGAAAGAAAAGAGCCAAGAATTAAACACTACTAAAGAAGAAAAACAGAAGGAAGAGACTTGCCTTACCAGATATCAGGTGTTTTATTAAGCTGGAGCAATTAAGACAGTGGCATTTGCAAAGAAATAGCAAAAATAACCAACAGGAGAAGATACAGAACCCAGAACCCAGAACCAGGTTTGATTTTTGACAAAGGTGGTGGGGAAAAGATGGACTTTTTTTTTTTTTTTGAGACGGAGTCTCTCTCTGTTGCCAGGCTGGAGTGCAGTGGTGCGATCTCGGCCTGCAGCAATCTTCGCCTCCTGGGTTCAAGCGATTCTTCTGCCTCAGCCTGCCGAAATAGCTGGGATTACAGGCCCGCACCACCATGCCCAGCTAATTTTTGTATTTTTAGTAGACATGGGGTTTCACCATGTTGGCCAGGCTGGTCTAGAACTCCTGACCTCAAGTGATCCACCCACGTTGGCCTCCCAAAGTGCTGGGATTACAGGCGTGAGCCGCTGCACCTGACTGACTTTTTGTTTGTTTGTTTTGAGGGGGAGTCTCGCTCTGCGCAGGCCAGAGTGCAGTGGCATGATCTCGGCTCACTGCAACCTCTGCCTCCTGGGTTCAAGCAATTCTCCCAAGTGTTGCTCCCGAGTAGCTGGGATTACAGGCACGTGCCACCACACCCAGATAATTTTTGTATTGTTCGTGGAGTTTTAAATTTAATATCACTAAGACAGCTGGTTATTCATGTGGGGAAAAAAGTGAAATTGGGTCTTATTTTTGTGGTTGCCCCACGAAAGGTGAGCTCAATGCCCCCATCCAAAACTGGTTCAGATATCAAGATTGTTGATACCACATTTACAACGAGAAGGTATTTTAAAAGTTTATTACACACAATGAGGCTTTCCGGTCAGAACAGGACAGGCACCCAAGCCAGTTCTAAATGGCTTGAGGGAGGGAGGGACAAGAGTCTTTGATTTCTAATGTGGTCAGTGATGGGGCTAATATGAGAGATGATTTGAACTTCTCCTTGGCACCAAGGGAGGGGGCACCTGGGGTTTCGAATCAGCTTGCCAGATGCTGGGCAAGAGGGAAAGGGGGAGGGGTGGAGCCTGAAAGCTGTTGGTATTCAAACATCAAAAATGGAATTAGATTATTTATTATAGATCCCTTTTACACACATAAACAAAAAATTCCTGTGGATTAGGAGTTATATTAAAAGCAAAACTATGAAACTTTAAAAAGACAAAATTGAAGAATATCTTTATGATCTCAAAGTAGTGAAAGATTTACTAGACATAGCACAGAAAGTACTAACCATAAAGAAAAAGTGATAAATTTAACTCCAGTGTATTAAAGTTAAAAACTTCTGTTTAAAAACAAAACAAAACAAAAAACCATTAAGAGAATAAATAAGTAAACCACACTCTGGGAGAAGTGATTTGTTACACCCTAAAAGTGACCCCCCAAAATTGTACCCAGAATATACAAAGACCCTATAAATCACCAGAGAAACACACACAATCCAATGGAGAATGGACAGAAGATCTGAGCAAGCATTTCACAAAGAGGAAGCAGAAGTAGCCAAAAGTATAAAAAGATAAAAGATGCTCACAGTAAGATGACATTTCACATCTGTAAAGCTTGCAAAAATTAAAAATTCTGACAATATTAAATGTCAGCATGAGCCACTAGAACACTTGTACACTTCTCGTGGCAGTAGAAATCAGTATAGTTGCTTTGAAAAAGCAATTTGGCATTAATTACTTAGTGGATTTGAAGGCATGCAATTCCACTCCTAGGCACGTACCTACAGAAACTCTTGCACATATACATCAAAATACATGTGTAGTAATATTCATAGTATAGTGACACTATTCATTATAGAAAAAAATGAAAACAGCCCAAATGTTTACCAACAGTAGAATGAATAAATTGTGGCATATTCATACAATGGACTATTAGGTGAGAGTTAAAAGTAATGACTTATAGTAGAAGCAATGAAGTTACAAAAGAATGTATACGGTATGATTATCTTTATATAAAGGCCAAAAACATGCAAAATTAAACAACATATTGTTTAGAAGAAAAAATACGGCAACACAGTGAGTAAGAACAAGCAAATAAAAACCCCACGTCCGTGTAATGATTACCTTTAAGTAGGAAGGGAAGAAATGAACACATAGGGAACTTCGAATGTTCTTTTAAAAAAAAAAAAAAAATAGGAGAAGGTATGTAGGTAATCGTTAAAATGCTATTCTTCAAATGTTAGTAGATTTTAAATTAATATTTAACTTTAAAAAACATTTTTATAAAGAAAAATCATTGCTGTTGAATTCTCTTTCTGTTTAGGAAAGGAAAATTTACCACTGTGACATTTTTAGTGTCTTATAAGCTTTTCCTTGTGCATGAGTATAAATCTAAGAAAAATAGAAAAGGAAATTGAAAAAGAAAATTCTTACATACGTGCCAGGCAACAGCAGACAGCCCACCTTTCCCAGGGAGTCTGGCTACACAAAGGCCTATGGAGGCAGAGCAGATTGGTGCATTCACCAAAAGAGCCTCGCTGACCTGCACTGAGTTCCCTAGAGGATCCGGCCCTACTTATTTTTACATCATTAGCCCTCTTGGGGCAGGCCGAGGTCATTTCCAATTTGAAAATGACCTTGGATCACAAGCTGAAGTTTTTAATTTGTTTACACTATTAAACATCCTGAGATATGATTAATAAGTCTTCTGCATAGAGAAATAAGTTTATTTCTAACAAAGATGGTCCTTGGCATGTTTCTACTACTTATATTATTGCAGTGAGTTCATTCCACAAACTAATTTTCCAGCACTTTCTAATCTTAGCATTGTTTGGCAGTCTCTTAAACTCAGCAGTAAGTTGTCTGATAAACCAATATGCAAGACATGAATTGTTTAGAAAATTAGGAATATGTGATTACTTTCATCCTTTCAAAATAATAAAGTCATTGAAAAAATATTTTTTCTGTATTTTCCAAATTATCTATTACACTAAGGGAAAAAAAACCTTAATTTTTAAAGCTTAACAAGAAATTGTGGGCTAAGATTCCTTAGGGAATCAAATATACATTTCACTTCTTGTAAAAGGGTCTATGAAAGCTGTTATTACTCTTTTAGGAGAGCTCAAGAATAAATAACAGACACATGTATTGAGTTGCTCTGTGTGTATTATAGTTAAAAGACAGTGGTGCACTGGTAAATAGTTAACAACCAGCTATATAGACAGGGAAATAGCCTTGACCTGATTTGTAGCATTTGCCAATTTCTGTCATGTAAATACTCCCACTGTGGCCAATTTCAAGCTACCAATTTGATATCACTAAATGTCAAGTTGGGGAGAAATGTACCACACAGATACAAAAGATAGATGTAAATAATCTTAAGAGTATAGATGTTAAAATATAGCACCAT
This sequence comes from Nomascus leucogenys, assembly GCF_006542625.1. Lineage (NCBI taxonomy): Eukaryota > Metazoa > Chordata > Mammalia > Primates > Hylobatidae > Nomascus > Nomascus leucogenys. The sequence goes on from NC_044382.1 coordinate 86,376,791, forward strand.
AATTAGAAAGTGATGTTTTTGAGCAGTTATTACATTAATATAAATTTTAAATTGTAAGTTTATATAATTTGATTTTTAATAATTACTGTGTTTAACAACAGGCTGGCAAAATTCCAGAAGCTGCTTTATTAAGGCACTAATTAGACCATACTTGTGGTAATGTACTACCCAATCCAGTACAACAATTAGTAGATGACAGAATTCAATATATGGACATGATTTTTACATAATGTTGTTTTATATATATATAATGTTGATGTATACATATCTATAATTTGTTATATGTCAGCATTATATATAATATATATTTTCATTATATCTAATGTTATATATAAAACTTTATATATAATGTTATGTGTGTGTGTGTGTGTGTATTCCTACATACTCATGACCTTTATATAGGAAAGAGTTCTGAAATCCTCCTTTAAGGTAATTGCTTGGTAAACTGTATGCACAATTCAATCACAGCCATGCTACTGAATTGTTTTGCAGATAACAGACCTAATTTTCAGAATTACCTCTTGGTCCAGCCAGATCAGAGAGAACAAAGCAACATATAATTTCTGGATTCCTAACAAAGTCATCTAGCAGGCCTAAAAGAACTCCAGTATCATTCCCAATCTATCTAGTCAGTGTGTGAGACACAAGGTAGGAAAGGAAAAAGGGGGGAAAGGGAGACTCCCAAAGGATCCCTTCCACAATTAATTATGCAAATCACAAGTAAATTAGACACTAAAATTTTAAGATTGATTGAAAGGCTTGCTCAAATTGCTTTAACTGTGATTCATAAACCAATCACGCAAATTCATATGTTAGGTTGTATAAAAAAATTAGAAAGATGTAGAATGGAATAAGATTACCTTAATTTAAATGTAAAAGACATGGTTGCTGAAGTATGAGTCTCTTACACTGTAAGCACTAGCCCATCAGATGTTAACAAAATCTGATATGCAACAGTTTTACATATCCCTTTGTGGGAGAAAGATCAACTTGTGATCTGCTTTATAAATCAGCTACAGTGTTAGAGTTAGGCTACTGTAGCTAAATGGCTTTTAGATATGCTTTCTGTTTTAAGCTACCATATTTACAAATGAAAGCTTTTTCAAACCACGGCTTTTAATATAATTTGCATATTTAGTAATACATTGATTAAAATTAAACACGGATTATTGCAATTTATTTCAGAAACAGATGGGATGCATTAAGTGAAAAGCCAGAGTTTTTAAATAGAACAGACTCACTGGCTGACTACTGATGAATGATGAATATAAAAACTTTGTAAATTGGCAAAAAGAAAAAAAAAGTCCTTTGTGCCAATTTCTTTTCAAGGTTTTCCTGACTAGTGATTCCAGGAAATTAGTAATCAAGTTAATTTAAAATGAATAATGTATATCAAAGGTATGCATCAGCTTAATGAAAGCAGATTTCTCAGAATTAAAAATGCTTCCACAAACTTTGAATCTTCCTTGTCTACAGGGTAAGTGTTCTCAGGTTTTCCTAATTATGGATTTGATAGGGTTCACCAGCAGATGGCATTCTTCCATTACATACACTCCTGCTGGATTGCTTTGCTTTTACAGTTTCATGAAACTTCTTCACCAGCTAGTGTAAATTAACCATGAATTCACTCAACGGTAGAGATAGCTGAGTTGAAGCATTTGTTTCTGAAATGGCATATTCTTAAAATAGTCTTGGTTGCTCTAAACCTGATTAGATGGTAACAAGTATTTCATTTTTACATTGTTCTCTGTATCCATTGTTTTGTTGAATATCATTCACAAAAGCTAATTTTAGTAGGAATAAGTATATTATGTTAGCCTCTTGTCAGTTATTTCATCAAAAGTAGATCTAAGCTTTTGCCTCATCCCCTCCTCCCATAGCAGTGTGATATAATTCAATCAGATCATATTACTATGCTAGTTCAATTATGAAAATAATTTTTGCATATAAGTTTTTCATTTTGTGAAGAATAGGAATTTTCCAAGTTAATTTAGCAAAATCCAGTTTACTTTGCTTGGCTATCCAACACTTCTTATTAATCTAGATAATTAATTCTCAGAATCTCATAAAATTCATGAAGCAGAGAGTTCATTATTTAGTTTTGATACATTTTTTTCCTTGTTTTTTTTAAGTGGGAAGTAAAAAGGGAATTGCATCTACAACATTTAAATAATGTTTCTATTATTAGAAATCTTCATTGGACAATACAGAAATCTTGTTAATATATAAGCTCAAATTCAGCTACTTCAACTTGAGTTGGATTGCTGAAGGTGAACTTGAAATAAAGTCACACTAAGACCAAATATTTCCTGTTTAATATAGATGCTAATTATAAATTCTCAGAATAAGCTAAACTGAGCAGTTTACAGCACAAATTGTTCACTTCATAGTGAATCAATGACACACTTTTCAAAGCAAGAAATCAAATGAAAACTATTTTTATATAATGTTTCTGATGATTTTATATCTTAAAAACACATGTGATTTCTTTTGAAACAAAGAAAGATTCATCAAAATCCTGATTGCAGTAACAATATGCTATAGAGGTTTTATTTTGTTGTATTTTGTTTATAAATGTAAAATATTACCAAAAATTACCTCCAGCTTTTTCAAAGTTTGATTAAATACTCACAAGTACTTAAAAGGTCAGTTCCCAGTTTCACTGCTGTGGATTAGTCTAACATGAAATGTTTGTCACCTATTGTGAGTTGTCAAAATCCCCCTGTATCCAATGTGTTTTGTTTGGATTGAGATGGCATGCAGTTGATGGCTGTGACCTTCATGGTGGCTTAGATCCCTGGCTGGCACTGATTTTTGATTTAGTGCCGATCTGCTGCGCTTGTCACAGGCTGCAAGGTGCTTTCCATGCACTAATGGAACAGCTCAAGGGCAGAGGGGCCCTGTAAATGTCTATCTCTCACCAACCACGGGCTAAATAGAGAGGTGAGTTTTCTACATGTGAATGACAGACTCTGAGATTACATGCAGAAGGTAATACAAAGTTTTAAAACCTGCACAGACTTGGCGAAAATAACAAGCATTTGCAAAGTGCCAACTCTAAGGTTATTCTGCCTGCTAATGAATATGTATCTGCACTGTTAAAATGGAATATTTAACACAAATACCGATAATATATCTTCATTTGGTGGCAGGGAACTAACAATCAGTTGATGTGTCCTTTGTTTCAACTGTAGTTGTTAATAAATTCTGTTATTTAATGATGTCTTCAACAGAAAATTGCATATGTCCAAACTTTTTCCTTCTAACACAAAATGACATGATAATTGTTCTAGAAAGAGAGGAATTTAGAGACAAAATATAACCTCTTGGCCTATGCATCATATTGGCTAGGCATCTTGACTACTAAAGGGTATTCCCTTTACATGCAGCAAAACAAAAACAAATACAGGTAAATTTTGCCTTCTAAAATCACTTGGGCCTCGGTGAGAGTAATTCATGCCAAGAGGCTAGTAAACAGATTATTAGTGCATCTGTAAAGTGACCAAATCCTATTTATCCTTTAAGACTCAACTCAAATGCTGTCCCCTCAAGATGCAATTCCTGATTCTCCCACGAAGTAAGATCTTCCGTGAAATTCTACAATATTTGATTTGTGCATTCCTTAGTTATTATTGTTTATCTTGTATGAGGGACACATTTTATCTCATTTCCTGCAATAGACTGTAAGTTCCTTAAGAGCAAGTACCGCATCCATTTTATCTTTATAAACATCTCCTTCCCTAGCACTCAATACATGTTCGTTGAATGAACGAATGATAAATGCGTATCTACAACATGGTAGCAGTCTCCAGGTTGATGAAATTTTAAAGTTATGTGTATTTGCGGTGATTTTATCATTAACATTAATATCTGGCTGACTTCCTGAATCTCCACTTCAATCACCACATACAGGTTACGATGGTCCCTCTCACATTCAGAAGTCTCACTTTATAGTTTCCAATTTCTCTCTGAATCTGCCTCCCACCAGCAAGACCACATGCTATACCTAATTCTCATCTAAGACCCCTCTACAGCCAACCTCACCAAAACAGCACTCCCCTACACATAATACTCAGATCTCTCAATATAGAATAACCTTAGTGTGCCTCATCTAACCACAGTGTAAGTCACAGGATATAAACTTCATCCATGTCTTGAAGTATTTGAAGTCATTCCATGGGAAGTTGCCTTCTCAGTAAAAGGTACATGCAGCTCGCTTTTATGGCCCTTTGATTCATACATTAATTCACCAACTCATTACTGAGTGCTTACTATGTACCAGGCACTAGAAGGTAATTACAATACAGTGCTGTGTACTCTCACGAGGAACCGGGCAGTGTGCCAGGACATACTGCATACACTGGAGAAACATGGTGCTTCTTGGATGGGGAATTTCAATGATTTAAAACATTATTTTTATATTAAAATAAAGTAAGAAATAGAATGCAAAATTTGCGTGAATTTTTAAAATATAGAATTCAAAAAATTCCTACTGTAAGTAGACTGCTTTTGATCCCCCTAAGTGTGAATGCATTCTCTTCTGCCATTCTAGGTAGGTCAGTTGAAAAATGTTGATAAGTTGTCTGAAAGAACACATGCTTTGGAATAAGTCTTGATTAGAATCTCAATTATTCCTCTTCCTCATTATATATCTTTGGGTGAGTTATTTAATCACTATGAGTGTGAATGTTCTCATCTATAAAATATGCATAATAATACCTACCTTTTCAGGCAATTGTAAAGATTAAGTAAATACATGTAAAGTATAAAGACAGCACCAAACATAGTAGGTGGTTCTGTAGGAACTTCATCCATCCCCTAAAGGAGACCTATCAGATCCTTATGTTGTTATTTCACATCTCTGCCATTTCAACTCTTTGCACCGGAACCACTGAATAAGTGATAGAAAAGTTAACCATCAAATTGCATTCTTGGCCAGACACAGCAGCTCATTCCTGTAATCTAAACACTTTGAGTGGTGGAGGCAAGAGAATTGCTTGAGGCCAGGAGTTTGAGACCAGCCTAGGCAACATATTAAGACTCCGTCTATATTAAAAAAAAAAATTAACGAATTGCATTTTTTCACAATAAATTCATATCTTGCATGTAGAACATCCCATCAAGACTTCATGGACATCGTTCAGATGATCTACGTAGTTTTGTCACGACTCGTAAAACTTTCAGAAGCCTCTAGTTCAATCATCTCATGTTCTAAATGGCCTAACTTCTTTGTCTCCTTTCCTGGCTGAAGTCCTTTTACTGCCCAATGGTAGATAGGTATAATATGAGGTTCTATTCTTAACACTCATCTTTTATCTCTCTATACATATTCCCCTTGGTAAGCATAGCCACTCTAATGGCTTCAACCACCAATTCTATGCCAGTGACCCTAAAATCCTTATCTCCAGTCCTGACCTTTGCTTTGTGCTGCAGTCTTCAGCTTCCACCCACCTACAGAATATGCACTAAGTGAACTACCATATACTCAAACTCAACAGTCCCATAATGTATTTCAAACTATCTTTTCTTCTATCAAAGTAGAAACTTAGAAGGAATTTTTGAGTATTTTCCCCTTTTAAATCCCCTATAGTCAATTTATCACCAATTTCTTTTCTCTCTTTAATGTGTCATTCAAATTTAAATAGTCCTTTCTACTCCCATTGCCATGATTGTACTACAGGGCCTCATGACCTCAAGCCTGAAATGAGGCAGTGGGCTCCCAGCTCAGTGCTTCTCATATCCTAGATGCAGAGCACAATAACCGGAGGGAATTTTGCAAAACCACAGATTCTCAGGCTGCCCCAGGCTTACTGAATCAGAAGACTTGAGGGATAAAGCTCTCCAGTTGATTCTCACACACAACTAGACTTGGAACCATGATTTCAATTGATTTCATGTCTCTAGTCTTTCCACTTTCAACACATACAGTGCATTTAAATACCAATTTTATCATGGTGCATTTCTAATGGTGTCCTACTGCCAGGCACGTTAAGCTGAATGTCCTTTGCCAGTTCCTAAAAGTCTCCATAACCTAGCCCCACCTTACTTTTTCAGATCTAATTTTTAGTCTGACAAGTACAGTCTTCTAATCTTATTCTCATGTCAATTCCTCCATTCATTTTCCCTGAGCTAGGACTCCCCTGCATCATTCCGGCTTGAGGTCATGAGGCCCTGGACTGCAATCATGGCAATGAGAGTAGAAAGGACTATTTAGATTTGAATGACATATTAAAGAGAAAGAAATTGGTGATAGATTGACTATAAGGGATTTAAAAAGGAAAAGACTCAAAGATTCCTTCCCCATCTACCCACCAACATAAACCTCCTCCTTCCTTCAAAGATGAGCCCCATCTGACCTTCTTACCTAGTGTCTTCTAGCCATACTCTTCCCTCTATATTTTTTCCTTCTCTGCCTCCTATTGTGATTTAAGTCAGTACCATGCTGTTTTATACTTCTCCTATTACATTTTTATAAATCTTCTCTCCATAGACAGAGTGTAAATGTCACGAAAAGAAGAACTACACCAAAAATTTGTTTTCATGTTTCTTCTGATAACATCTGAAGGCGTATTGTAGGTATTCAACACATTATTGTAATTAATTAAAACCCATTGAATTCTTACTGCATAGCAGATATATGTATTGACTCATTTAATTCTCATAACAACCCTATGAGGATTTTAACGTAAAACTCCTTGTTTAGACAAGGAAATAAACAGAGAGGTGAAATAATTTACCTCTCTATGGTCAAGACTGCCCTGGTTTGAATTTCAGTTCTTCCTCTTGTGAGCTTAACACCATTCACAAGAGGAAGCATTGAAATTCAAACCTGTGCAGTCTTTCCAAAGCTTATTGTCTTAGCCAACACACCATGGAATCATAGAACATGAGCGGCAGAAAGGACTTTAGAGGCCATCTAACTCATCTGCCTAGAACTAAGCTATTTTTCTATTTACTAATCTTTATGTGTTTGTTTAGTTAAAGGCAACTGTTCTCTACTCACTGTCCTGTATGTCCTTTAGGTCTCTCTGGGTCTCTATTTATATTGATACTACATAACCTTTTAGATAACTCTTAATTTATGCATATTAGTTGCAGTGATGAGTACCTAAACCATTCTACGACAAAAAAAGATGCAAATAAAAATTCCCCCTTACCCAAACTGTCCATTCTGAAGGCTATTAAAGCAAGCCAAGACACATGTTTCATTAGAGAGTTTCCTTTTCAATATTTCTGGGCCTTTGCTGCCATTTTTTAAAGAAAGGGATTTATTTATTCAGTGAGTTTGAGGGTGTGGTGCACACATATGCACGCTTGTGTGGTGGGGGACAGAGGGATTAAAAGAATATGCTTTTGAAAGTAGAGTGGTCATCAAAATTTATTTATGTCAGGATAATAAGTGACTTGTTTTTTATGTTGCCCACTTCTCCTGACACACAGACCTGCTATGCCTCAGGGTGCGTGAATTGACTGCAATCAAAGTCTGTGCACGTGTCTGGGCCTGGGGGTCTGGTTTTCCTGACAGTCAGCATGATCTGAGGGGCACCAGAAGTCACTAGAGTTAAATGGCACCCCATGTGATGGAATGAGGCACTTCTACCAGCTCATGTTAATGGGAAAAAATATGTTCCAACATTCATAGGAGAGCCAGTATGGTAGCACATGAACCAACTTTCTTGTCTTGAACTACACACTGAAAATTTGAGCCCTATTAAAATGCTAAAAACAAATGAGGTAGAGCGACAGAGTCCATTGCTCTATTTACACTGATATCGGCTTCCACATACTTATTGGAGGTTCTACTAGAACAGGTAATAAGTAGCTCTAGATTTTTCATGCTTTGGAGTTGTGGAATAGCATGAATAATTGAAATCCACAGATAATACAAAAATTTAATTTTAGTCAAGGTATTAAGCCATCTCCTCCTCAATGGAGCTTTTATTATATTAGCTAACAAACAGAATAAGTGACTGGCTTGCATTTCAGCTTTTAGTTTTTTCTATACATCTCCTAGCATTCTTGGGTAGATGTCATTAAGCCAACAGAGAAAAAGAGATTTGCACTCTTGGCTTATTCACTGTGATCAACTACTGCCTGTATATTTGCAAGAAGGCTGGCTGATGCTGAGGTTGAAAAAAGAGCACCACTTCCATCCTCACAGAGTTACTTGACCCATGTACATACCAACATTACAGGGTTAGTGCAAACCCCTCATTCTCAAGCGGTAGTACAAACACTCCATCAACAGAACTATTTTTAGTTAGTAGGAAATGTTATCTCTACAAACTAATTAAGTACTGAAGTAAACACAATACAATTACCCTAAACCAACTAGCAAAAAAAAAAAAAAAAAAATTAAAACAAGGAACCAATGCTATTCTGAATCACCTAAGAATCCTGTTTAAAATGAAGATTCCCCAAATCTTTCTCTAGAGAGTCTGACTCAATAGGTTTGGGTCCAAGTATATGCATTTTAATAAGTACCCCTTCTTCTCCCTTTATTCATCCTCCTACTCCTCCCCTCTCATCCCGACCCCAGCCTCATCCCACCACAGTGATTCAAGTATGAAGGGTCCATGGACCACATGTTGAAAATCAGTGCCTAGGGAATGAAAAAAAAGAGTTGGATATCCCTGCAGTTGGTTTCCTAGCAAGAGATCTTTTTTTCTTGTTCCACAATCCCCAGGTGAGTTGAGTCTAAATCAGCTATACTGACTTAGAGACCATGTTAAAGATGCAATACACACTTCCTCTAAAGCAAGAACTGATGAAAGTGTTTGCTTCCAGGGTATATAGAGCTTTAAGATGTAGCCTTGAGGGCTGTTTAAGGGCAGTATCAGGCTTATGGATAATGAAATGTACAAGATAGTGATACTGTCCAACCAGAATACTATTCTGCCGTGCTCTAATCCAGGCAGAACAAACAGCTGCTGAGGCCAAACCATGACAAGGGCTATTTTTGCCTGTGACATTGGAGAATTTATTCAAGAACAGTTCCCCTTTGTGCCAGGATTTTCACTGTGCAGCTGTAAAGGTTGCCTGGTCCTTGGATCATCTGTTGTTTAAACTTCCTCAAATGTCTAAAATAACCGATTCTTCCTGGGATTATGAACCTATATGAGAGCTCTGCTAGCTGGGAATGAAATTGCTTGTCCCTATTTCTTCTGCTCTATATACTTTGAAGAGCAGTCACTTTGCAATAACTGTAAGTTATCTAAATAGCAACTCCTCACACAGGTACTATGATTTGGGGGAGAAAATAATTTCCCCTAAAGGCCACATAGTTCACAAGGGTCTTTGTGATGACTAAACAATATAATGCCCATGAAAGCATTCTGCGTACTCTAAGATGCCATGGAAACACAAGAATTATTAACTAGCATGTAGTAGATAGGAGTCAAATGATAAATATCCAACCAGGAAGGTTACTGTAACACAGAAGTGAATCAACAGACTATCCTCTCCCAGAAAAGCTCTTTGTGTGTCTGGCTTCCCACCCCTAATCTGGAAGTACAAACAGCCTGTGCTATGTGTGCTGGATTTCTGTGGACTGAGGCAGAAAAACCCTAAGCAAGAAGAGAAAATTGTTTTGTATTCATTTCAGCAACAAGAGACTGCAATGTCACAGACTGGTCCCAGTGCAGGGACATCTTATCAGACGTCACCCCATCACTGTGCCCTGCCTTTCTCTGGTTCCTTCCCACTGTTCAAGCAGTTTGACACTTTGTGGATTACGCTTTCAGGTTCTTTCATCAATTTAACATTAAAAGTCCTGTGAAATATTAATGAAATAATGTTTTTAAAAAAGAAAAATGTTCCTACAATACTGCAACATTTTAATGCCTCATTAAAATCATTAGCAATGCTAATACTAAGGAACTTACTTCATCTTTCAAGGAGCCAAAAAATAAATCATAATAAAATGTTTGTTAATGTTACATCTGGAGAAATAAATTATACAATGCCTTTCTATATGGGCTTTACATAGTTTAAAGATGACACACTAAGGTCATATTATTAAGTACATGCAACTAATTTTTTCCTATGGAAACTCATATTGTATTTTTCATAATATTCATTAAATGCTGTGAGTATTGTTTGTATTTTTCATTTATGAGAAAAATACACAGTATGCCTATCAACCACCCAGAGCTCTCATGGAACTCAGGTTGCAAACAATGACATGCTTCACTGACCTGGATGACTTACAAAAGCCATTTATATTCAGTACTCTCATTTATGCTATCTTTAAAAATGAGTAAGGGACATATATTAATAGCAAGAAACCAGCAGAATGATTGCATCACTACCCATCTCCAGACTTATTGCAACACTTCATTTTCCATCAGTTGAACTGACATGGGAATGTAAATGTCGTATATAATAGTCATATAAAATTTTACTACAGAAGTTACTAAGGCAAGTGTGACAGTTTTCTTCTCTTTGTTGACCAACTTTCCATTGGAAAACAAAGGGGTTTAATGCATGGCAAAGTTGTAGCTAGTTTGTTATCAAGGGAAACCTCTCACCATTGACTGGGGTGAATGGCACGCATGTTCTTCTTAAATACATCTACATCTCCTGTGGCTATTGCACAGTACAGTATAAGCTCAGCATACGAGCACATCGAGAAGATCCTGGGAACTTCTTTTCTCTCTAAGAATAAACTGGTATTTAGTCATGTACGTCAAGACAATTATTTTTTAGAAACAAATAAAACAAAAACTCTAAGCCTAAAAGTGTCCCAATACCTTCCTAGATAAAAATAAGTATCAGGAACCCAGCCAAATCCAGTCTCTCCAACACAGCTATTTGATATTTTATTCCATTGAAAACTAATTGTTGCTAACAGTGTGACTTTCACCTGAGCCTGATTTCCCTCAGGTTCTCCATCATAGGCTGTACTATTGAATTTTTCTTTAGGGGTGACTATTAACCATAGTTTAATATTCTCATTAAAATATATCATACAATGCCTATTTATTATTTACTATTAAAAATTATCATTATCATCTAATAATTATATGACTAAAACATGATTCAATGGGAAGAACTGCAGGAGTTAGGAACAGTTGCTTACAAATGAAGCTAGGGTACATGATTTGGAAAATGCAATACTTATCCAGAAGGGAAGTGGGGAAGATTATGCTTTACTATATATATTAGGTCATCTAGTATGTCCTACATCACGGATGTTGCTATTTTTTACATTAATATTCTAAGATATAGTGTTGAAAGTTTATATTAGCATAGCTAAGCCATTTTTTAAAAAAGTAATCCTAAATTCTTAAAATCCAAGGATTTAAAGGTGCAAGTTCCAAATCAGAGAACTTAGTGTAGCACTTTCAATGCAAATTATCATTAGGTTTAGACAGATAGTTAGTTAGGGGTTTTTAAATCATATATTTCAAACATAGGCAAGCTCTAAAAATGATAAAATCATTTGTTAAAAACTTCAGTTACATCTTCCTTAGTCATCCGTCTCTTCAGAGAGCAAATTAATTGTTCCAATCTAGTAAGCAACGAAAGAAATCGTCGACAAAGGGTGAAATATGAACATAAATGGTAAGTTTTGAATTTACCCTATTTATCTTGAATGTAAGATCTCTTGACCCACTAAAACTCAGTTCACAGTGTTTTATGAAAAATAATGGCTGAAATTGAATGTCTTAATTTACATTTAATGCAATTAAGAATGGTTTAAATTATGACTGATGAACAGCACACACAGATGTCAGTCAGTTTCATCAGAATAAATTGAAGTCAGTGTCAATGAATGCTCCACTGATAAATCCCACTTTACATAAAATTAATAAAAATAAGGAAATATAAACCTTAACTAATTGCAAAATGGTCCAGAATTCCCCTAAATTCTGGGGGAAAATTTATGTACCTGAGAAAACTACAGTATTGTTTGGAAAATATTGGGTCATTTTTAATACATAATACCCAAATATTCCATCAGCAAGCAGCCCTAAAGAGGTATAGGATACAAACTTCTACACTGAGTTATGCAAATATTCATGGTGGGAGGGAAAAAAATCCACCAGGAAAAAGAATAGGAGGAACATAGGAGGAGGATGCAATTAAAAATGAGGATGAGGAAGAGAAAGAGGGGAAGACACTGGAATAACCTTTTTGAAATAAATGCATTGGGCAGAACTTTTTTCAGGTTGCTGCACTCCCAAGTTTCCTCAGCTAGCCTCAAGCATAACACTGCATTCACATCTTGCTTCATAAAACTGCTCCAAGTTTTTGCTGGAAATGATGCCCTCCTTCAGTGTTTTAATGCCAAACTAGGAAGGCTTTGGTCTTGACTGCTGGTTGGATTCTTAGCTCACAGAGAGCACTCTCTTCCTCCATGGTAGACTCTGAAGCTTTGTGGATTGGAGCAGATGTTGCTGCTTTTGAAGTTAATAGAAACTTTATGGACCATTTTTCACTCTCTCGTCCAGGAGCAAATGTCAACCATAGTTTTATTCAAAATCTGAATTCTTGGCTCAGGTACTAATTGCTGTTAATGTGTTTAAATCCCAATTCTCAGGGAAAGGGGGAAAGTGTTTTTCCAATGGAAGAAATTGGGTTAATATTTGCATTCTTAGTGCCTGGATAAGCAAGAAAAATGCTAGGCTTCTGAGCCACACAATTCTGCAAGCAACCACGGAAGGCCTAAAAACCATGTTTCTCTAGGCTTAGTGGGTTAGTGTGTTCAGGATGAAATCAATCTTGAAAAACCAAAGAGTATGAAAGGGAGTTAGGAAGATAGGCTAAAAAAAGGGAGAAGAAGGTTCACTTTATGAAAGCTATCTTAGTAACAACCGCTATTCCTATTGCTGCTTGTACAGCACTTTGGAACTAACAATGCACATCCATTATATGATACACTACTTTTTCATGTCATTCTACCCACTTTACAAAAGAGAAAAGTACTCAGAAATTAAGAGACACAACAGGAAGTGGCAATGCTGAAACTTGAATCAAGGTCTTTTGGCTCCAAATCTTGTGTTCAAATTACATGTATCTGTTCTAGCTATGTGAATTAACAGCAATTTTTAAAGCTCTCAAGAGTATTCAGTAATCGTTGCTGCTTTACAAGAGCTATAATTCTAAAAAATGTTACTTCAAGGGCCTTTTATTTTGTTTCATGTTGTGGACTTTTAACCCAATTTGGAACTCCTACTATCTAATAAATAGCGTTGAATCATTATAGACATTTCCCAATGACAATTTTTTACCTAACAATTTCCTGACATTTTTTTCAAGAATAAATGAAGACAAGATCAATCTTATGGAGAGTGGATGAATAGGTAGCCAGTCATCCAATGTCCTGAAAAGTTTGCTTATCAAGACCACCCTCCCCACTATAGTGAAATTTTACCATTTCCGAAACAATGATTTGTCTCAAAGTAGTCAATTTCATTAAACAGTCCTTCAAGCTAGTTGTTTGGCATTTATTTCTCAAAATACCTGTTAGGGATCGAGTTTTTCAGGAACCCAAAGTATTTTATTTCATTGTGTATCTTTCATTAGATCAGTCTATCTTTCATTAGATCAAACCCAACAGTGATGTATAAAACAGGGTCTCTGCAATATGCACAAAGGAGTGAGCAGTTCCTATGTATTTCCTATGCTTTCTCTTCCCTTCTTCAAATCTCCCTCTCCTAGCATACCAATCAAAGTAAAAGAGCATGTACTCATTCACTCACAATTGTACATGATGCCACAGAGTCACAATTCAGACATGTCACTACCCTCAGAGAACTTACAAGTTTCCTTCGTCTCCAGGACAGAGCTGTTTTCACTACTTTTGCCCAGCTACCTGCAAGGCTTAGGGGATCCAGAAACTAATGGGATATTAAGAGACTAAACTAGGCACAAGTCAAGTACTAGGCCTGACCTAATTTACTACCAGATTCTCTCTCGCTCTCTCTTTTTTTTTTTATTTTACTTTAAGTTCTGGGATACATGTGCTGAATGTGCAGGTTTGTTACATAGGTATACACGTGCCATGGTGGTTTGCCACACCTATCAGATTCTCTTAATTAGTTTCTGAAAACATTACCAGAACATTTATAGACTCCACTCATACAGGAATTACAGGTTTTTCAACTTTATTCTCCAAATATGCAGAAGAGACCACAGAAGAATGAAATATGAAGCTTATCCCAAACTGCAAACTCTGCTAGATCTTCCCCTACTGACTCTTCATGGTACCTCCTTTTTCTTTCCGTAGGCTGAAGAACTGTTCTGCTTGCAGCCACGGAATTTCCAACTATAGCCACTAAAGTATGCACAGCATCAGCTTCAAAGCTCAGAAGTGCATCCCAGATTTATAGAAAGGGGGAGAGATGAGGAGGGGGAAGGAGATTAAAAGAGACTAACTTCAGAAATTTCCACCAGAACTAGATGTGGTCTAGACAGCATCAAACACTACTCCACCCCTTTCCAATACCTCTGCCTCAATAGCTCTGTAAGCAGTATTTGAGTAAGTTCATGAGAGACACTATAACCTCTGTTAATTGACCTGATTTTCATATCCACCATCACAGGCGACTTTTCTAGAAGAGAGAACCCTGGTCTCATTATTGCTTGCTTCCTCCCCACTTTTCCCCATCTGCCCCAGGTAAGAGACTTTTTACAACAAGTTCCCTTTCAATTAAAATTCCTGGCCGGGTGCAATGATTCACGCCTGTAATCCCAGCACTTTGGGAGGCTGAGGCAGGCGAATCACCTGAGGTCAGGAGTTCCAGACCAGCCTAGCCAACATGGTAAAACCCTGTCTCTACTAAAAACACAAAAATTAGCCAGGCATGGTGGCACGTTCCTGTCCCAGCTACTCAGGAGGCTGAGGAAGGAGAATTGCTTGAACCCGGGAGGCGAACGGTGCAGTGAGCTGAGATCGCATCACTGCACTCCAGCCTGGGCAACAGAGCAAGACTCCATCGCAAAATAAATAAATAAACAAATAATAAATAAATAAATAAAATTCCTATATGGGCAGTGATTGTGTTTAGCAAACTGGTTTCTGATCTCACCTCTTATTCCACACCAAGCTCCTGGAGACATATCAGATGTGCAGCCAGCAGTCAAGAGGGAGGAGGTCAGACATTATAAGTGTTCTGTGTGAGTGACGTATAAGCCAATAAACACTATGTAGGTTTTTTATGTATATTTTTTTCATTTGACTTCAAAGGATCATTACTCAATGTTATTTCTCATATTGAAGAATCTAAGGCTAATGCTTTGACTTGATTTTAAAGACTGAATTTTTTCTGCTGGTATAAATAGTATGGACACAGTAAAAGTACTTGAGAGAGCCTAATGAACCATTTCTTACACCCCATTACCTTTAGTCTGATATGACTGAGAGTGCAGGCACTAATTATCCTCTCTTTCACAGACACCGACATAGATCTACAGTAGATCTTCAAACACAATTTCCCATACAACTCAACATTTCCATGCATAATACATTCCTGTATTTTTCTCCTTGTCATAGTTTAAACGAGAAAGTCCAGGTTCTTGTCTTCCTACAACTTTGTCTAAATACAAAGGACATAGAGTTAACAATACATCTTAATCTCCAGAGACCAAACAAAATTATGCACAACTAGAAATGAGGCATTAAAAATAAATTACAAAAATCACATTTCATAAAAGCCTTTATCCATGGGAGAACAAACTAAAATGCATTCAGAAAATTAAAAAAAAACAAACGTACCTTATTTCCTACTGAGATATAGGGATGATTTTGTCACACTGAAACTTATTTATAATGTATTAGATATATACTGCAGTATAGTGTCTAGTGTAATGAACGTGCTTTCTCCCATCATTACACCACTCTAACTTGTGAAAGAAATATCTTTGTAGTTTCTGAAAGAAAAAGAGGAAAAGAATAAGCTATGACACTAATACCAGAGTTGATATAGTGAGAAATAGGAAAGAACTTTGCAATGAGAGAATTTAGAGACCTATACAGTATATTTGAATGTAGATGGTTAAGATAATATAGACATTTATGAAGGAGATATGTAAGGGCACAGCAAGCCATGTGCTTTCAGTATTTAAGCATCCTCCTGCATGACATGTTGAATACTTCTGGTAAGGATTTTAGTGGTGAGAGAGAAGTCCTTTACCATATAGCAGAAACTGAAAAGAGATCAAAGAGTGAGGGAACACACCTTAAGGCGGACATCCCAGTTGAAATAATGCTATAGCACACCAAATAAGTTGCAGGTGTGCTCAGGTGTGCCCAAGCTATTGAAGCCCTTAGGATACTCAGAGAGGAGTCCCTGTTACCAATTGTGCAACCTGTTCACCGCCAGCCTACAGGAGAAATACTATCCTGTTTTTTTCTGTGTGTCATGATGTGGAAAAACGCTGGAAAGTATTACAAGAGAAACTTCTCTGTTCATACAGTAACCTTGATGAAGACTGAGACTTTCCTCATGGAATTTGTGTATGGAGAAATGGAAAAAGCAAGATTTATTTTCTGCACTATCATATATTCCTATAGTTGAACAAAAAGAGCCTAAAAAATGCATCGAGTCTACAAAATCCTTGATCCCAAGAACCATAAAGTGACAAAGTTAATGTCTGTGGTTCTGAGTACTCCGCTGACAGGCAGTCCGTCGGTCAAACAAGAATAAAGTGAACCTTCTGGATGGAGTCTTTCTGACACCACAGACAGAGATTTAATAGTTCTCTCCTGGATAACCTCTTATTATGTGGTAATACTTCATAGCATGTCTTACACAGTGAATAACTATTTGCGATATAACAAAACACACCCAACTCTTTCCCTCTTAAAAGAACCCCTCGATCTATGTTCAGCCCCATTCCCTCCTGTCTCCCAAAAATCATTGTCTCTTGCCTGTTTTTCTGCGTCTCCTTCTGGTCCTTTCCCTTACATATTAACATGCACAATTCTCCCACACCTTCAGTACCCCCCTCAACCTGACACCCCTTCTAACTATTGTCTTATCTCTGCTTCCTTTCACATTAAGTTCCTCAAAATATGGCTCTACACACACTCTCCACTGTCCCATTGACTTCTTGACCTTCTGCAGTCTGATTTCTAGCCCCTAACACTGACCAGGGCAACACCATTTATGACTCCTCACTGCCAAATATTCCTTGACCTGATATAAGCCACTCTCTCCTTAAACTCAGGTCTCTTACTCATTTATTCTGTTCTCTATTCCCCACTTCTTGAATCTCTTTCTCACATCACCATGATCTCTGGCTACCTCATCTCAGATCTCTTTATGGCCTCTTTTTCCTCTTTAAGAGTTAGCATTAGCTAGGTTTCTGTTCTTGGCCCTTTTTCTTTCTCACATTTCACACTCTTTCTGGGCAGTTCCACTTGGATACTTCACAGGTAGCACAACTAAACATGGCAAATCTGCACCAACTATCTCTCCTCAAATGCTACTACCTGCTCACTCCTATCATCCTGATTTTTGGTTAATGACGTCACTCTCAGACCAATTACCTAAGCCAGAAATTTGAGAGTTATATTAAAGTTATTTTTAAGATTCATTTTTGTGGTTAGAAGCAACAACAAATGAACTCCACATAGCATAATAATAATTTTTACGTAGGTGGATATTGAAAGGATACTGGCATATTTCACAGAATCAAAGGAAGAGTTGACATTGGAAGTGAAGGAAACAGGACATCACTGGGGACTTCACAAGAAGATCATGAATTTTCTCCTCAGCCTAGCCACAAACATAGCTCTCAGTCTCTGCCTTCTGTGTTCTAAATTTCTTTCATATTCTCAGGGAAAAAATTGTGTTGGGTAAGCTTGGGTCATGTGTCACTTTTAGGTCAATCAGCTAAGTTCTAAAAACTGGAAGAATAAATTCACAATCCATATACCAACAAGGAATTTGTACCACAATGTATAAAAGATTTCCTACAAAACAATATCCCCACCCCACCCCGCTCCCCTGCCCCCTTCCCCCCCCCCAAAAAAAAGAAAAATGGGCAAAGGAAATAAAGATAATTTTCAAAATAGGAAACAAGTATCATCAATAAAATATGAGAAATTGCTCAATCTCGGTAGTAATCAAGAGATGCAAATTAGTAAAACAAAGAGAATCATTTCACACTAATCAGAATTGCAAAATATTATTAGTTCCGATAACACAAACTATTGCTGAGGATGGAGGGAATAGAAATTCCTCTAAATACTTCAAAGATTATTTTGGCAATATTAAATAAAGTTGGCCATAATGTTACAGAACTGAGAAATTTTACTGCTAGATGTTTACCCTAGAGAAACTTTACACATGTGCACTAGGAAATATATACAAGAATATATATTGCAGCACTGTTCCTAGTGAAAGAATAAGAAAGCTGGGAGAAGCTCTCCTGTGATCAGAACAAATATCAAACACTGACCTCAGAAACTACAGATGCTCCTCAACTTATTATGGAGTTATGTCCCAATAAACCCACTGTAAGTTGAAACTATCATAAGTCAAAAGTGTATTTAATATACCTAACCTACTGAACATCATAGCTTAGCCGAGCCTAACTTAAAAATGCTCACTCAGAACACTTACCTTAGCCTACAGCTAGGCAAAATCATTTAACATGAAGCCTATTTTATAATAAAGTGTTGAATATCTCATGTAATTTATTGAGTACTGTCCTGAAAGTGAAAAACAGAATGGCTCACTGCCACTACCCAGCACTGCAAGAGTATCATAAGCAAATCACTAACCCGAAAAAAGATCAAAATTCAAAATGCAAAGTACAGTTTCTACTAAAT
Organism: Nomascus leucogenys; assembly: GCF_006542625.1. Classification (NCBI taxonomy): domain Eukaryota; kingdom Metazoa; phylum Chordata; class Mammalia; order Primates; family Hylobatidae; genus Nomascus; species Nomascus leucogenys. The sequence continues at coordinate 86,395,575 of NC_044382.1, forward strand.
GCATATTACTTTTGCACTACTGTAATGTCAAAAAAATCACAAGTCAAACCATCACAATTTGGATACATTTGCAGAGCAATTTGTACCCCCAGGGAATTGTAGAAAACAATAGAGACATTAGCCATGTCAGAGTTTTAGAGGCTTAACGCTGTAGGGAGCTAGGTGGTAGAGGGTAGGATTCACTAAAATATACCAGTGAGTCGGAAAAAAGGCAAACAAACAAACAACAGCAAGACCTGGGGGAGGGGAGTTTAGTATCCAGAGTACTACATATATTATTTAAAATGTCCATTTTCCAAATAAAAAATGCAAGTCATACAAAGAAACAAGAAAGTATGGCCCATACATCTGATAGCAGGCAACGGAAACTGCTGGTGAGAGCAACCAGATGGTGGATTTAATGGAAAAGACTTCGAAGTAGCCATTATACATATGTTAACAGGACTAAAGGAAAGCATAATTAAAGAAGTAAAGGGCCAGTCATGGTGGCTCATGCCTGTAATCCCAGTACTTTGGGAGGCCAGGAGTTCAAGACAAGCGTGGCCAACATGGTGAAACCCTGTCTCTACTAAAAATACAAAAATTAGACTGGACTGGTGGTGGGATCCTGTAATCCCAGCTACTCAGGAGGCTGAGGCAGGAGAATCACTTGAACCCAGGAGGCGGAGGTTGCAGTGAGCCAAGATCGCACCACTGCACTCCAGTCTGGGTGACAAGAGCAAAACTCCATCTCAAAAAAAAAAAAAAAATAAAGAAAGGTATGATCATAGTGTCTCCTCAAAGAGATAATATCAATAAAGACACAGAAACTATAAAACAGAGTCAAACAAAAATTCTGAAATTAAAAAGTATAATAAAATAAAATTTAAAAATTCACTACAGAGGTTCCATAATAGATTTGAACTGGCAGAGAAAAAAATAGTGAACTTGAAGATAAATCAACTGAGATTATGTAAGCCAAAGAAAGATAGAAAAAGGAATGAAGAAAAATGAGCAGAGCCACAGAGAAATGTGGGGCTTGACTAAGCTTGCCCAACATGTGTAATGGGAGTAGCAGAAGTAGAGAAAAAGACAAAGGAAAAGAAAAAATATTAGAAGAAACAATGGCTGAAGCCTTCTCAAATTTGTTGAAAAACATTAACCTACATACCCAAGAAGTACAATGATTCCAAGTAGGATAAATTCAAAGAGATCTGTAAATAGACACAGCACACTAAAAATGCCAAAATCAAAGTCCAGGAGAAAACTTTGAAAGTAGCAAGAGAAAAATGATTCATCATTTACAAGTGATTAACAGCAAACTACACAACAATACTCAATAAGGTTAACAGCAAACTACACAACGAAAGCAATGGAGACCATAAGATAGTGGAATAACATGTTCAAAATGCTAAAAAAAGAAAAAAAACCTGTTAAACAAGAATCCTATATACAGCAAAAGCTATCTTTCAAAAAAGAAGTTATAATAATGACTTTTCCAGAAAACAGAAACTGAGATAATTTGTTACTAGCAGATCTTCCATACAAGAAATACTAAAGTTCTACATGCTGAAAGCAGGTGACCCCAGATGGTAATTCAAACATGCACTCACACACATTGTAAAGTTAATTATGTAATCAGAAAAGAAGTATAACTGCATATTTTCCCCTTTCTTATCTTCACTGATTTAAAAATTAATTGTATAAAATAAGATGTATATGATGTATTGTTGGGCCTATAACATATTGAAATATAATATGTGTGTAATATATTTGCCAATGGCAGCAAAAAAAATGTGAGTGGAAGTTAGACTATATTGGGCTAAGGAAATGACCACAAATTGATGATTGTAACAATGTATTATTAGGTTTGTGAAATCAGTAGCTATAATATGTAGAACAATACTGCTACAAAAATAGAAGAAAAGGAATAGAGCTATATAGGAGTAACATACATAGATAGATAGACATTACTGAAGTTAAACAAGTATAAATCTGAAGTTTATTCTGATAAGTAAATGTGTATATGGTGTATTAGTTTGTTCTCATACTGCTAATAAAGACATACCTGAGACTGGGTAATTTATAAGGAAAAGAGGTTTAATTGACTCACAGTTCAGCATGGCTGGGGAGGCCTCAGGAAATTTACAATCATGGCAGAAGGCACCTCTTTACAGGATGGCAGGAGAAAGAATGAGCGCCAAGAGAAGGGGAAAGCCCCTTATAAAACCATCAGATCTCATGTAACTCACTCACTATCTCGAGAACAGCATGGAAGAAACTGCCCCCAGGATTCAATTCTCTCCACCTGGTCCTGCCCTTGACACATAGGAATTATTACAATTCAAGGTGAGATTTGGGTGGGGACACAGAGCCAAACCAAATCATATGGTAAATCCTAGAGCAACCACAAAAAATTACAATATAGTGAAAAAAATCATGAAAGAAATGAAAATACTACCTTAGAAAATATACGCTTAATGCAAAAAAAGCAGTACAAAAGAAATGGAACAAAAAATATATAAAAAATAAAAAGTAGGCCGGGCACAGTGGCTCATGCCTGTAATCCCAGCACTTTGGGAGGCCAAGGTGGGCAGATCACGAGGTCAGGAGATCAAGACCATCCTGGCTAACACTGTGAACCCCTATCTCTACTAAAAACACAAAAAAATTAGCCAGGCGTGGTGGCGGGCGCCTGTAGTCCCAGCTATTCGGGAGGCTGAGGCAGGAGAATGGCCTGAACCTGGGAGGCGAAGCTTGCAGTGAGCCGAGATTGTGCTACTGCACTCCAGCCTGGGCAACAGAGCGAGACTCTGTCTCAAAAATAAATAAATAAATAAATAAATAAATAAATAATAAAATAAAATAAAAAGTAAAATGGTAGATGAAAACTCAACTATAGCAGTAATAATATTAAACATAAATGGATTAAACAATCCAATCAAAAGGATTGTCAGACTGGATTAAAAATATGATTTACAGGAGACACACTTTAGATTCAAATATAGAAATAGATTGAAAGTAAAAAGGTAAAAATTATATATTATGCAAACAGCAATCACTTAAAAACTGAATAACAGATACTACTAATAACAGACAAAAGAGACCTTAAAACAAAAAATATTTTTAGAAATAATAAGGGACATTTTATAATGATAAAAAGTCAATCTACCATGAAGATATAATAATCATAAACATATATGCTTCTGAAATGGAGCACCAAGATGCATAAAGCAAAAACTGACAGAAATGAAGGGGAAACAGATAATTCAACAATTATAACTGGAGGCTTCAATATCCCACTTTTAATAATGGATAGAACAACTAGACAGAAAATCAACAAGAAAACAGAAGACTTGAGAAACTCTATAAACCAACTACACATAACAGACTTCTAGAGAACACTTCGCCCAACAATAATGGTATACATTCTTCTCAAGTGGATGTGGAGGATTCTTCAGTAGACCATATGCTAGGCCACAAAATGAATCTCAGTAAATTTAAAAAGATAGAAATAATACAATGTATGTTCTCCAACCATAATGAGATGAAATTATAAATCAATAGTGGGAAAAAATGGGAAAACTCACAAATGCATGGAAATAAAACATACTCCTAAATAACGCAAGATTTAAAGAAGAAATCAAAAAGGAAATCATGAAATACTTTCAGATGAATGAAAAGAAAGACTTCATACCAAAATTCACGGGCTGTAGCTAAAGCAGTGCTTAGAAGGAAATACATAGCTGCAAAAGCCCACATTAAAGAAGGAAGATCTCAAATCAATAATCTAACCTAACACCTTAGGATACTGGAAAAAGAAAAGTAAACTAAGCCTGAAGCAAAAGAAGAAAATAAGTAATAAAATTAGAGGAAAGATAAATGAAATAATTTTTTAATTAGAGAAAATCAATGAAATCAAAAGCCAGTTGTTTGATAAGATCAACAAAATTGACAAACCTTTAGCTAGATTAATGGAGAGTGAAGGGAGGACTCAACATACTAGAATCAGACATGAAAGAGGGAACATTACTACCAAACTTACAGAAGTAAAAAGAATTATCAAAGAATATTATGAACAATTATATGCCAATAGATTACATAACTTAGATGAAATGGACAAAATTCCTAAAAGACACAAATTACCAACTCTGGCTCAACAAGAAAGTAGACAATATGCATAGACATATGTAACAAGTGCAGAGGTTGAATTAGTAATTAAAAAACTACCCACAGGCCAGGCGCCATCCTTGTTATCTCAACACTTTAGGAGGCCAAGGTGGGTGGAAAACTCTAGCTCAGGAGTTGAAGACCAGCCTGAGCAATGTGGTGAAACTCCATCTCTACAAAAAAAAAAAAAAAAAAAAAAAAAAAAAAAAAAAAATTAGCCAGGTACAGTGGCCCGTGTCTGTAGTCTCAGCTACTCAGGAGGCTGATGTGAGGATCACTTGAGCCAGGGAGGCAGAGGTTGCAGTGAGCTGAGATCGTGCCACCACACTCCAGCCTGGGTGACAGTGAAACTCTACCTCAGAAAAAAGAAAAAAAAAAAAAAGCTACCCACATATGCATTGCATGTCTGTATCAAAATATTATATAGGTACCCCATAAATATATATTCCTATTATATATCCATAATAATTAAAAAATTTTAAAAACCAACAACAGTGAAACTCCCAGGCCCAGTTGACTTCACCACTGAATTTCATCAGCCATTAAAGAAGTAATACCAATTCCAAAAAATAGCAAATGGGGGACCACTTCCTCTCTCCCAACTCATTTTATGAGGCAAGTATTACTCTGATACCAAAACCAGACAAAGACATCACAGGAAATGAAAATTACAGGCCAACATCTTTATAAATATGGATGCAAAAATTCTCAACAAAATATTAGCAAACCAAATCCAGCAAGATATACAGTGACCAAGTGAGATTAATCCCAAAAATGCAAGGTTGACTTGACTTCCAAAAATCAATTAATGTAACACATCATATCATTAGAATAAAAAAACTGCATAATCATATCAATAGATGCAAAATAATCATTTGACAAAATCCAACACCCTTTTATGACAAAGGCACTCAACAGACTAGGAATAGAGAATAATTTCCTCAACTTAATAAAAGACATCTGTGAAAAAACATAGTCAACATCAACCTCACTGGTGAAAGACTGGATGCTTTGTTCCTAAGATCAGGAACAAAATGAAGAGGTCCACTCTGACTATTTCTATTCAACATTGTACTGGAGGTTACAGGCAGGGCAATTAAGGAAGAAAAAGAAATAAAAGACATATAGACTAGAAAGGAAAAAGTAAAATTATCTTTATTTGCAGATGATATAATCTTGTATGTAGGAAATCCTAAGGAATACACTAAAAAACTATTAAAACTCATAAATGAGTTGAGCAAGGTTGCAATAAACCAAAATCAGTTGTATTTTTATACCCTTGCAATGAAATATTCAAAATGAAGTTAAGAAAGTAATTTAATTGATAATAGCATCTTAAAGAATAAAGCACTAAATTTAAGAAGTAAATAATTTTAAGAACACAAATAAATAAATTTAAGAAGACAAAGACTTGAAACTGAAAAATACAAATACAGCCAACTAATCTTCGACAAAGCAAACAAAAGCATAAAGTGGAGAAAGGACACCCTTTCCAACAAATGGTACTGGGATAATTGGCTAACCAAATACAGCTAATCGATCTTCAAAAAAGCAAACAAAAACATAAATGGGGGAAAAGACATCCTATTCAGCAAAGGTGCTGGGATAATTGGCAAGCCACATGTAGGAGAATGAAACTGGATCCTCATCTCTCACCTTATACAAAAATCAACTCAAGATGGATCAAAGACTTAAACTTAAGACCTGAAACTATAAAAATTCTAGATGATAACATTGGAAAAACCCTTCTAGACATTGGCTTAGGCAAGGATTTCATGACCAAGAGCTCAAAAGCAAATGCAATAAAAACAAAGATAAATAGCTGGGACCTAATTAAACTAAAGAGCTTTTGCACAGCAAAAGGAGCAGTCAGCAGAGTAAACAGACAACCCACACAGTAGGAGAAAATCTTCACAATCTATACATCTGACAAAGGACTAATATCCAGAATCTACAACAAACTTAAACAAATCAGTAAGAAAAAAAAAAGACCCCATCAAAAAGTAGGCTAAGGACCTGAATAGACAATTCTCAAAAGAAGATATACAAATGGCCAAGAAACATATTAAAAAATGCTTGACATCACCAATGATTAGGGAAATGCAAATCAAAACCACAATGCGATATCACCTCACACCTGCAACAATGGTCATAATCAAAAAATCAAAAAACAGTGTATGTTGGCATGGATGTGGTGAACAGGGAACACTTCTACACTGCTGGTGGGAATGTAAACTAGTACAGCTGCTATGGAAAACAGTGTGGAGATTTCTTAAACAACTAAAACTAGAACTACCATTTGATCCAGCAATCCCACCACTGGGTATCTACCCAGAGGAAAAGAAGCCATTATTCTAAGAAGATAATTACACATGCATGTTTATAGCAGCACAATTTACAATTGCAAAATCGTGGAACCAACCCAAATGCCCATCAATCAATGAGTGGATAAAGAAACTGTGGTATACGTATACAACGGAATACCACACAGCCATACAAAGGAATGAATTAACAGCATTCACAGCGACCTGGATGAGATTGGAGACTATTATTCTAAGTGAAGTAATGCAGGAGTGGAAAATCAAACATCATATGTTCCCACTGATATGTAGGAGCTAAGCTATGAGAATGCAAAGGCATAAGAATGATACTGAGAGGTGACAGCGTGCTGGCAGTCCTCACAGCCCTTGCTCGCTCTCGGCGCCTCCTGCCTGGGCTCCCACTTTGGTGGCACTTGAGGAGCCCTTCAGCCCACCACTGCACTGTAGGAGCCCCTTTCCGGGCTGGCCAAGGCGGGAGCCGGCTCCCTCAGCTTGCAGGGAGGTGTGGAGGGAGAGGTGCCAGCAGGAACCGGGGCTGCATGCGGTGCTTGCGGGCCAGCTGGAGTTCTGGGTGGGCGTGGGCTTGGTGGGCCCTGCACTCGGAGCAGCCGGCCGCCCTGCCGGCCGGGGCAATAAGGGGCTTAGCACCTGGGCCAGTGGCTGCGGAGGGTGTACTGGGTCCCCCAGCAGTGCCAGCCCACCGGCGCGGCGCTCAATTTCTCACTGTGCCTTAGCTGCCTTCCGGCGGGGCAGGGCTCGGGACCTGCAGCCCGCCATGCCTGAGCCTCCCACCCCCCTCCATGGGCTCCTGTGCGGCCCGAGCTTCCCCAACGAGCGCCACCCCCCTCTCCACGGTGCCCAGTCCCATCAACCACCCAAGGGCTGAGGAGTGCCAGCGCACGGCACAGGACTGGCAGGCAGCTCCACCTGCAGCCCCGTGCAGGATCCACTGGGTGAAGCCAGCTGGGCTCCTGAGTCTGGTGATGGGGAAAACCTTTATGTCTAGCTTAGGGATTGTAAATACACCAATCGGCACCCTGTGTCTAGCTCAGGGTCTGTGAATGCACCAATCGACACTGTATCTAGCTACTCTGGTGGGGCCTTGTAGAACCTTTATGTCTAGCTCAAGGATTGTAAATACACCAGTTGGCATTCTGTATCTAGCTCAAGGTTTGCAAACACACCAATCAGCACCCTGTGTCTAGCTCAGGGTTTGTGAGTGCACCAATCGACACTCTGTATCTAGCTGCTCTGGTGGGGCCTTGGAGAACCTTTGTGTCCATACTCTGTATCTAACTGATCTGATGGGGAGGTGGAGAACCTTTATGTCTAGCTCCGGGATTGTAAACGCACCAATCAGTGCCCTGTCAAAACAGACCACTCGGCTCTACCAATCAGCAGGACGTGGGTGGGGCCAGAGAAGAGAATAAAAGCAGGCTGCCCAAGCCAGCAGTGGCAACACGCTCGGGTCCCCTTCCACACTGTGGAAGCCTTGTTCTTTTGCTATTTGCAATAAAACTTGCTACTGCTCACTCTTTGGGTCCACACTGCTTTTATGAGCTGTAACACTCACCGCGGAGGTCTGCAGCTTCACTCCTGAAGTCAGCGAGGCGAAGCCAGCGGGACCACGAGCCCATCGGGAGAAAGGAACAACTCCAGACGCCCCGCCTTAAGAACTGTAACACTCACCGCAAAGGTCTGCAGCTTCACTCCTGAGCCAGCGAGACCATGAACCCACCAGAAGGAAGAAACTCTGAACACATCCGGACATCAGAAGGAACAAACTCCAGACGCGCCACCTTAAGAACTGTAACACTCACCGCGAGGGTCCGCGGCTTCATTCTTGAAATCAGTGAGACCAAGAACCCACTAATTCCGGACACAATACCATGGACTTTGGGGACTTTGGGGGAAGAAAGGGAGGAGGGTGAGGGATAAAATACTACAAATAAGGTTCAGTGTATACTGCGTGGGTGATGAGTGCACCAAAATCTCACAAATCACCACTAAAGAACTTACTCATATAACCAAATACCACCTGTACCCCAATAACTTATGGAAAAAAAATACATATAGTTTACTCTTCTTAATTTAAAATATATTGAACTTTGAACAATTCAAGTAATATAAATCTATCTAAAACTTCATAAGCCATGCAAGTATATACTGCATTTTAAACATTTTTAGAACTTTTTAAAAAATTATAAACTAAACCATGACAGTTTAGTTAAACAAATAATAAATAACTTTTTATTTGCAAAAAAAAGTTATTAAAATTGATTGTGGTGATGGTTGGATATCTGTGAATATACTAAAAACAAATTTTATACTTTATATGGGTAAACTGTATAGTCTGTTAATTATATCTCAATAAAGCCATTTTATTTTATTAATTATTTATTTTTTTTGAAACAGGGTCTTACTCTGTCACCCAGGCTAGAGTGCAGTGGTGCAATCACAGCTCACTGTAGCCTCTACCTTCTGGATTCAGTTGATCCTCCCACCTCAGCCTCTCCAGTAATTGAGACTACAGGTGTGTGCCATCACGCCCAGCTAAGTTTTGTATTATTTGTATGGACAGGGTTTCACCATGTTGCCAGGCTGGTCTTGAATTCCTGGACCCAAGCAATCTGCCCACCTCGGCCTCCAAAAGTGCTGGGATTTACAGGCATGAGCCACCACACCTGGCCTCAATATAGCTATTTTTTTAAATGTTGAGAAAAATGAGCAAGTTGCAAAATAGTTTATATGATATTTTGAAACATTCATGAAATCAAATTTTTTTTTTTTTTACTATTATCTAAACTTTTTTTTTTTTTTTTTGAGACAGAGTCTCCCTCTGTCACCAGGCTGGAGTGCAGTGGTAGGATCTTGGCTTACTGCAACCTCCGCCTCCCGGGTTCAAGCGATTCTCCTGCCTCAGCCTCCCGAGTAGCAGGACTACAGGCACGTGCCAGTACGCCTGGCTAATTTTTTGTATTTTTAATAGAGATGGGGTTTCACCATCTTAGCCAGGATGGTCTCGATCTCCTGACCTTGTGATCCGCCTGCCTTGGCCTCTCAAAGTGCTGGGATTACAGGCCTGAGCTGCCACGCCTGGCCTATTATCTAAACTTTTTAAATCTAATGTTTTGGTTGAAGTATCACTTACATACAGAAAAGTGCACAAATCTGAATTTTTTTGTTTTTGTATTTTGAGATGGAGTCTAACTCTGTCGCCCAGGCTGGAGTGCAGTAGTGCGATCTCAGCTCACTGCAACCTTCACCTCCCAGGTTCAAGCAATTCTCCTGCCTCAGCCTCCCGAACAGCTGGGACTATAGGCGCCCACCACCATGCCCGGCTAATTTTTGTATTATTAGTAGAGACGGGGTTTCACCATATTGGCCAGGCTGGTCTTGAACTCCTGACCTTGTGATCCACCCGCCTCGACCTCCCAAAGTGCTTGGATTACAGGCATGAGCCACCATGCCCGGCCCCCCTGAATTTTTTATAAGGTTAACCTACTCATGAAACCACCACCCAGATCAAGATATTGAACATTTCTAGTACCCCCAAAGCTTCTCTCTTGCCCCTTCTCAGTGATTGCCCCCCAAAGGTAACCCTATTCTAAATTTTGTTACCTTAGATTGATTACTTGTGCCTGCTCCTGAAGTTTATACAAATGGTACCACCTGTATTTTTTTGTGTTATAGTTTCTTCTGTAAGATGGACATTTGAGTTATGCTCCAGTTTTTGGCTACTACAAATAATACTTCCCTAAACCAGTCCAGTGCGTGTATTTTTGGTGCATATGTATAAAGACACATTTCTGCTGGACATATATCTAGGAGTCAAATTGCTGGGTCTTAAGATATGCACGCATTCAGCTTTAGTAAACACTTCCAAATAATTTTCAGAAGTTTTGTACCAACATATATTCTCACCAGCAGTATGACAGTTCCCATCTCCACTTACTCATCAACACTTGATATGGTCTATTTTGTTTCATTTTATAATTTTAGCAATTCTCGTGTATATAAAGTGTTATCTTTTGTTTTAGTGTGCCTTTCCCTGATAAGTAATGATGTTGAGCACTGTTATGGACTGAATTGTGTCCTCTCAAAATTCATTTGTTGAAGCACTAATCCCCAGTACCTCAGAATGTGATTGTATTTGGAGACAGGGCCTTTGAAGAAGCAATTAAATTAAAATGCGGATGTTAAGGTGTATCCTAATATATTAATATGACTGGTGTCCTTATAAAAGGAGGAGATTAGGACACATGGGGAAACCAGAGGCATGTGTGCACAGAAGGATGATCATATGAAGAAGCAGCTAGAGCGCCATCTGCAAGTCAAGGAGAAAGGCTTCAGAGGAAACCAGTTCTACCAATAGGATCTTGAACTTTTGGCCTCTAGAACTGTAAGAACATAAATTTTTATTGTTTAAGCCACCGATTATGTGGCACTTGATGACAGAAGCCCTAATAAACTAATATAGTCACCTTATCATATGTTTATTGGCCATTTTAAAATCCTTTTTTATAAACACCTGTTCAAACAATCCATTTAAAACTAGATTATTTGCCTTTTTCTTATTGATGGTTAGTAGTTGCTTATATATTGGGGATATGAATTCTTTGTCATATACATGCATTGTAAAAATCTTCCACTCAGTGATTTGCCTTTTACTCTTTTAATGGTGTCTTTTAATTAATAGATATTCTTGGTTTCCATGAAGTCCAATATCTCATTCTTCTCTTTTATAGTTGTACTTTGAATTCTGTTTAGAAAAATCTTTGCCAAAAAAAATGCTGATAAGGATATTCTCCTGTGTGATTTTTTACAAAATGTATTGCTTCACTTTCCACATTTAGATCTGAAGTCCATATGGAAGTGATTTTTTGTGTGTAACTTAAGATAAAGATGAAGATTCCTTTTTACTTCAATTTGGATATTTCCTTTTTTGGAAAAAAAAAATGACCCTTTCCCATGCACTTCCAAGGCAACTTTGAATTTAATCAATTATCAATCTATTTCTGTGTTTTCTACTTCATCTCACTGACCTATATGGTCAATTCTCATTATTTGCAATAGCTAATAATAAAGTTTCTGCAAACACTGAATTAGCAAATACCAAATGATTGCTCCTATGGGAAATAAAAGATCAGGTTCCTGAAAGCCTCCAGTCACTACATTTGTGTCAACTGATCAATACATAATCTTGTTTTATGTGTGTTTTTGTTTAAAAAAAAAATCTTTAATATGTATTGTTGATTCATTAACACTAAGCTCATGGCTAACAGCACTATAAATATGCCTAAAAGAAGATTATATAACAAGATATATTTTCTCAGTAGAGCACATCACTGCCTTCTTTCACTTAGGAACACTAGCAAGTACTTCAGCACTACTCTTGGTGGCCATTTAAATAGCAAAATCATCAACAAGAAGCACAAAAATGTGAAAAATGTGGCACTTGATCACAAAAAGTACATTATTTAGATATGAGAGAAACCAACACCTTGTTCAACCTCAGCTGGTAATATGCATGTTAGGCAATTCAAATTTTTCAATGCTATGCAAATGTCCTCTAATGACTGTGAAGCAGCAAATGTTGATTTGGGGGTTACAAATAAATTTTAACAGGTATGTGAATTTGCAAATCTAAATCCATGAATAATGAGAATGAATTCTATATCTATATCATGTCAGTTTTATCCTATCATATTTACTATGGTTTTTTAACTTGATATCCAGTAGTATATAAATCCTTTAACTTTGTTCTTTTTCAAAACTGTCAGAGTTATTCATTTTAGAATCAGCTTATCAAGTTTTAATAAAGCTTCCAGGGGTTTGAGATTGCATTACATTAAAAAACAAAAACAAAAAACTGGCTTAGATTCTGATTGGGATTGCAATGGCTCTAGAGATCAATTTGGAGGAAACTATGTTGTCTTCCAAATCTACATATGGTATGTCTTCCCATTTATTTATGTCTTTGTCTCAGAAATATTTTGGAGTTTTCTCTGTAGATATCTCATATCATTTCTTAGGATTTATTCCTAAGTGTTTGCAATCCATGGGATTGCAAAAATTATCATTTTAAAATTTCATTTTATAATTCTTCACTACATATAAATATGATTGATTTTTGTATTTTGATCTTGCCAAATTCACTTACTAATTTTAACAGTTTATCTGTACTTCTAAAACTTTATACATACATAATCATGTCATTCATGAACAATGACATTTTTATTTATTCCTTTCCAATCTTTATAATATTTATTTTTCTTGCCATATAGCACTAGCTAAGACTTCAGTACAATTCTGAATAGAAATGGTGAGAGCTGGCACCCTTTTTTCCCTATCTCAGGAAGGAAAACTTTCAATAATTCAATATTATGTTTGATGTTTACATAATATTTTTGTATATGAGTTTCAGGTTATAGCCTTTTATTCCTAGTTTTCTAAGAGCTTTCATAAAAATGTGTTGATTTTCTATCAATGCTTTTTTTCTTTGTTTATTGAGATAATCATATGGAGGAGGTTTTTTGTCTTTTATTCTATGAATTTTATTAATGTGAATTTTATTGATTTGTTAAATGTTAAACTAACCTTGCATTCCTGGAATAAACCCAACTTGGTTGTGGTATATTATCAGTTTTATAGATAGCTGGATTAAATTTGCTAATATTTTAATTCTGGATTTTTACAACTATGTGTCTCTGTTTTGATTGCCTTACCAGTGTCTGCAGTGGATTAGCAGGCATCTCTTTCACGATAGGTTCACATGACTGAGCATGTAACACCCGACAGGATGTAGAGGAAACACATCAGAGTTATTAAGACATACAACTCCCAGGAGAAGGGATACAGCTTGCCCCAAGGGACCACATAGATGGCACATGGGGTGAGAGAAAGAAGACAAAACAAAGCAGCCTTACAAGGCGCAAAGGACAGGGCTTCCCACAGACACCTTTACTTGGGTACCTTGAGTAAAAGTTAGTGGGAAGCCAGGTCAGAGCTGACAAAGAGGAAGAGCAGAGGGAAACTGAGAGTGAGCTGTGTTAGATAAAACAGCTGGCAGCAAAGGAGTCTTGCTCAGGACAGCAAGGGGAAGAGCAGCTAGTAGGACTAGTGGCCTGTGTGATAAGGGAGGCATCCTCCCTTGGAACAGGTCTATATTTCTCTCTTTCCCCTTGACAGATGTCGTGGCAACAACTTATGCTAAGTAAAATATTTTCTCACTACAGTGTTAATGAGAGATTGGCTTGTATTTTTCCTTTCTTTTATTGTCTTTGTCAGGTTTTGTTAGAAAGGTTATGCTGGTCTCATAGAATGAGTTGGAAAGTGCTCCCTGTTTTTTTTTGTTTTCTGGAAAAGTTTATGTAAGACTTGGATTACCTAATGTTTGGAAATATTACTTTTAATATTAACGGAAATAAATGTTTGGAAGAATTCACCAGAGAAGTCATCTGAAACTTTATTTTTCTTTCTGAGTGGTTCTTCTAATTAGACTCAATTTCTTTAATAGAAAATAAAATTGAATTTTTTATTCCTCCTTGATTCCATTTTCTTAAGTTTTTTCAGGCAATTTTCACTTTTGTTGAAATTTTCAAATGTTTAGGTATAAATTTGTATTTAAGGTATAAATATACATAACATCCTCCTTATTGCCTTTTCAATAATTAGGATCTACAGCAATGTCTCATTTTGTTACTGATATTGGTCATTTGTGCCTTCTCTGTTTTTTTCCTCATCAGTATTAGCAGGAGCTAATCAAACTTATTAGCCTTTTCAAAGAACAACTTTTGGCTGTATTTATTTTCTCTATTTTACCTATGTTTTCTGTTCTCTTGCTTTCTGTTCTTATTTTTATTACTTTTCTTATTCCATTTCAGGTTTAATTCACAGATCCTTTACTAATTTCATGAGATTTATACTTCATTTGCTGATAGTCAGCCTTTCTTTTTTCCAATATATGTGTTTAGAGCTGTAAGCATCCCAGTAAGCCTGGCTTTCACTGTATCTCATAAGTTTTAATCTGCTGTATTTTTATTATTGTATAGCTCAATGTTTTCTAATTTCCAATTTGATTTCTTCTTTTACCCTTAAGTTATACAGAAAATGTTATCCAATTTCCAAATATTTGGGGGTTTACTAGTTTTCTGTTATTGAATTCTACTTTAATTCTGCAATGGTCAGAAAACAGACTTTGTAAGATTTCAGTCATTTGATATTTGCTGAAACTTGCTTTATGTTCCACCATATGATCAATTTTAGTAAATGTTCCATATGCACTTAAAAGAATGTACATTCTAGGTTGTTAAATACTGATTGTAATTATACCAATTGAATTAAGATTGTTCAAATCTTTTATGTTTCTACTTATTTTCCCTGCCTCCTCTATTGGTGACTGTGAAGTACACTAACCTACAATTATGATTGTGAAATTATCTATTTATATTTTTATCTGTTTTATTTGATATGTGTTGAGGCCATGTTATTAAGAATATGCAAATTTAGAACTATGTGGTACTGGCCTTTCATTATGAAATGAACTTGTCTGTCTTAGTAAAGTCTACTTTATCTGGTATTACTGTCACCAGGTTTCTTGTGGATTACATTTACTTGAAATATCTTTCCTTATCCTTTTATTTTCAGTCTTTCATGTCCCTGTACTGAAGGTATGGCACTATAAGCAGCATATGGTTAGATTTTTTTAAATTGAGTCTGATAATTTATCTTTCAATTATTTATTCAACTTACATTTAGTGTAACTATGATAATATCTGGGTCTAAATCTCCCATATTAATTTATATTTTCTACTTGTGTTATTTGTTCTTTGTTCCTTATTTTTCTTTCTTTTTTTTTTTTTTTGAGATGGAGTCTCGCTCTTTCACCCAGGCCGGAGTGCAGTGGCACTATCTTGGCTCACTGCAAGCTCCGCCTCCCGGGTTCATGCCATTATCCTGCCTCAGCCTCCCGAGTAGCTGGGACTACAGGCGCCCACCACCATGCCCGGCTAATTTTTTTTTTGTATTTTTAGTAGAGACGGGGTTTCACTGTGTTAGCCAGGATGGTCTTGATCTCCTGACCTTGTGATTCGCCGACCTCGGCCTCCCAAAGTGCTGGGATTACAGGAGTAAGCCACCGTGCCCAGCCTTATTTTTCTTTCTTGCCTTGTTTTAGATAGTCAAGAATTTATTATTATCCAAACTTCTCTCTCTGTGGACTTATTATTTGTGTTGGCAGATCTCCAGACCACCCTCAGGTTTGATAATTCCTTAGAAGAACTCAGAACTTGGAAAAGCTGTTATACTCACCATTACAGTTTATGACTGCAAAAGTATACAAATTAAAATCAGCAAAAGAAAAGGGCAACAGAGGTGTCCAGGAGAAACCAGGATCAATCTTTCAGTTTAGAAAAGAGGAAACCAGGATTCCTCTTTCAGTGTAGTTGGAATAACACCACTTAATTCTCCCAGCAATGATGTTTTCAATGCATGCAAAGTACTGCTAATATGAGAAAAACCAGAGAAGCTCACCTGAGCCTTGGTGTCCAGTGTTTTTATTGGAGAGTCAGTCACATAGGCATGGAGAACCCTTGTGATTTACCTTAGCTAATCAGTTTCCAGTCCCTCCATCTCACAGGTCAAACTAATGTGGTATGGCCAGGGCCACAGGTGAACAAAAACAGGTGTTCACCATAAATCACATTGCTAGCAATAAACTAACTGTCATGACCCACGTTCCCAGGTAAGACACCCAAAGGAATTGAAAGAACAAATCACATGAATATCAGAAACAGAGTCCCAGGCAGAGGAAACACCAGGAGCAAAAGCCCTGAGGTGGGCACATGCTCAGAGAGTTGAAAAACAGCCATGATAACAGTGAGTAGAGTACAGTGAGACAGAGAGTATTAGAAATAAGGTTCCAGAGGTAGGCAGGTGCCAGATTACACAATGCTCTGTAGGCCACATAATGACTTTGTATTTTACCCTAAGGATGATCAGGGCCTTTGGAGAGTTTTCAGCAGAGGAATGTTGTATCTGAATTGCCATGAGTGACAGAGGCAGAGACAGAGAGAGAGAGAGAGAGGGAAAGAGAGTGAGATTTATTTGGTTACAGAAATTATAGACTATAAGCAGCAAGAGTGGAAAAGGGGAAACCAAGTAATAAACTATGGCAGCATTACAAAAGAGAGATGATGGTAGCTTTGATTGTGTCCAGCAACAGGAGAATGATTAAATGAATTACAGTAAATCCATATAATGGAATATGATACAGTCATTATAAATAATATAATACATAAGAACACAAGAAAATGTTTATAATATTGTAAATGTAAACAAAGCAGTTATAAAAATAAACTATTATCTGAGTCAAAAAGTTCATTCGTCCATGTATAATATGGTGCTAGTTTATAAAAATATTATAGGCATAGAATATTAAAGCTGAAAGAGACTTAGGACGCACCTAGCCTACCAAGAACAGAAAGATTACGTGACTTAAGTGATGGAGCAAGGCCTAGAATACAGATCTGATTTTCAGTCTAATGCTCATTCTATTTCACCCATGGTCTCTCTTTTATGTTAGATTTCATAAGTGCTTATACTCCTGCTAATTGGCATTCAAACAGACAATTAGAGCTAACAGAATTTCTATTTTATTCACAAGTTATATTAAATCTGCTTAAATCTAGATTTTTAAAATTAATCTATAGTAGACTGAAGTCCTGTCCAAATAAAAAAGGGGGGAGGATTACCTCAAAATAAGAGATAGATATGTAGATAGATGATAGATACATAGATAGATATAATTTTCAGGACTCTTCACATAAATCAAGTCATTGAAAATAAATGATGAGTTCATGTCCTTTGCAGGGACATGGATGAAGCTGGAAACCATCATTCTCAGCAAACTATAGCAAGGACAAAAAACCAAACATGGCATGTTCTCACTCATAGGTGGGAATTGAACAATAAGAACACTTGGACACAGGAAGGGGAACATCACACACCTTGGCCTGTTGTGGGGTGGGGGGAGGGGGGAGGGACAGCATTAGGAGATATACCTAATGTAAATGACGAGTTAATGGGTGCAGCACACCAACATGGCACATGTATGCATATGTAACAAACCTGCACGTTGTGCACATGTACCCTAGAACTTAAAGTATAATGAAAAAATATATATATAAAAATAAAAAATAAATTTAAAAAAGAAAATAAATAATTAAATGCATCTTGGCATACATTATACAAATGTCTGTGATCCATGATTGTTAAAGTTTCTAACAATGGTATACAGAATTTATCAAGGAAATAACATGCTTGGGCAGCAAAATACTGTTTCTATGACACCAGTAACCATTTCTTCTTTGAATCTGCAGGTTTCCCTGGCTATGATTTTAGATCAACAGGCTAGAAGCCTCCTTCTAGAAACCAAACAGCCCAACCTTCTCCTTTCTATGGTAACGTAACAGAGCCCTTCACTGTCTGAGCTACAGGAAAAAAAAAAAAGCTGTTTTTAATTAACCATTAATTATTTGAATGCAGCCTGCATTATGCGGAAAAATGTGTTACTTTCATCTTAATTTAAAAGACAACATCTGAGGTTCCAACTGACAAGAAGATACACTTTATAGATGCATTTATATCACTATTCTCCTTCAGAGCATTAGAAAATAGATTCATGGGCTTGGATAAAGAAGACATCTATGGTTCTGCAGGGTCTTAAATAGTAAGAAAGGTGAAAGATGAGGAAATAAGGGTTTATCCCCGAAGCTTTTTACAGAGGAGAGAAAACATTTTTTAATTTGAGAGGTTTCTGATTACTGTAAGTAGCTATCTGAATATTGAAAAGTAAAATTCAGATGAGATCTTACTGACTGCTAACAAAATCTATTTGAAATTTAAGGTCTTTGTGCTTCATTTGCTATAAATTCTTTAAAGGTATTTGAATTTGTGTACTAAATTAGATCAAATAGAAAATAGAAAAGATTTGTCACAGGTATAGAGTGCATGACCAATAAAATCAAGTTCAACTATAAGAAAGAATGTTTATAAATATGGGGGAGAGTTGCCTCAATATTTTTATAATTTTATGTGCATTATTTTTCACATCTTAAAGCTGCCCAAGTATAGAAAAATACAACACTTCAATAACAGTTACCAGCATGATTTGCTTTTATTACCTTTCTGTTCAAGACCCTTGTTTCCCCTTGTAGCATGTCAAATTGCCCCCAAAACCATATTATACAGCAGAGAAATGTTGTTCACACTTCACTGGCTATTGATTTACTTTATTTATTGGCACAAAATCAGCTTGAGATAAACATTTTGTCCCCCATTTCCACTACTGTAAGTGGTATACTTCATTGCAAGATAGGTAAGCCCAAATGTGCAGGGTCACAATTCGACATGGCGTTCTAATCAATGTGTGAAAAATTATCTAATGAATAATGGGTTGCACATTTCCACAAACAAATTAACCAGGGTGAGACTGAAACTAATGATTATATTTATCTAATGTAATTTCACATCTGTTACTAGTGGTAGTAATTTTTTTCTCTTTCATCCATGGTGTCCTCAAAATTACAACTTAGCTTTTCAGATACAGTTATGGAACATCAGTTTAACTAGAAAATGGACAGTTTTGTGGAATGTTCATTTTTTTCTTTAAATGCCAGTGGTCCTGAGCAATATGATGCTATTTTATGAAATTTGAGAATCCAGAAGTTTCTTAATTGTTACCTCTGTTGTTTTCTAAGTACCGGCTGTGGGCTTAATGCCATAACCTATTGGTCAAATTCCATCATTCAGTCTCATAAAAGCCAAAATGACCCCATTTTACCACTGTAAGACCATCCTTAATTTTGCCTGTCTTTACAATAATATAACATTTAATCCTGATCTAAAATGTAGTTTTTTTGAGACAGAGTCTCGTTCTGTTGCCAAGCTAGAGTGCAGTGGTGTGATCTTGGTTCACTGCAACCTCTGCCTCCTAGGTTCAAGCGACTCTCCTGCCTCAGCCTCCTGAGTAGCTGAG
This sequence comes from Nomascus leucogenys, assembly GCF_006542625.1. NCBI lineage: Eukaryota > Metazoa > Chordata > Mammalia > Primates > Hylobatidae > Nomascus > Nomascus leucogenys. The sequence continues at coordinate 86,415,084 of NC_044382.1, forward strand.
ACTACAGGTGTGCGCCACCACCCCCAGCTAATTTTTGTGTTTTTAGTAGAGATGGGGTTTCACCATGTTGGCCAGGATGGTCTCAATCTCTTGACCTCGTGATCCCAAAGTGCTGGGATTACAGGTGTGAGCCTCCACGCCTGGCTGAATTCTTTTTTAAGTAGAAGCAGTTTCCAACTTGGGAAGAAAATTATTACTATTACTTTGAGACTTTTTTTTTCAGTGCTTCATCAAAAATGTTCTTAAACTTTTTCTAAATTGAAATGGAGTCTTGCTATGCTGCCCAGGCTGGTCTTGAACTCTTGGCTCAAGCTATCCTCCTGCTTCAGCCTCCCAAGTAGCTGGGGTTACAGGCACCACTACACCTGGCTTCTTTTCCTACTGCAAGCAGAAATACAACAACAACTAGCACAGTTTTGTGCCATCTGTATTGATTCACTCTAAAACATGAGCAGTTTTGTCTACCATTGTTTTTGCACCATCACGGCAAATGTCAACACAGTGAAAAAGGTAGATAACATCTTGTCTTATTATGAAAATGGTTTTAGCCAGGCAAAGTGGCTCATGCTTGTAATCCTAGCACTTTGGGAGGGAGGCCAAGGGGGTGGATTGCTTGAGCTCAGGAGTTCGAGACCAGCCTGGGCAACATGGCGAAACCCCATTTCTACAAAAAAATACAAAAAGTTTAGCCAGGCATAGTAGTGCACACCTGTAGTCCCAGCTACTTGGGAGTCTAAAGGCTGAAGGATGGCTTGAGCCTAGGAGGTTGAGGCTTCAGTGAGCCATGATTGTGCCACTGTAATTTAGCCTGGGTGACAGAGTGAGATTCCGTCAAAAAAAAAAAAAGAAAAAGAAAAAGAAAACAAAGACAAGAAAATGGTTTTAACCTCCTGGATCTCTTGAAAGGGGACCCACAGATGTCTGCAGACCACTCTTTGAGAACCACTGCTCTAATAAGCCTATAATTCTTTGTATAGGGAGGGAAGGTAATGGCTGAGGGGAAAGTGGAGAAGAACTCTTTAAAAACAATCCAGAAAATTGAGGAAAATGTACTTTGAATATTAATGAGTGTTTAACTCATTTAGCTTTCTTTACAGTTTGACTGATATAGTTTCTTTATTTAGTTCTCTACCTTGTTTCTGGCCCTGATCTGAGTTTGGCCCTCAGTAAGTAGTTTCATCAGAGTCGTGATTAGGCAAACTGTGGATGAAATTTCACAGTTCTGCCTACAGCAGCAAATACCTATGAGGGCTTGAGCCCCTTCAGTAATCTAAAGTAAAGGGAAATCTCATGATCACCCGATGTTATATACCTCTTCATGTATTTTGTCTATACTAGAATGTAAGCTCCTTGAAATAGACTTGTTTTGTTCACTGCTTTATCCTTAGTTCCAAGGGTGGTACCTGACTCATATATAGGCACTCAACAAATATTTATTGAACGAATGAATGAATGTACCCCATACAAACCTACACAAAGAATAAGCTTAAAATAATGTAACATTATTTTTCAAACACATCCAGATGAGTGTTTCAAAATAATTTAACTTAGAGAGGTTACAATCATTTTCTAGTGATTCTGCAACTGTCATTCAGAGTGTTTTTTTGAACATCAGAGAGGAGGTGATAGGAAATATGCCACATTTGGATTCAGAAAGACTTTAGTTAGAATCCTGGTCCCAGCAATTACCACTGAAATGAAATTAGGCAGTGACTTAACCTCTCAGATAATCTCCTCAATTGTAAAACAGAGAGAGAAGAAACTATCTCAAAGAGACATTGTGGGAATAAAATTAAAGGAAAGTACATTTGTAATAGTATCTAGCACATGGCCTAGCAAATAGAAAATAACAAGCACAGGTTAAATGCTAGTGTCTAGACAGTTGGTACTGGGCTATCATACTTCTATTCCATCTACCTTGGATAACAGTATCAAAAGTTGTCCCTCTCCAGTTATCAGTCCATATGCTTTGGATAGAGCTTCAGACCTGGGTTTACTGGCCTGAGCCTAAACAATCAGTCCATCGTTTCCCTGGACATACTACTCCCTTGTACAAGATGACCACATATCTCAGTCAGAGCCAATGAGAGTCAATGGAATTCCTGTTGGGAATCTTGGGGAAAAGCCTCTCTCTTTTCCACTAGACTTAAACCTGAAAAGATGCAGACAGGAGCTGCTTCAGCCATCCTAGAACCACAGAGAAGTCCCCGCCTGAGAACAGAACACAAACAGCAGAAGTCAGAGATGAGAGACAAAGAAGGAAGAACTAGGCTCAGTGAACAACACTTGAGCTCCAATCAAGTAATGCCTGAAGCCAAGCTGGCCTTTGAAGTTATGTGAATCATTAAGTTTCCTTTTTTTTTTTTTTTTGTAACTTAGCTTGAGTTGAGTTGTCTGACATTAACAATAGAAAAGTACAGTCTGATGTAGTATTTTTTGCTTGTTCATAGGCTCAACCTAGATTTGCACAGACAATTATGGTTCAATGTTAACGCTGCTGCTGAGAGCTGAAACATAAAGCCAAAGTCTGTCCTGAAGTATTTTAAATTCCTACGGCCTTAAGGAAGCCACAAGTCAAGGAAGCCAAAGTCAAGGAAGTCATAAGTCAAGATTCTCATAGCATTTGGCTAATATTTAGATCAGGCATTCCTGACAAAAGAAAATACAGTAATTTCAAACTTGAAGTGTTTAGACCTTTAGAGATATGCAATTACTAATATGTCTAAAAAGCCTAAAACCAGTTGCAGATGTTCCTTTAATGAGGTTAACTAAAACATAAGTTTCTTTTCTATTGATAGAATTATGTCTACTCCATGCATTTACAATGGTTATCTCTTGCTAATCGGAAGCTTTTTTTTTTTTTTTTTTTTTTTGAGATGGAGTCTCTCTTTCTCCCCCAGGCTGGAATACAGTGGCGCTATCACGGCTCACTGCAACCTCCGCCTCTGGGGTTCAAGTGATTCTCCTGCCTCAGCCTCCCGAGTAGTTGGGATTACAGGCGTCCACCATCAAGCCTGGCTAATTTTGTATTTTTAGTAGAGATGGGATTTCACCATTTTGGCCAGGCTGGTCTTGAACTCCTGACCTCAGGTGATCCACCTGCCTCGGCCTCCCAAAGTGCTGGGATTACAGGCATGAGTCACCACGCCCTGCCTGGAAGCTCTTAATATCAGACACATAGATAGCTACACAGACAGCTAGCTAGCAAGATATCCTTGACTGATTTTCCAAATGAGGAGATTATTTAGTTAATAAATGCTATATGATAGGTAAAATATTACAATATACAGGGTCCCATGGTGGGAAAAGAGGTGAAGAATAAAAAGGGTCTTTAGCATTTGGTGATGAAAAGAAGAAAATGCTAATGTAAGAGGCTAGCCCTTTCTTTACAGCTATTTGTTGGTGGTGGGAGGTGGTGGCATGGAGAACACACAATCCAATAAAGTACACAGTGGTTTTAAATGCACTATGCTTTAGGAGCAAGATATGTTAAAGCCACAATCTGATTGCATTTTGGGATGATTCTGCTTACTCAACAAATAACTGTCAAGGGCCCACAATGGCACTGGAGAGGAAAGATAACATAGAAAAGAGTAAGACAAGTTCATCGAGAAACCAAGTTTTGTGGTTATGGTCACATATTATTCTGTAACATTCTCTTGTGGATCATGGCATTCTCCTTCCTCATGCCTCCAGATATAGCTAAAGTGATGTCTTCTACATGGCCTATTCCTAAAGAAAATTTAAAACCCCTGTGCCAGAATGTACTACTAAACTTTCATAGGTCAAACATGGGTTTGACCATGGATTAATTGAAATTACTGATCTATACACTCAAGCCTTACCAATATACTCAAATCACTCTTCAGAATCACACAGTAAAAATAACAGCCTTGGTACATTCATACAATAGAATACCACTGAGCAAGAAAAAACTGACACATGCTACAACTTGGATGAATCTTAAAACATTCATGCTAAGTGAAAGAAGCTAAACTCACAGACCACATATTGAATGATCTCACTTATTTGTTATTCTGGAAAAGACAAAACATTTATAAACAATAAATAGACCAGGGGTTGAAAGCAGGGAGAAGGGATTGACTACAAAAAGGCATAAGGGGATTTTTGGAGGTGATAAAAATATCCTATATATTGATTGTGGTGGTAGTTACATGGCTATGTACATTTGTCGAAACTCAGAGCTGTATATCTAAAAAAATTTTTACTATGTAAAAATTTTACATAGTTGAGGCCGGGCACAGTGGCTCACGCCTATAATCCCAGCACTTTGGGAGGCAGAGGCGGGGGGATCACAAGGTCAGGAGTTCAAGACCAGCCTGGACAAGACGGTGAAACCCCATCTCTACTAAAAATACAAAAATTAGCCGGGGGCAGTGGCAGGCGCCTGTAATCCCAACTACTCAGGAGGCTGAGGCAAGAGAATCTCTTGAACTCGGAGGGCGGAGTTTGCAGTGAGCCTAGATCACGCCACTGCTCTCCAGCCTGGGTGGCAAAGTGAGACACTGTCTCAAAAAAAAAAAAATTCACATCACTAAAATTATATTATCTAACTCTGTGTGTGTGTGTGTGTGTGTGTGTGTGTGTAAGGCCATAAACAGTGTGTATCTAGTCATCATCTAAGTCAGAGTAAGTTCAAGAAGATCATAGTAAGAAAAGGTGTTCAAGAAAAATTCAAACACTAGAGTTCTGGAAGTTCATGGGAAATGTTTCTCTTGAAACCAAAGGAATTATAACTGAAGGTTAAAATTGAAACATGAAACTAATAAAATAATAAAGTGTGGGGAATAGTACTATTGGTGGGAATAGTACTATTGCCTGAAATAGTTTTTTAAATCATCAGAAGAAAAATTTTAGAGTAAAAACTTGACCCTTTATTAAATTTTTATTTTGTCGAGATATACCTACCTGAGATGAACCCCAAACTAAAGTGGGCCTGAAAGATGAAAATCATTTTATTTCAGCTACTGGGAATCAGTCCATTGCTTTCCTTCTGACTTTCTAGAGGGATAATAGCATAGTATTTTCTCAAAATCTTCATTAGAAAGAGTTGCAAGGATGTCAGCAAAGCAGAGAAACTATAAATAACATTAATTTTAAATGTATGTTTATAAATGAAGTACTTAGACTGCAAGGAGGTTAGAGAGTGAGAAAACTAGCTTGAAGATGCATGGTAGAAAACCTTCACTACAATTTGACTAAGGGTTTGGCACTTAAGGATGTAGGAGGGAAAGTCTCTGCTTCTTCAATATGAAGCTACTTTTCTAAATGTAGCTACACCCTCATTTCAAGTTCACCACCCAATAGCTCATCTCTCCTTACCTGGTGCCTCCCTCAGAGACACAGAATGGAAATAAAGGGAAAAGTAATTCTTCCCCAGCTCCTTTTCCTATTCATAAACGTCAAGGCTGAATCTTTTAAAAAAACTTTTTAATTATTTTTTGTTGATACATAGTATTTGTACATATTTATGTAGCACATGCGATATTTTGTCACATGCATAGAATGTGTAATGATCAAGTCAGGGTATTTGAATCCATTACCTCAAGTATTTACCATTTCTATGTTCTGGGAACATTTCAAGTCCTCTTTATAGCTATTTTGAAATATACAAAACATTGTCATTAACTACAGTCACCCTACTCTGTTATCAAACATTACAACTTATTCTTTCTATCTAACTGTATATTTGTACCCGTTAACCAACCTCTCTTCATCCCCACCCTTCCCATCCTCTGGTATCTACCATTCTACTCTTTTTTTTTTTTTTTTTAGATGGAGTTTCTCTCTTGTTGCCCAGGCTGGAGTGCAATGGCATGATCTCGGCTCTGCAACTTCCACCTCATGGGTTCAAGCGATTCTTCTGCCTCAGCCTCCCAAGTAGCTGGGATTACAGGCATGCGCCACCATGCCTGACTAATTTTGTATTTTTGGTAGAGACGGGGTTTATCTATGCTGGTCAGGCTGGTCTCGAACTCCCGACCCTAGGTGATCCACCTGCCTTGGCCTCCCAAAGGGCTCAGATTACAGGCATGAGCCACCATGCCTGGCCCATTCTACTCTTTATGTCCATGAGATTGGTTTTATTAGCTCCCACATATGAGTGAGAATGTGTGATACTTGTCTTTCAGTACCTGGCTTATTTCACTTAACATCATGACCTCTAGATCCATCCATGCTGCTGCAAATGACATGATTTTTTTTCTATGATCAAATAGTATTCCATTGTGTACATATAGCACATTTTCTTTGTCTATTCATCCTTTGATGGACATTTAGGTTGATTCCATATCTTTGCTATTATAAATAGTGCAGCAATAAACATGCAAGTGCAGGTATTCCTTTGATATAGTGATTTCATTTCCTTTGGATAAATGCCCAGTAGTGAGACCATCCTGGCTAACACAGTGAAACCCCGTCTCTACTAAAAATACAAAAAATTAGCCGGGCGAGGTGGCGGGTGCCTGTAGTCCCAGGTACTCGAGAGGCTGAGGCAGGAGAATGGCGTGAACCCCGGGGGGCGGAGCCTGCAGTGAGCCCAGATCGTGTCACCGCACTCCAGCCTGGGCGACAGCAAGACTCTGTCTCAAAAAAAAAAAAAAAAAAAAAAAAAAGGCCCAGTAGTAGAATTTCTGGATTTTATGGTAGTTCTACTTTTAGTTTTTTGTTTGTTTGTTTGAGAAATCACCACACTGTTTCCCATAGTGGTTGTACTAACTTATATTCCCACCAATCATCTATAAGAGTTCCCTTTTCTTTGCATCCTCACCAGCATCTGTTATTTTTTTGTCTTTTTTTTTTTTTTGAGGCGGAGTCTCGCTGTGTGGCCCAGGCTGGAGTGCAGTGGCTCAATCTCGACTCCTGCAAGCTCCGCCCCCTGGGTTCACGCCATTCTCCTGCCTCAGCCTCCCAAGTAGCTGGGACTACAGGCGTCCGCCACCATGCCCGGCTAATTTTTGTATTTTTAGTAGAGACGGGATTTCACCAAGTTAGCCAGGATGGTCTCAATCTCCTGATGTCGTGATCCACCCGCCTTGGCCTCCCAAAGTGCTGGGATTACAGGCATGAACTACTGCGTCCAGCCCTTGTCTTTTTAATAACAGCCATTCTAACTGGGTAAGATGATATCTCATTGTGGTTTTCATTTGCATTTCCCTGATGATTAATGATGTTGAGCATTTTTTCATGTACCTGTTGGACATTTGTATGACTTCTTTTGAGAAATGTCTATTCATGTCCTTGGCCCACTTTTCAATGGGGATTATATGGTTTTTGGTTTTTACTATTGAGTTGTTTGAGTTCCTTGTATGTGTGGACATTAGTCTCTTCTCAGATGCATAGTTTGCAAATATTTTATCCCATCCAACAGGTTGTCTCTTCACTGTTGATTGTTTCTGTTGCTAGGCAGAAGCTTTTCATAATAGTTTAATATAGTTCTATTTGTCCATGTTTTAGTTGTCTGCGCTTTTGAAGTCTTAGCTATAAAATCTTTGCCTAGACCAATGTCCTGAGGTGTTTTCTCTATGTTTTCTTTTAGTAGTTTTATAGTTTTAGGCCTTATGTTTAAGTCTTTAATCCATCTTGAGTTGACTTTTGTATATAATAAGAAACAGGGGTCCAGTTTGATTCTTCTGCATGTGGATATCCAATTTTCTTAGTACCATTTATTGAAGAGGGTGTCCCTTCCCCAGTGTATGTTCCTGGCACCCTTGTCAAAAATTAGTTGGTTATAAATATGTGGATTTATTTCTGGATTCTCTATTCTGTTACATTGGTGTATATGTCTGTTTTTATACCAATACCATGCTGTTTTGGTTAACAGAGCTTTGCAATATATTTTTGAGTCAGGTAGTGTGATGGCTCCAGCTTTGTTCTTTTTTCCTCAGGATTGCTTTGGCTATTCAGGCTCTTTTCTGGTTCCATATGAATTTTAGGATATTTTTTTCTATTTCTGTGAAAAATGACATTGCTATTTTGATATGGATTGCATTGAATCTGAAGATTTCTTTAGGCAGTATGGTTATTTTAATTATATTAATTCTTCCAATCCATAACTGTGGGATGTCTTTCCACTTGTTTATATCCTCATCCATTTCTTTCATCAGTGCTTTGTAGTTTTCCCTGTAAAGGTCTTTCACCACCTTGGTTAAATTTATTCCTACTTTTGTTTTGTTTTGTTTTTAGCTATTGTAAATGGAATTGCCTTCTTGATTTCTTTCTCAGCTAGTTCTAGTGCTTTACATGCTCAGAGAAACTTTTCTAGTAATGAACTAAGAAATGATCTCTGAAAATATAGTCTTTCAAGGCTCAATCTTTAAAAGTCATCCTCAGTCTTAAGCAAACTGGCATTCTCATAAATTGCTATTGGGGCTTGTTAAGCCCTTGTGGAGGATGTTTTGACATTATCTATAAAATTAAAAATGGAAAAGTCTTTGATCTAGCAAGTCTACTTCTAGAAATTATCCAATGCATATATTCAGGCACATGAAATGATAAATGTTCATTATTCACTACAGCGTAATTATAATAGGAAAAGACCAAAACCAACCTAAATGATCACCAGCAGGGGACTCAAGTGATTATATTACATCCATACATGAAATACCACATAACTGTAAAAAAAAATGAGAAAGCTCTTTATGTACTGAGGTAGAAATCTCTCCAATGTACACTATATGAAAAAAGTAGTGTACAGAACAGGGAAACAGAATGTTACCATTTGTGCACTAAAAGGGGAAAGAACATATAATCAAATTGGTTCTTAATGCATTTTTTAAAAATCTCTAGGATACACAGGAAACATAACAATGACTACCTGTTAAGAAGGAGAATTTTAGTATGGGGGCAGAGGTGGGAGGAAGGCTTTCTACTATAGACTCTTTTATATTTTAATTGTTAACCATTCTACCCTCTCCAAATTGATGAGTCAACTCTTACCTCCTAATGAGCTGCCAAAAATGCTACTGATTGAACCAGCCCTAAACAAAATGATGAAGATTGTCCTTGGGATCCTCGTCTGACCTGGACAGTTTTCTGCTCCTGCTGTGTTAGCACACATTCTGTCTGCTCCTTACTGTTGTCTGCCCTAAATTCTCAAAGCCGTCACCACTGACCTTCTTCTCCCTACCACTCCACACGCCCAAGGATCCTTGCCATAAATCACTTCTCTGCCAGATTTCCCAAAGCAGGGGTTACATACACTCTTTATTCATTAGTAGTGGGTATTTTGTTGTTGTTTCCCTCTGGGGGTGGCGTGTGGTGGAATTTGCCCAATATAAAATCCTCTTCCTATTTAGAGGAATCCATTTTGTGTATAGTCTTGTGAGAGGCTTTGCTCTACGGGACCAAAAGGGACAGATCCTTTGTTTCTGTACTCCCTGAAGGGCAGAGCTGCTTAGAACTCTGGAGTTTGGAAGAATGACCCAAAGACAAAGGCTCAGATAGGACTGATTGATGGAGGTATGCATGAGGATGGCAGTATCCACAGACACAGCAGCTGGCTGGCCAGATTGTTAAGGCTGCCTAGTCTCTAGGGCCCTCGTGGTTCCTGCCCATTTTCTAAGCCTGTTCCTTGGGCCTCACAGACTCATTTCTGTGAGTCTCCATTATCTGTCCAATAAGCCCTTTGTGCTTAAAACAATATGATAGGTAAAAAAACTTTGACGGATAGACTTTAAACAAAAACTTGAGAACCTATCATAAGCAGGGAAGGATATAGGTAAATAAAATACAAATGTGATTATTGTTCTCAAGAAGACTGGCATCTAATTTGGGAAATATAAAGAACGAAAAAAAAGTGTGTGTGTATATGTTAAGAAATGGTATGGTCAAAGAACAAAGAAAGAAGTCAATGATTTGGAGCAGTTAGGGAAAGCTAGAAGATGTGGCCCTCCCAAGCAGAATTTGCCTTTCATACCTTCCAAGCAGAATTCACCCCTCTTCACAACTACCCTTTTTTATCTGCTATCAAAATTAGCTGTTTACACACCAATCTTTTGCACAGTCCATGAGTTCTTCGAAGACAGATATTATATGAGCCTAACTAGTGCCAGAAAAACTCATCCATCCATTCATTTAACACATGGAGCCAGAAACTGGTCATAAGGTGTCTGATAAGCTGATTGCAAGGTGTTGGGATGAGGGTAAGAGGTGAGAAAAGGAGAGGTAGGATAGGAAAAGAAAAAAGGCTTCCTACAGGGGAGGAAACAAAGTTGGGAAAATAGAGTGCAGACATTATTTGGTGCATTGAACACCATGCTACATATCAGGAAAAGATGGCCAACTCAAATGGATACAGGAACAAACAGGAAGTGTAAATGACTGGAGTGACCGAGCTAGACAAATGTAATAGAGGCTGGGTGTGGTGGCTGCAATCCCAGCACTTTCGGAGGCCAAGGACGGAGGATCACTTGAGGCCAGGAGTTCGAGACCAGCCTGAGCAACACAGCGAGACCCTGTCTCTACAAACAATGAAAAAATTACCCAGGTGTGGTAGCACACACCAGTAGTCCCAGCTACTCAGGAGGCTGAGGAGGGATGAGCACTTGAGACTAGGAGTTTGAGGCTGCACCAAGCCATGATTGTGCCACTGCATTCCAGCCTACATGGCAGAGTGAGACCCTGTCAGAAAGAAAAGAAAAGAAAAAGAAAAGAAAGTTTAAAAAAAAGCAATGGGATATCATGCAGCCTGGGGTGAGGTCATGCCTTGCCCCAAAGCATTTAATTAAAAAGGAAAAAAAAAAGCACTTTGCCAGTAACTCAAAATAAGTTTACAGGTCACATACTACCAAACTGTGACTTCTGTGGGAAGGCCATGGAGAAGTTTTTGAGTAAAGACACAAACAGGATTAAACGGATAGATTAAGAAGACAAACCGAGCAGTAGTACACATGGAGAGAAAAGCAAAAAGCTCAGGAGGATGAGCAAGAAACAATAAGGCTCTGAATTAGGATAAGAGTAATATTATCAAACTATTATTAGATATTAGATCAAACTATTATTAGATAAAAAGTTGATATGGATCTGAACAATGAAGGTAAGGCTATCAACACTTGAACCCACTGATCAATTGTAGCATCACTAAAATGAAGAAATAGAGGAAGGTGTGATAGATGCTACAAAGAAAACTTCCACAGGACTTAAGTTATTAGATGTGAGACAGAAGAAGAAGGGAGAATAGAAATTAATGACTATTTCCATATTTTAAGCCTGGTAGCTAGATGAATAATGAGGACACTGAAAGATACAGGGAAAGCAAGAGGTAGAATGAGTTTTCAAGAGGGTTACTAGAAGCAGCTGGGTGCAGTGATAAGAACATCAAATTGGATAGGCATTCTGCCAGGTCTACCACTACTTACCTTGAGTAAACACAACCTCTGTACCCTGTGTCCTCCTCTAGTTTAATCTAGATCCTCTGTATGATTCTTCCAGATATGGCATTCAAAGATAAGTGTGATTTAAACACATTTAAGGTGTCTCAGGATAATGAAGAGGGGGAAAGACTCCCTATGGATTTTTTAAATGATGTAAATTTCTTCAATAATATACACATGCATGTGGAAAACATATAAAATAACTTTAAAGTATATGCTTATCTTTAAGTAGCATATAAGTGGATTTTAAAATACTTTTTGCTGACTTTGTATATATTTGAAGTTTTCAAATAATTGCCTATATTTATATTCTCCAATTCTACTCCTTCCATTCTCACTTAAATGTACTCCAATCAGGCTTTTGCCCACAGGAAACTTTATGGAACTACTTTTTTATGTGGTAAAATATGCATAAAATGCCGGGCGCGGTGGCTCACGCTTGTAATCCCAGCACTTTGGGAGGCCGAGGCGGGCGGATCACCAGGTCAGGAGATCGAGACCACAGTAAAACCCCGTCTCTACTAAAAATACAAAAAATTAGCCGGGCGCGGTGGCGGGCGCCTGTAGTCCCAGCTACTCGGAGAGGCTGAGGCAGGAGAATGGCGTGAACCTGGGAGGCGGAGCTTGCAGTGAGCCAAGACTGCGCCACTGCACTCCAGCCTGGGCGACAGAGCAAGACTCTGTCTCAAAAAAAAAAAAAAAAATGCATAAAATAAAACTTACCACCTTATGTATTTTTAAGCATACAGTTCAATGGCAGCCGTCCACAAACTCTTTTCTCTTGCAAAATTGAAACTCACCCATTAAACAATAACTCCCGATTCTCCCCCTACCAACCCTGACAATCACTATTCCACTTTCTGTCTCTATAAATTTGACTGCTCCAGGTATTTAATGTAAGGGGAATCATACAGTATTTATACTTTTGAGATGACCTATTTCATACAGCAAAATGTACTCAAGGTTCATCAATGTTGTAGCATGTGTCAGAATTTCCTTCTTTTTAAGGCCGAATAATATTCCATTGTAAAATGTTGATGGGGAATTGTTACAATGGAGATCAAGCTGTTACCACTTCAACATTAGATCCCTGGAAGTAGGAAAAGCAAACATTACATGCCTCCTGATGTGAATCTATGAAATATTCATGCCCAAAAACATTGGGCCTAATTCTGATTAAGCCTGTAGAGGCTTCAGTATCTAACAGTTACTGTGGCCCATGTAGATATTTAAATTTAAAAAGTAAAATACAAAAATCAGCTTCTTCATCACAATAGCCACATTTCAAGTACCCAAAAGCCACATGTAGTCATTAGATAGTGCGTATACAGAACATTTCCATCATTGCAAAAGTTTTATTGGATGGTGCTCTTCTGTACCTAACTCCATTTAAAAGAAATGTGGAGGAGAAGGGGATAAAGGAACAAGTTAAATGACACCAGAAAGAAGTGAACAAAAAAGTTCAGAAAACAGGGCATTCTACAGAACAATAAGTACATGGCAGGAGGAAGTGGGAAGAGAGGAGGAAACTATGCTAGATTTTAAAAGACATAATCTATGAAATGTCCAGCAAGTAAAATTTATACAAATAGAAAGAAGATTAGTGGCTGCCTGAGGCTGAAAGTGGGAGCAGGGATTGACTGCAAATGGGCTGGAGGAAATTTTGAAGGGTAATGGTAATGTTCTGAAACTGGATTATGATGATAGTTGCCCAACTCTACAAGTTTATTAATGTCACTGAATTGTCTAAAAAAGAAAAAAAGTCTTAAGACAACTCTGTTGTATGGACCTTGTTTGGACCTGACTCAAACTAATTCTAGAGACATTTTTGAGATAGTCAAATAAATTTGGTTATGGATTAAATACTAAAAATATATCATTTATTTTATTGGGTGCAAATGGCATATTTGTCCATATTTTTGAAGATGTTTATTAAAATATTTACAATGTCTGAGATATGCTTTAATATACTACAACAGATTTTTTAAAATGGGAAAAAGAATGAATTAAGTAAATAGGATACAATCTTGACAATTACTGAATCTAGGTGATGGATATATGGTAGTTCATTGTACTATTTTTTCTACATTTGAATATGTTTGAAGTATTTTATAATTTAAAAAATTAATGGTTACTATAATAGCCTCTCGTGGTCAATACCATAAATCAAGGCAATAATGAGTTTGTGTGATTCTCCCATATTGCCAGCAACTAAGACACCACGTTATCATTCCAAATCTCAGTTTTTAAAATTACTGCAAGTCAAAAAAAAAAAAAAAGGCTGGGTGTGGTGGCTCACGCCTCCTGTAATCCCAGCACTTTGGGAGGCTGAAGCAGGTGGATCACTTGAGGTCAGGGGTTCGAGACCACCCTGGCCAACATAGTGAAACCCTGGCTCTACTAAAAATCCAAAAATTAGCCAGGTATAGTGGCGCATGCCTGTAATCCCAGATACTCGGGAGGCTGAGGCAGGAGAATCACTTGAACCCAGGAGGCAGAAGTTGCAGTGAGGCGAGATCACACCACTGCACTCCAGCCTGGGAGACAGAGTGAGACCCTGTCTCAAAGAAAAATAAATAAATAAATAAATAAATAAAATTACTGCAAGTCTCCAAAGTAAAATTAAATTGCTTACCTTTAAGTCATCATTTGAAATTTCAAAACTTTATATAAACCTACTCTGTCTTTTTTTTTTTTTTTTTTTGGTGGGGGAAGTTGGGGTGGGATAGGAGGTATATGTATATATTTTTTTCTACCAACTCAATTTAGTTTCTCCTCGTTTCCTACTTTACACCACACACGTCATGAAATAAATCCATCAGCATTCTCAGTAACTAGCCTGTGATAAATAAGCCTGGCACCAATGCAATGTATTTAAGCCCTTTCAACAGCTTTTTCTTTGTGCACATCTGCAGGCTTTCCATGCACATCTGCATACAGAATCCACAACCATGATCTGCATTATAATTAATGTAGCAGCACATCTGACCAGGTCCACAGAGTATTGATGTATAACCGGTTTTGAGATCTGCAGGGAACTAAGGATGCCCTGGGGAGAAAGTGAGGCTAATTTCAGATCAGGCACTGGAAAAGCTGTAAGTGGTAAGACACTTGTTCTCCTGAAACAGCTATGACATCGCTGGAGAAAATCTTAGTGTGCATGTATGTGTGTGTGTTGCATACACATACGTTTACTTCAAGTCATAGTTTCTCTCCTCTTGCACTCCTTACCACATCTCTCATATACCCGCTCTAAATGACCAAGCCACAGCCCAAACATTTACATACAGATACATTAAAACCTTAGAGAAAAAGCCTTCTTTGGTTACCACTGACGGAAAATCACCGAAGCATGGATTCTAGTAGTGGTGTATAGCACGCACAGAAATATCAGACCTAAACTACACACCCCTCTCATTCTATTCCCTTGGTAGTTAAGACTTTCTTCTTCTTCCCCATCCTATTGCATTAAAAATGTTTTTACTTTAAAATCTAGATAGAAATCTCAGGACTAGGCCAAGTTCCTACTTACATGCATTTCTTCAACGGCCTTCAGGGACACTCACTGTCCACATCCATTGTTCTATTCCACAGCTAAAGCACAGAATGTGGGCCCATGAAACTCAGCAAGAAGCAGGGCAACTGTATTCTGTATCTTTTTAGCCTAGAATGCTGAGTCAGCACTGTCCAATAAAGCTTTTTGCGATGATATCCAATACAATAGCCACAAGCCACATGTGGGTTTTGAGCACTTAAAATGTGGCTATTGTGACTGAGGAAGAGAACTATTGATTTTATCTAACTTAAATGTAAATAGCCACATGGTGCTGGTGGCTACCATATTGGACAACGTTGCAGTAAGTGAAAGACTTTCATTTGTTGTGTTTTCACTTAGGAGACTTGTTATATACAAAACATTCTTTAAAATAATTTTCTGTCTCTCTCATCTACACACACACACACACACACACACACACACACACACACACACAGAGATACATTAAATCTTAATAGTGCTTAACTCTGGGCGAGCATCTATAGAATCAGACATTCAAATATATTTTGAGTGAATAAATATGTTTATATTTAACAATTTTTAAAATAAACAGGTAATATTTAAAAATCAGAGAAAGCTATAAACAAATATCATAGTCATTAAAACTATGCATATGAACATATATATGGATATGGAAAATAAACAGAAGCAAAATGCAAAACAAAATGCAAAATGCCATCTATGTTTTTGATCATAAGTACTAAAATATTAGGTAGGTATGTGTCAAAGGATTGAAAGGGAACATAATCCATGAAAATAACCAGATGCAGCAACAGGTTATAAATGGATTTTGAACATTTGTATATAAGTAAAGTTTTAGAAAAAATAAACAAAGGTCGAAAGGCAATGCAATTTAAAGGACTGAGTGCAGGAATAGTCTCATAAAACTTGAATGTTGGAAGCAAATAACTACCCATATGAGTGGCAACTTGAGGGCTGAGGATATGGAGGCTGAAAGAATTCCAGTTGTGGGCTGCAGAGGGAGATGTAACTAGAACTGAGAAATCGATGACTTAAGAAAAAGAAGGGAGAAGAAAGCTTATAAATGAGAATAAGAGAGCTAATGAGGAATAATGTTAATATTCAGTCAGTAAAAGACAACGTTGTTCCAAGGCCATTGGCTGAGAGGCCAGAAAGGCTCAACATTGCTTTCCAGATGTGACCCATTCCTGAGGTTAGCATCAATCATATTTAATTCCCCTGGACAGGTGAAGCAATTGAAACAATGGTTCTCAAACTATTAAATGGGATTCCTAAGCCCCATTCCCAGGGCCTGAGAAATACTGATTTAAAAGAATAACTTGCTCTAAATGTCTGGTATAGGAAAAAGTATATGAACACTCTGATGCTCTTTATGGATAAAATCTGTCTTCTATTTAATAAAGATGACTAAACAAGCTTTTTTTGTTTTTTTTTTCTGTTTTTGAGATGGAGTCTCACTTTGTTACCCAGGCTGGAGTGCAGTGGCACGATCTCAGCTCACTGCAACCTACGCCTCCTGAGTTCAAGTGATTCTCCTGCCTCAGCCTCCCAAGCAGTTGTGATTACAGGTGCACACCACCATGCCTGGCTAATTTTTGTATTTTTAGTAGAGATGGGGTTTCACCACGTTGGCCAGGCTGGTCTTGAGCTCCTGACCTCAAGTGATCCACCTGGCTCAGCCTCATGAAGTGCTGGGATTACAGGCGTGAGCCACCACACTCAGCCTAAACAAGTTTTTTGATGACTTGGGGAACTTTAGTGCCTATGACCACAGCCCCTTATTGTTTCACAGAATTTAATAAAGAAGGGGGACCAGAAAAGCTGTCTTTAAACATGTGAGGACCTGTCAAGCAATAAAGGTTGAAGACTTGCTTTGTGGGACATCAAGGATAAGCCAGAAATGGGATGGTTTCAGTGTGATATAACGACGTTTTAGAAGAAATGGGATCCCGGAGAAGGTGGTGGGCATCCTGTCCATAAGCTATGCTAAGTGACAATTTGGTCTATAATTTGTGTGAAGAATTTAACCAGCAACAATAAGATTAGATGACCAGTAACCTCCCTTTCTACACCTTGATGCAGCCTACCTGACACTAGTAGAATTTACTACTGTTACAAAATAGAACTTAAAGTTCATTTGAAAGTATTTTATTTTACATATAACTGCTTCATGGTAATTGCTTCGTGATGATTACATAAGCAGCTCACATCAATATGAGTTTTACTTTTACATGGAAAATCATTTGATTCCTCTCTCACTTTTCTGGTACCTAAAGTCAAAGTCGATATTGCATTTCCCTCACACCATTCCAGGATCATTTATTCAACAAATAATTTTTGCCATCTAAATAAGTGTCAGGTACCACGCATTCCGGCCAGGAAAATAGCTAAACTAATCATCAATACACACAAATTAAGGAACAAAAGTCTTGAATCTGATTCTCCCCACACTCAGGTTTCATTGTCTCAACCTATCCCTGTGTTCCAGGGCAGACTTTCCTGTATTACACCCCTAGAGACCCCCCAATTTTCCCTCTTACCCTCACCCCCATTATCTGAGAGGTGCTTGAGCAACATGTCCAGCTGCTGCTTCTCCCCAGACCTGACCCCAAGTCCCGGTGTCTCTGATGCAGTGGAAATTGGGGGCCAGGAGGATGAGGACTACTTGTCTAGAGGGAACAACAGGATTACCATAGGGAAGGAAGAAAACTCAGGGCAGGATATTACACAGTAAGAATGAACCCTTTTCCTTTCCTAGAGCTAGGAAAGGAAAAGGGGTGTTTTTTGTTTTTTTGTTTTTTAACAAGGGTTAGGTAGTCCTACCGGAAAGCCAGGAAACAGAGGTGACTCCGGAGCCCGGGGCTTTGCATAGGAGAAGTCAGCAATGCCAAAAGGTGCCTCTGTATACTTAGCAGCTGTGAGGCAATCAATCCCTCGGGGAACCTGTAGGCTATCACTCTAGTAAAGATGATGTTTAAAGAGGGGACACTAAGGGAAGAGGAAATTACTACTGGTACTTTTTTTCTTATCTTATTGTGAAATATGTCAAAGAAATAAGCATATATATATGCTATATATAAAATATACAGTGTAAATAATAAGAAAACAAATACCTGTGTTCCCACCTCCCAAAGAAAATTTTCCTCACCCCTTTTGCTGCAGCTCCTTGAGCATTCCCAAACAATTAAAGTAGATTCTTCTCAGGTGTGGTATAATTTCCTGAAACTGCAGAATGGCTCCGTGCAAACTCTACCCACAACATCACCCTTGCTTGCCTCCTACTGCTTAAAAGTTCTTTTAATGAATTAAGATAAAAATATTCTTTCTATACTAAAATTAAAGAGTTTAAAATAGAAAGTTAGCATATTGTTGTAAGTCTATTTAGTCAAAATGTAAATGATCCCAGCTAATTTCCTGTTTTAATAGGGGAAAAGAATTTGAAAGATAAGGTCCTATGACCCTGAAAATATTGGGGGATGAAGAAAGCTGAAGGCCCAACAAAAACTTCACATACCTCACCAGTTTCCCCTGGACTTGAACAATTAGCCTTCATGCATACATAAAGAGAGGTTAGGAGGAGAGATACTTCCTGGTCTGTGTACCTGCGCTCACCTGAGCAACCACTAGGCTGCCCATTCTTTTCATTCTCCCATGTGGTCACAAACATCTGGTGTTGCCTTGGCAACGAAATAAATATGCTGGAACTGCCCCCTCAGGCTTCTAATTCGTTGGCCATTTGTTCCACTAAGTTTACACAAGGAACTGGTACTATTTGAATCTAATTAATCCAACCAAAATTTACTGAGTGCTTCCTATATGAGTATATGTCTAGGTTGTCTATTTTCTAATTTCTCCTTTTCAGTTAGATGATATGCAAACCCCATGGCACTAATTGTTTAAGGACAGGAATGAGGATTCTTTTGCACAGCCATGTTTGTCTATAAGAAGTTATATCCTTGCATGTTCCACTCTTTCTTTCCTACTCTGTAAAACAGTTCCTACACAGTCCCAATCCCTTCCCTGGGTCCTATTACAAGGAGGCTAATGATGTTGTCAGTGGCAGCAACTCTTCAGCAGAGCATTGATATTATGAGCTTACCTTTTCACCACCATAACACAATGCTGACTTGACTCAGAATCAGAGCCCCTATCTCCAGATAAAAAAAAAAAAAAAAAAAAAAAAAGAGAGACAATGCCTTAAAAAGAAACAGATTAGACAAAGACTAGTCCAGGCATTTGATTATGTTTAAACTGAGTTGCGCCGGGCACGGTGGCTCACGCCTGTAATCCCAGCACTTTCAGAGGCCGAGGTGGGCGGATCACAAGGTCAGGAGTTCGAGACCATCCTGGCTAATATGGTGAAACCCCATCTCTACTAAAAATAGAAAAAAAAAATTAGCCGGGCGTAGGTGGTGCACGCCTGTAGTCCCAGCTACTCGGGAGGTTGAGGCGGGAGAATGATGTGAACCCGGGAGGCGGAGCTTGCAGTGAGCCGAGATAGCACCACTGCACTCCAGCCTGGGAGACAGAGCGAGACTCCGTCTCAAAATAAATAAATAAATAAATAAAATAAAATAAAATAAACTGAGTTGCCCCACACTAGTCAGCAATGTAGAGTTAATCATTACTAGAAATGGTCAGCATTGGGAAATAACTTCAGATATTAGATGAGGAAATGGAAGTGCACAACTGCTAAGTGACTGAACTAAAAACACAGTCAGGTAATGGCTGATCAAGGACTATAACTATGTTTTCCAAACCATGCATTTCTTCTGGGTCCCCAAATATAGCAGAGTCATGACTGGACAAGGATTGTTCTTCTGTAACTAAAAAACAAACAACCTCCCTCCCTGAGAAGCAATACTCTCCTAACCTGAACCCAAAACAACCCCTATCAGAAGCTCAAGGTCTTCCTCCGGAGTTCTTCTGCCTAAGGAGAAAATTCTCATCATCACTCTTCAAATCTAAAATGGCTTATGGCATACAACCAGTTCTCAAAGAAACCACTAGGTTTAAAATGAAAATGAAGCTCTTAAGTCTTCCAACAGGGAAATCAAAGATAGCTGGTTTCCTGGCAAGTGTGTGCTCCTCCCTCCATTGTGGGAGACAATCCAGTCACTGGAGTTTCTAAAAGTGGCATATTAACTCTTCCAAGATAACAGGGCATCATTCACTAAATTACCTTTTCGAAGACATTACATGGTACCCCAGTTCTTTGGAAAAGGTAATTAGCTCCCCATGGGTGACTAGTTTACTCCAAGTGAGCACTGTGCTCATCAGAGGACAAGGATGATCTCTTTTTGTGGGAATAAAAACATTATCTTGCTTGTCAGGAGTGATTTATTTTTTACCTTAATAATGATGTAAGCCCTTTACGATACATATTTTTAATTGGTAACTACCCCACCATGATAATAGATCATAGCAAGTGCAATAAGCTGGGAGCTTTAACATCAACACATCTGACCTAAATTCAACTTAATAAGCATCTATTGCACACCTAATATGTGTCAGAGTCTATGCTAGATACTGGGGAATTACATTGCTTAAATGTATCCATTTGGGGAATATCAGTGATACTAAAACACTCTATCAGATTATGAATGGCTATTAAAGTGAGTCTGGCAAGTGGCCCACCATGTCTTGCCTTGGTCATTAGAGATTTGAATCCGGTTAATGTCTCCACATTTAAGAGATTAGTGGAGAATTTAGTAAGGATATACATAAACACAAGAAACATACTTTAGAGATCTGAAAATAAGAGCCACAAGGAAAGGTCAAAATAATTCCAACAGAATAAAACAAAAGTGGAGAATAAAATCCTAAAGGGTGACCTTGTTATCCTATAAGACCCAGTTCCTCCAGGAAGCCTGGCCAGGAATTCTACCCACAATGATCTCCTGCTTCTCTGAGTTTCCATTGCATTTGAGATATAGATCAGTGTACTTAGCACTTGATCAATCCATTATAACTTGACTTGTATGATTTTCTTTTTAAAATATATTTGTCTTATCTCTCCAATTATATGATAAGCTCCCTGAAGAGCTTGGATGTTATATATTTCTCTGGTACCCCCACCTACAGGCTTTGCCAACAAGCACACAAAAAAATTGTTGACTTATATGTAAGTAGGAAAAACATGTTAAATGAGAAAACTAAGAGTGTTTATCACCGAGAAAATAAGGTTATGGAAAAGATATGTTCTATTCACTGGCTATTCATGTGTTCCACATTTGCCAGTCCTCTTGCAATTAGGGGAAACCTTATAATAATTTCTTAGGCACTGGACCATGAGTAGAAGTTTCTGGACCAAAGCATAAAGAACGAATTTAAACTTCTAGTTTGTTCTTCCTCCCACAAAGACCATGGAAACCCCATAATGGGGTGATTAAGTCACAACACGAAACCTGCTTGGATCACTGGGTCACCACATGAAGAAGAGCTCTCCTAGAGATTCACTTTACTCACAGAGACATTTGTGTGAGCAAGAAAAAAAAAATCCCTGGTTGTGTTAAGCCAGAGATGAATTTTATCTGGTACCATAGCATAGCCTAGGGGTATTACACTGACTGATATTAATAAAAGAAGACTAAAAAGAAAAATCATTTCAGTAGTAAGAGCTGTGATAGAAAGTCCTTCCTGAGGTAACACTATAGAAGAAAGATCTAGGAGACAAAAGACAGACTAGGCTCAATGAAAGGAAGGACTCTGGCAGGCCAATAAAAATGCGTCTACCTTGCATTCAAACAGAGCCCGCAAGTCCAATTGGTGAGAAATAAAAAAGGGACAACTGTGGTCAAGAAATTTGAATGAGATGATTTCAAGGTCCCTTCAAATGCTAAGATTTTATGATCTATGTTTGGCAATGGATTCCTAATATGTGGAGGCCAGAATAAGGACATGCAGTTTATGCTGAGTGGTAATTCTTTTAATAATATACAGAAGCAACATCAAAGTATCTCCCTGTAAAATCTTGCAGGAACAGACAAGAAAAGCAACAAAAGACCCAAGGATCCTCTCCCTTCCCCGTCCATCTACAATGCCACCCCCTTCAAAGTACTCCTAGGGCTATTTCACAAGTTTATTGCCACCTCAGCTCAGAGCTTGTGTCACAAGGAGATGACTTCATTGATAAAGATTTCTCACAGGATTAAGAGCCTTCTCGGTGGCTGAAATATCTTGAATTAACCTCTGGAAAGAGGGTGAGGTTCCGTAGGACAGGAGTGTTTCTAGACTCTTGAAACCATGTGTTATTTTGATGC
Source organism: Nomascus leucogenys (assembly GCF_006542625.1). Taxonomy (NCBI): domain Eukaryota; kingdom Metazoa; phylum Chordata; class Mammalia; order Primates; family Hylobatidae; genus Nomascus; species Nomascus leucogenys. The sequence continues at coordinate 86,437,277 of NC_044382.1, forward strand.
AGTTATCATGTCCTATCAAAGTATCTCTTGTTTAAATTACAAGGGTGGATATTTAGTTTTATTCCCTGAAAATATTTTAACAGTAGGGGAAATGTCTATATGTTACAAACACAATGGTAATGCTTAATGACCTGAAAATGTAACTTAAAGAATGATCTCTGCCACTTACTAGGGATGTGACCTTTGGCAAGTTACTTAGCCTTCATGACTCTCAATTTCTTCCCCTATACAACAAGGGTTAAAATATCTACTTCATAATGGTGCCATGATTTAAATGAGATAATGAGCTGTGTCAACTAAAAAATGGAGTTCAAATGTAAGGTACTGGAGGGAAAGTAATGAAATAACACTCTCTAAAAATGTTATTTTTGAAATCAATGTTGGAGTACCTAAGCATTAAGATAATAGACTAAGATAATTAATAAAGCAAGGGTAGCAAAAAGAGAGACCAGTTCAGCTTCACTTAACTCATTCAGAATTGTGCAATTAGCAAATCTAAAAAGAACTTATTTTAATTTCAGTATATCTATGTTTTGTTTTATAATTTAATATTTTTATTTTTAATTTCATAAAAATCACCTATAATCTTTTCCGTGTTAAAAAGCATCTACAGTTCTTAATCTGACCTTGAGTTTATCTTTAATAGATTCAATAAAGACTAGGAACAAAAGTATATAAAGCCTTACGACAGTTCAGTGAAAGATGCAAAGAACATATACTATATATGTCATGTGGGTTAATTATATATTTCCTGGTACTTGTGAATTACTTCAACACAGAACTGAGAGGGATTGTGGCAGTGTGAGCAACTGCAACAAGTGTAACTCAAATAAAATGGGTCCGAAGATGGAAACTGAGATATATGGGATATTTGATCATGTGGATTGAAGATGCAGCTTAACGGTAATAACAACTAATTATGCCTGCTTAAAGACAAACAACTTATGAGTGCAGGGCTCGGAAGGCCGAGGGTGTGAACTGTGGTCCCCATGCCATCATTTGTATGGCATGTATGCCATCACCAAAATCAAAAGATGGCTCTCTTTTGTCAGGTCAAGTGAAAAACTGTACACAGCTCATACCCAAAACTCCTTAATGGCACGTTTTAGTAAGTCTTCTAAATCCAAGCCTTATTTTGATAGTGTACACGTTAGAAAAAGCCAAAGACATTGTTCTGTGTCTCTCTGTAATGGCCACATGCTAAATCGGCCATGGTTCCTATACCAAAAGCTCTGCACTCAGGAGACTTAGCAGAAAGCCGGGCAGGGGGGGCCCCTCTTTGTTGCCACTTTCATTTTTAAAATAAGTCATAATTTCTGCATTGGATACGAAGATGGGTTTACAGCTATTAGCCATCATATTAATAATTTAGAAAATACATGCCCAATCACTTATGTTCTTTCAATTCCCTGTGAACACAGCTGCAACCCACATTAGAAGTGAGGGTGAATGGATATTTTTCAGATGAGATATTTGGGCTGAATTATTAGGGTAGCCTGTACTACAAAATTACTAATAAACATTGCTTCTGGCTCAATTTAGCCTGAACTCAGTGAACCTAGCCAATGGTGACAAATCAAAAAGTCTGAAATGCCCAGTGAATGAATCTAACTAATCAAGGAACCCTGTAGGAAGTAGATGCCAGGATTAATGAGCCAGTGGTTTCACCATGCCATGCTGTTATTTCTTCACATAAATGCCCTCAGATGAGATTATCTTTATGTCATGAAAAGGAGAAAAGGAAGGTTACATTATTTCAACTGACAGGTTAACTACTGCCATTACTAGAATACACATATTTGTGGGCTAAGTTTTTTCTTTATCCTAAAAATTTAAATGTAAGGTCCACAATATAAATTAAAAACACATTTTCATTTTTGGGAAAAGCTGTCATTGGGGGCACCAAACATAAATTGTCCTAAAGTTAGAATTTCCTCTTTATTTCCTCTGCATGTCTATATGCACATCTACCTTGATTTACCCAAACTGCTCTGCATGCTGTTTTGTATTCAGTATCTAACATCATCTTCAGCAGGTTGCATTCCCATATCATATTTCCTCCACCATCAACAAAAGGTAATCTGAGTGCAACTTCATTACTATACCATCACTTGTATGGCATGTATGATATTTAGTACCAATACTGAGGAAAAAATAAAGATACATGGATGAACTTGTATATTAAAATAAATCAATCATATGGTTACATCATAATGGATTGTTTCCAGCTAGCATGTGGTGACAGTATTCAATACCAAACAGGCTACTCAGCAAAAAGTACAATTATTAGAGGCAGGATATCTAGCATGTTGTACTTATCTACTTTGTGTTCTGATACTATTCAACATTATTGTCTTTATTCCCTTATTAAATTTACTTAATTATTATTAGATCTTTAACAATTTTGAGTCAGAATTGCTGTTAATGATGAGTAAAAAAATTATATGAAGCATTATTGTGTTGTTAGATTTTTCTCCTTCAAAAAGCAGAAATCTTTCAGGCTTGTGATTGAGGTTCTTATTCTCCTCTTTTTATCTTTGCTAAACCGTCAACCTTAACAATTCAGGCCTGCTTGCCTTCCCTTAACCTAATGACATATATGACTTTAAAATGTTCAGGATTCTTAATACAAAAATCTATTGCTATAGAAACAAATATTAGCCCAGAGTCAGGTCAAGTGAAAAACTCTGTACACTGTATTATAATATTGATAAATAACCACTACATTATGAAATATAAGTATCTTTGAAAGCATCTATCACTTAAGTTGATTTGCAACTTCTCATCAGTGTTCTGAGTTGGCCCATTTTTTTCCAATGAAAGATCCCATTTCCCTTGCCTTTGAGAAATACAATTTTTAAAGATTCCATTTAGCATCCTTTATTGCATTCCTACATCATAAAGTTATGCTTTACAGCAGCATAAAAAGCTGTAAAATTAGCATCCTTGTAAACAACATTCCATGAGCACTGGTGAAGCAATCCATAATTTGTACCGATCTCTTAAATGTGACTTGAGATTACAGTATCCACGATTTCAATTTTTTTTTAAAAAGAGCACCAACATAAAACAAGCGAGAACATGATGAAATGTAAAAACAAGGAAAAGTATTTTTCATTAACTCATATTTTAGAAATTTGGTGGTTGTGTGCTGCTAAATTCTTGGATGACTTCTCAAATACAGAAATGTTCCATTATTGTATGAAATTCAAAATGAGCATGTTTTCTCTTCTTTAATATTGTAATGTACTAAAAACAGTCTTTAGGAAAGTGTATAACTGAAATATTCTGTGAACCCACCCACCAGTTTACCTCTAATTAAAATTCCTAAGGTAACATGAACAGATTTACTTTATCATTAAAAATCATAGCTTTTTGTTCTCCTCTCTGAGGAGATTCCATTGTGTTCTCTTAGTCGAGTAACGATTACAACAGCTCCTCAAATTCACATGTAGCCCAGCTGTATTGTATTTTAGCAGGAGGGTGTTTTTTAGGGTTTACACTCTGAGGCAACCAAATGAGAAGTCTTCCCGTGGGAAAAGGGGTGCCCTCTCAATGCCTATAATGACCATTAAATTTCAAACCACAAGATTGATTTCGGTTAGCCTTCCCAAGGAAGCCTGTGATATCGATTTGCCTCCAAGTTTAAAACACACCGCAACCTTCCCCTCGGCCGACCGAAGAAACGGCATTTTTTTCCTACTCCTTTGGGGCAGTCCCCTGAGCACGTGGCTGAAGCCGAGGTTAGTACGCAGCCAGCAGGGACCCTGAGAGGAAACCAGAGCAGCCCCGGGTTTGGGGGAGCCCTGGTAGGCGCTGGTCGTCCCGGACACGCCTCTTCTGGAGAAGCGCGTTTGCCCCTTACTTGGGAGGCCCCGGGTATCTGAAGCGGATCCCGGGTCTGGGGACATGAAGGGGCGCCGCGGCCTTAGGGAAGGCCCCAAAGAGGCCTAGGCCCTGGAGGAAGCAAGAGCCGCGGCCTCGCTTCCACCGCGTTCCTGGGGCCAGACACGGCTGGGGCGGCGCCGGAGAGCGAGAACTCCAGGCTCCGAAGGCCGAGGGTGCGAATTGTGGTCCCCTCCCACCCACGGCCTCCCCATCACGCGCACGCAGCCCGCGAGGGGCGCCCTCCGCGCCACTGCCCCAGGGACACCGTTCATCTGAGGAACTCTCGCGCCCTGCGATTCGCGCCGACAGCGACGCTCGGAGTCCCACCTGGGCCTCGGAAACCTGGGTTGGCCGGGAAACCTCGGGAGGCTCAGAGCTTGCGTGGGGCGTTCACGGCGCCCCAGCACGCCGCCCCGTCGCGGAGACCTCACCGTGCAGCCCAGAAACCGAACCCAAGCCCACTGCAGGGCGAAGGGCCCACGCATCCCAACTGCCGCGAATATAACCATTCCCAAGACTGGCCCCTCCCCTCCTCCCACGAGACCCCTCCGGCCGTTCAAGGTCACACCAAAACCCATCATTTTCTATATCACATACTGAAAATGATTTTATTTTATCCATTTACATTTAACTTGATATAAACTTGTCCGGAAAAGTCAAATAATATGCTTTATATTAGCTCAAACATTTATTAAGAAAACCGAATTCCATAAATAAGCACAGACATTAAGTTAAAACATATCACAAATTGACCAGTATGTAACAATAATGCTTTATCTACACAAAACATCCTATTTCACATGTTTGTTCATTCTTAGAAAGCGCTTCTGTTCTCTGGGTTTGGATTTGACCAGCACATGCAGAAAGAGCTGATTGTGTTTCTCTGTACAAAGTTGCAGGGTTGTAGATGTCCGAGTGCCCCCATCGGCTGCCAGCAGGTGGCCGAGGGGCACGAGGGACGACAGGACCACCACAAAACAACCAAGGGCACAGAGCAGCGAGAAGAGAGAAACGGAAAAGGAAGCAAACAAACCCCAGTCCTGAAGGATCCAGAAAAGAGATGTGGCTTTTGCTTTTACAAAAGAAAATTTTGCTTGCACGTTTATTTTATTCTTTCTTATAAAGACTTATCAAAATGGGTCAGATCACCTCTTCCTCGTCACATGACTGCTTTAGTCTACTCCAGCCACCCAATCCACTGTCACGTTCCTCCTGAGAAGCCTTCTCTTCTACACCCTTACACAGTTGTGCTTAAGAAAATGAAAATAAGATAAAATAAAAATAAAAGCGTTATCTTGCAAGCCAAGAGAGGGCTGCACGGATGTGACTGGGTGGACTGGGCAAGGGTAGCGTGGTGGGAGAGGAAAGAAAGACAGGAGCTCGGAGAGTACAAGGATAAATCAAATTATATCAGTTGGGCCCTCAGATGAGGCGGTTGGTAGCAGATGCTTGTCCTCCTTTAAGACAAAAATCCCTAACATTGTGCTGTCCCTTGAACACGTCCGTGTGTGACCTAGGTGCACCGTGTCTGTGCGCGCGCGTGTGTAGCGTCTGAGCGTGAGCGAGAGTGCGAGTGTGTGTGTTTCTGCCCACAAACCAGTCCATTGGTGTCTGATTTCAGATCCTGAGTCGACTCCCTGGTACGTAAAATGGCGGGAAGGATGCTTTTTGCCGGGCGCGGGAGGAGGGGCGCAAAGTGTCGGGAAAGAGGGGACCGGAGGGGAGGCGGCGGGCGAGGGGGGTCGTAGGCGTCGCGTCGAAGGTGTGGGTGGGAACGCCGCCAGTCAGAAGGCCGGGAGGAGGGCGCGAGCACGGCCAGCGCGAGCAGGGAGGCCGGGGTGGCGGGAAGGGTGGGCTGAGGCGCTGGAGACCCGGCCGGGGGCACAGCTGGGTGGGAAGGGAAGAGGGGCGGCCGGGAGACGGGGGACCGCGGGCGATCGAAATCAGGCGGAGGGGAGGCCTCGCGGGCTGGGGCTTGGGGTGAGCCCGAGCGAGTGGAGGAGAGAGGCGAGGACGAAACGAGACAGGGCGAAGGCCGGGGTGGGACGGGGCAGGGCGCCGGGGTTCGGGTGCGCGCCGGAAGGGCCTCGGGGCGGCCCCGGGGGCGGTGCTGGGGGCGGAGCGGGCCGGGGCGCAGCTGCATTAAGTGAAGCTCATAGAGACTGTGTGCTCTAGCGCCTTGCGGCGGAGGGAGGCGATGCTGGTGCCCCGCCACACGTCGCTGCTGTCCGGGGAGCTGCAGAGCTGGGGCGAACCGGAGACGTTGCTGGGGCCGGGGAGGGAGGCGGGCACCATGCCGGGGAAGGCGGGCTGGTAGAGGTGCGACTGCAGCCCTGCGCCGTTGGAACCCGCCAGGCTGTTGGACAGGCCCATGGAGTTGGGCGGCGGCCCGGCCGCCAGGCTGCACTGGGACAGCGACTGCGCCATGGCCTGCTGCCTGCCCAGCGCCGGCGGCAGAGGCAGCTGTGACACGCCCGGCATGGCGGCCGCCGCCCAGCGGGTGTCGTTGGCGTGGAAAGAGCACAGGCTGTCGCCCATGGCCGCGGCAGCGGCGGCGGCAGCCGACGGGAACTGAGGCAGGCCTGGCGTGGGCAGCAGTGTGCCGGGCGCGCGGAACACGTTGGTCGTCTTCTTGCGCTTCTTCCACTTGGCGCGTCGATTCTGGAACCAGACCTGGAGCGGGCGGGGCGGGAGACAGACAGGGCGCTATTAGCTGGCCCGGCGGCTGGGGAGTTGGGGCTTGAGCCCCAGAAACCCGCCTCGGATACAGCCGCTCTGCCCCAGGAGGAACAAGTGCCATCGGGCCGACAAGCCCCCGTACCCAGCCGGAGACTGTGGCTCCCCACCAACTCCTGGCAACTGGCGCCCCCTGCACCCACCAAGCGCGGAGTCCTGCGCTCCTAAGAGCTCGTGCCCCGGAGCGTTTACGCACTGTGCACACACACCAAACGTGTGCAGTCTTCACCACGCCCCTGCACATTCTGTGCACTGCACAGATTCACAGGTCTGCAGTGAGGCATGTGTCAAAGCTCGACCCACAGGTGTACAAATGAAGATAAACATGTGTACCCATGTGGCTTAATAGCATGCCTTATAACACTGATGGGCTATAGAATTTTCAGAAACGCTGGAAATTTGGAAATTGATGACGGGCTGTGGATGACATAGTTTCAAAATCGAAAGACAAAGGAAAACCCCTAACGCCACGGCTGAGAGAGCGGAGAGGTTAATACAGTGATCTGCGTGGGAAAGTGAAGGCCACTGAGCTACAGTGTTGTTTGGGTTACCACCATGACTTCCGATTCCTCCCATATTGCTTGGTGCTACTGCCACAACTCTCCGTGCCTCATTCCCAAACCACTCTACGGACTCCTTTGGGCTGTACGAGTGGCTGGAACCTGCTGCGCCAAGAGCCTTCAAGCCTATTCTTTTTATTTTATTTATTTATTTTATTTATTTTTTTTTTTTTTGAGACGGAGTCTCGCTCTGTAGCCCAGGCTGGAGTGCAGTGGCACGATCTCAGCTCACTGCAACCTCCGCTTCCCCGGTCCCGGCTGAAGCAATTCTCCTGCCTCAGCCTCCCGAGTAGCTAGGATTACAGAAACGCGCCACCATGCCCAGATAATTTTTGTACTTTTAGTGGAGACGGGGTTTCACCATGTTGGCCAGGCTGGTCTTGAACTCCTGACCTCGTGATCCACCCGCCTCGGCCTCCCAAAGTGCTAGGATTACAGGCGTGAGCCATCGCGCCAAGCCAAAGTCTATTCCTTTCAGAAACTTACTAAGGGTCCCAAGTAACAAGGCCTCCAATTCCCTCAAGTCGCCCCCATTTCATCTATAAACTAAAAGCAAATTTTCGGACCAATACGAATTAAAGGAGGTCATATTTCACCACGAGATATATGAATCAAATTTAATTTTGCTCAGACAAACCCAAACGTCCTTTTTCAGGGAAATGAGTTTGATAAAATACACTCCAAATGAAAATAGCCTTCCTATTCTTTTTTTTCTTTTTGACAGTAGCCCAGGAGTTACAGACCCTGTCAGGCAAATTTGCCTAGGCATGTCAAACCCTCCGTCACAGAAGAAGAGTTCTGCCTGAAAGATATCACATAAGCTGCCAATCCAAGATAACTCCCATCTCCCCCTATTTGAATGTGATCTTTTTAAATGACAATAATAATAATAATAATAATTTGCCAGCAAGCCTGCCTGGAAGACTTGCAGTTTAAAATCTAGTCATCTGGAGTTTACTGTGCCTAAATATAAATGATGTGGGACACAGCCCGGGTACTGAGCTTCCTCTTAGAATTTGGCCAACGCAATTTGACCACCATATCCGTGGCAAAAAAAAGTTGTGCATCCGTTAATCTAACCTATTTAGTGTTTACTCTGCAAGCTAAAGTATCAGGGGTATGGACACACCTGCCCTCGGTCTCGCTGAGCCAGCAATGTTCAGCGGTGTGTTCATGCCCAGGCAAGCGTAGACGCACTCTACGCTTACCAGTGTGAAGGGTGTTGCAGTCTAGAATACTCCCCCAGCTTGGGGCCAGCCCTCGCCTACCACTTTCTTTCTGTGGTTTCTACCCCATTTTGCAGATTGCTGCGCATCCCAGTGTCGGCGGTGGGTAAACAGGTCTCGTCTCTTCCCAGTTGCAGCCCGTGGGCTGGTGGCGCAACGGATTAATGAGGCAGCAGGGCTCTAGATGGTGAGTGGGATCAATGAGACCCAATTGAGCTGTTAGCGGTCTTAGGCGGAGAGCATCTCTCAGGAGGAAAGGAAGGCACAGCGAGAAGACGTAAGGCCGCAAGTCGCTGTGCAGCACCCACCCAAGGCTGGACTCGGGGGAGGTAGACGGGACGGTGTCTGTGACTAAACGGTTCTCACACCTTACACGCCGCACCCGGATTATGTTTTGAAAGGTGTCTTATAAAATCAAGACCGGTTCCTAACAACCTGCAAGTGCCAGTGAATCCCGAAATGTTTGTTTGAGGGGAGGGAGTGTGAGGGAAGGAGCAGAAAAAAGAAAGAGGGGGAGGATTGCCGAGTAGAATTTCAATAGAAAATGCTACTACCAGAATGGTTTCTGAATCTAGGATCTGCTCAGGCACAGGCGGAAAAGAACAGCTGTTAAAGAACTACATATTATAGAAATAATCGAAAAATCGTGCTCAATTATGTTTGAGGGTTAGTAGTCAAATGATGGCTACAATTTTTTTTTTATGTTTCATGGCTTACTGGGATTGGGAAAAAAAAAAACCTGCGTGGGGTCTGAGCACCTCCGTTCCAAGCTACGATGCATATGTTTTTTAAATGTGAATGTTTCCACTTGAAAACTAGAGCATGACGGATTAAAATGCAGGCAAAACCTAAGGGAGATTTTTAGAATGCACAGATGACAACTCCAGGAAATATATTAACCACAGCCACGGGCCAACTTTGTACTCAGTTTGAAATGCAGCTCTTCTTGGAAAATGCTTAATACAACAGAGAGAATCTAATGGAGGTTGGAATCTAAAAATCCACTTTCATGATATCTGCTGTTACAGTAATATAGACATACTGTAAATGTACTTTAAAATATATAGCCCGTTTAATTCCCCAGCTATAAATGACTGAGAAATAGCAAAAAAGAGGGAGAGAAAGAGAGACTATTACTTTTTCCCCCTTGAAGCAAATGCTTTATGAAGATCTCATTGGAATCCAGCAAATGATTAATGTGAAGATTTTGGAGGAAATCTGGGGACCTGTATTAAAGCCTAGATCTCAGGTTCATTTCGATCAGCCAGCCGTGAACTCTGGGCCGAATTCATTACACTTTAATAGTGCTGGGAGAGGAAGAAAATGCAATTTCTCATTCCATTAGAAAACTAGAAAATACTCTCAGCTTGTTCCCCTATTAAGATGTGGCAGGTGACAGGGCCATTCTGGGGGATACGGTCAATGGAATTACAGCACATTATTTTTGTTCATATAAAATATTGAAAGGCAAGCCTGACTGTGCAGAAGTTATTTCACTGATTTGGTTTTTATGTAAATAAAATATTGAAAGTTAATTAATCCATGCTAGAGACTAATGATTATGCTTATTATATTGCATTTGATCACATAATTTGCATGATTCTCACATTGCTGCTTAATAAGCCATTCCAGGTTATAAATAATTCTGAAATTGGTTTCTAATAATGGCATGCTATAAAAGGAATGGTTTTATTACACTGGCCAGAAAAGAGGAGCGATATCAGACATGGAATTGGCCTCCATGTGAGTAGAGATGCTTTAATAAATACTTAAAAGTGTGATATATACTAAATAAAGATAAAAATAAGTATATTGGATAATTTAGTCTAGAATCAAAAAGCATCTTTAAAAATATACAATTACAATGAATTAAATGTTTAGATAATTTTTAATCAGCGCAGTGGCCCACGTACTGAAAAGAATGTGTGGCAATCTGTTAACTATAAAGAAAACTATGAAGCACTGATCATATAAGAACATAAGCCAATTACTATTTAATTTGAATTTGGTCAAGGAGCAATGGTACAGTGAATTGTGAAGTAAATACATTTTCCATAAATTATTTTTGCATTACATTACATAATGTTAATCATTTTGAAAAGTTAATTAAGAAGGTTATGTTGATCTGATTACTTTTTAAACTATGGAACATTATTTTAAAAAATATTGAAATTGCCATTCTATTAAATTGTGTCTATCAGCAGGCTCAAGCTATTATCTTTGCTTGAACATTATGCTGGAACAATTAGAGTACTTTGTCTCTTTCTTCTCGCGCGTTCTTTTGTGTACTTTTTGAAAATAACTATTTCTGTCACATAGCTTATATTTTATTTCATTTACAACTTTTTCTGTTAAAAGAATAACTGTCATTAACCTTTGGAAGACCGAATAAGGTTTAATAGACCTCGTTTTCTTTTTTCATAAAATCAGTTGTTCAATTATATTTTATTTGTGATTCTAAGTTCTATTTTAATTTAAACTAATTGCCAGTATATCTAGGTTTAGACACAGCATTTTACCCTTTAAATAAAGAATTAATAGATAATCTTTCTCTTAAGGGACAAAACCCCCAAATTTATGAATTTCTAACCTGCGAGAATGAATCTACAAGCAAGCACTGTCATCAGTGTTGATGGAAGTATTGAAATTGTGTATTTATGTAAAGGTTCAAACTCAACTTCAGATATTTTTTAAAAGGTGAAAAATAAAAATTTTGAAGAGCATTACTAATACATGTTTACAGTTATGCAATTAGTACTCTTTCGGTGTGTAGTTTTAAAAGACCGTGGTCTAGGCCTTTCACTAGCAAAACCACCCAGACGTATATTGAATAAAAATGCTAATCATTATGTTAATCAATATTACTTTATTAATTTGACCATTTTAAATCCCCAATGATATTCATTTGCTATTAGACTAGAAGCATGAGCTATTTTTTCAGTTTAGACTATCTTTAAAATGCCAAAAGGAGACAGAAATATTCAACTCTGTGATTACGGACGTTCTCATTGCTTACTTCTTAGATCAAATGTAAAGTAACTAAGATCTCAAAGTTAATTTTCTAAAAGTAGGTAGCACTGGTTTAACAAATTGACCAGGTTGATGACACCCAGGATATCGTACAGAAGATACCACCGTCCAAGACGGCAAAGGAAGATTTTTCAGCACCCTGGATAGCTCAAGAGTAAGTACCGGCGCTTGGAATTTCACCTCCAGGCACCTGTCCATAAAATATTTGATATGTCTTCATTCTTTTAAAAAGCAAAAAAAAAAAAAAAAAAAAAAAAAAAAACTGGGATTCACTAGCCTTATGCTTTTGTTCACCAATTTTCGGAAAAGCTATAGGTGTGATTTTCTAGGTTATATATAATTTACAGCTTGGAGAGTGGTTGGAGGAGAATAAGGGGTCAGCAATTATTTCCTCTACTACCTGTCCAACCTTTCCCGTTCTGAATGCCCCTCCTTCAAACAGGATATCCACAACAGAAAGCCTTAATTCTCCCTCCCCCACCCCAGCTTCCTTAGAGGACTCCAAAACAAAACGGGGCTCACCGGCTGTGGGAATCTCGTCAGCTGCCCCCCAGCGCACTGGTAGACTACGAAAGTTCAAACCCCTTGCAAACATCAAAGCTAGGAATATTTCGCCTGAGTGCAAGAGAGAGGGTGATACTTAAGATAATAAAGCCACGCCGTGAAACCTGGGTGTAGCACTTTTTTAAAAGGCGCCCATTCGCCTTATTTGCTCTTTTCTCTTGTTTTCTGTATAATTGTTGCATTCCTCCTTTTATCCAAACGCTTAACACAAACTCATTAGGGGATAATACTTGTTAATAATGCAAGCAGGAGTTGAGGTGCGAACTCGGCTGGGCCGCCCGGGGGGCGCTGAGGTTGCCTTCTCGGGCGGAGGAGGCGAACCCTGTAGCCCGACAACGCCGGGCTTCGATTTTGAGGACCTTCTTCCAGGATGTCGCTATACTGGCAGGAGACGGGCCTTGAGTGTCCATTGGGGGATGGCGATGGGGACCAGTTTCCGGGTAGAGAAGGAGATAACTCGACACAGGAACGCACAGGCAGCGTGAACGCAGCCCAGGATCTCGACAGGGGAAGGGAAGACCCTGCTCCCTTTGCCCAAATCCTCCCTCCCGGTCCTTGCCTTCTGTCCCAGAGCCCAAGCCCCTCGTACCTGCACTCGGGACTCGGTCAGCCCGATACGCAGTGCCAGCTCCTCACGCATAAAGATGTCGGGGTAGTGAGTCTTGGCGAAGCTCCTCTCCAACTCGTTGAGCTGTGCGGGGGTGAAGCGCGTCCGGTGGCGCTTCTGCTTCTGTTGGCCCTGCTGCTGGCCGGCTTGGCTGGGGTTCGGGCCGCCCTGGGGCCCGGGCTGCTTGTCCGGGTCTTTGGCGCTCACCGCCAGCGAGGCCGGAGTAGAGCCCACTGTGGTGATGTCCTCCCCGGGCAGCAGAGTGGCTCCCTCCACTGGGTCAGAGTTGGGCGCCAGGTCCCCCGGATGGCCCCCGGGGTCGGAGGCCCCCACGCCCAGCCTACACTTCACCGCCTCCCGGTGGCCCAGAAGCTCGGCGGCATCTTTCATACCTGAGGAGGCAAGGGGATCGCTGTCACTACTTACTTGGCGATGCCAGGAGGGGCTGTCTTCCCCGCGCAGCCTTCCTTCAACCCGTCCTCGGCCCCCTCCGCACCCACGCTTGTCCTAAGGAAGAAACTCCCAGGGTATTCAGCTGGGTTCCCCAGAATTTGGACAGCCGGGTTGGAATAACATCTCCCGGCCCCCTGCCCTCTCCGCAGCCGGCTCCCGTAGTAAACAGCACAAGCTTTCGTCTCTCCCGCAATAAAACACTCCCAGTCCCGGCAATAAAACATGCCTCTGAATCCCTTCCATAAACCGTACCCCAGGCGCCCCAGGAAATCTAGAGCAAGTCTTTGGACACAGGCGTGCGGGGGGCAGAAAGAAAATTAAACAATTCCTCGGTTGCTGCGGCACCTGCGCTTCGGCAGCCTGACGAACTCTACCTCCGGCCCTCAGCCGATTCCCTCTTACTTTCGGAAGATGAATAAGCCTCCAAGCTTTCCACCCCCCGAAATCAACCCAAATCAGCTCCGCCTCCCCCCTCAAATCAGAGAAAGTGTTTGGAAAATGGAGTCACATCCATCACCAAAGATTCCCAATCCGGAAACCCAGAGCCCAGCAACCCAGATAGCATTAAGGAAACTCGAGTGAACTCTATGGACAACCGTGAATCAAACTTTAGAGATTTCAACTTTTCTTTCCAGAGAAATAAAAGGCGCATTCCTCACAGCCATTGGCAACGCCGAGTCCCTTGCAGAAGGGGGGGTATGACTGTGAGGTTGAATTTGGCTTCTCTCCTTCTCAACCAGCACACTTAGCAAATCCGCCTTGATAGCAGCAGCTTCTCCTTTATGCCAGATTTTTTACAAATTACACCACACTTAGAAAAGGAGGAGAGAAGAAGGTGGTGGGGAGAGAGAAACGGGGGGAGGGAAGGAGAAAGAAATCCCAAATCAAAACAAACAGGAGAGGAAAAAAAGAGAAACACCTCCTAACAAATTATCACAGGGTATATCGCCTTTCAAAAAAAAAAAAAAAAAGGCGGGGGAGGGGGGAAGAGAAAAATAAGAAAAACAAAAAGTAACAACATTTCCCAACTCATTTCTTGGATCTACATATTCCATAGATTTTTTAAAAAGGCGATGTTAAATCAAATTAAACTTTAATGCAGCACAATTACTTTTAAAGAAATTAGTCCATTTAGGTCGCATTAAGGTAAAATAAGGAACAAATTGACAATTTCCTGCCCCGGCTTCTCCTGGCTGCCCGGGCGAGAGGCGCGCACTCACCTAGCCTGGCGTCCAGGAGGTCGGCGTGAGACAGCATCGCGCACCGCTCCAGGGCGAAAGCTGTTCCCCCCCAAATTTTAGCGGCTTTAAGTTATTTAAAATAGATATAAGCTATAAGCTATACGATATAGATATATATATATAGATCACCTAAATGAAAGAAAATTCGGTTTGTGGGTAAAAAGGGGGCTTCTTGCATTATAATGTCCTTTAGAGAGACGGGGAGGTGCTTAACAGTTGAATGAACCCGTGAGCAGCTCGGCGAGGGGACCAATCAGGAGGGCAGCCTGCAAATGTCAGCGCCCGGAGAGTCCCCCACTCCGCCCGCCCGCTCGCCTGCGCCCGCCTGAAGGAGGCGGCGGCGGCAGCCCTGGCAGCTCCAGCCCGGAGCAGGAGCTAAAGCAGCGTCAGCTGCCTCGGCCTCGCCCTGAGCTTCTGGGCCCGGCTCCCTCTAGTTCTTCCTGCGATTTTTCTCCAGGCTCCCCTTTCCTTCCCCTTGGCCGGCCCTGAGCGCTTCATAGGCGTAGCTCTGTGCCTCTGAGCTAACATCTTCCTAGAGCAGGAGCAGAGCAGGGGTCAGAGCGGGCCATGACCCTGGCGTGACCTGAGGGTCGCCCCCACCTGCGCGCTCTGGGCCTGCCGCTCATACTGGCCCGCCAGCCCAGGGCGCGACGAGGGCACACCGCGGCCTTCAGACAGCGCCTAGACTTCGCCGCGGCTCAGCAGGCCTGCGCCTAGGGTCCAGGCGCCCTGGCTGTGCCCCGGGGCCTACACGAGCCCCAACCCCACTGTGGGCCTAGAGCGCAAAGAGGAGTCGGCTTCCCTGGCACCGCCAGCGCCCGCTGTCTGCTTCGGGGACCCTCGCGGAGTGTGGGTTCGAGCGCCCTGCACCCTTCTCACCGGGCTTCTTCCCGACTCCTGCTCTTCCGCTTGGCCCACGCCCGCATCCTCGCCCCTAACTCGCTCTTTTGGTCAAAGTTTCTAATTTCAGCTCGACTCCCAACTCCACTTAAGGCTGTAAATAAAGTTAAATGCTCTTTATTTTCCTCTTGAATATGTTAAACTACTTGAACAATTTAAAGTGCTTTGCACAAGTGAAGCGAACCATTTCTAATGTTCTGATTTTTCAGAGCCAGCCAACAACAAAGTTTAGATTAGTAATATATTTCTAACCAGAGTAATTTTCAAGATCATTAGGCATTTATGTAATTAGTGCCAAATCTATAAGCTTTTATTACGATTATTAGAGTAAAATCAGTATAAATTTGTACTAATTTACTACTGTTTAGACTTGGCTGTCAAGCCTAGAGGTTCTTATTGTAAATGATAACTGAGGAAATTAAGTGCAAAATTCTGTACCGTTTCTGATCTGCTCCTAAACAATCCGTTTCAATTTTATTTGTAGCAGAACATAATGCCCTTTTAAAGTTATTTGACTTGTATTTTTATTTGCAACACAAGAAAAATGCCCTCTACCCAGTCACAATGAAAACTGATATTTACTACTCCCAACTTGATTAACATTGATTTTTAATTCGAGAGTGATGCAATTAAGATTATTCATTTAGTGCAAATAAACCTTCCACAAAAGGGTGGCCCTATGAAGTCTGTTTTAAATAATACTGAGCAAATGGCTTTTTTTGTTCGCCGTCCAATTGACTTAGACAAAACATTGAAAATGCTGGCCGAGAGCAGATGCGAGAGGAATTGTGTGTGTGCGTGTGTGTGTGTCCTCAGCTGTATGTGTGACAGGGACCGAGCAAGGAGACAAAGGAGGCGGCAAAGCGAACTCTGGGGCAGTTTTGTTTCCTCCTTCCCTCCTGCAGCCCGTTCGCCTCCTCTCCTGCACACACACGTGCGCGCGCGCACATATGCACACACGTGTGAATGCAGGGTATTGACCACACCAGTTTCTTCTGAGCTGCGGAGACCGCTTCCCCGGAAGCTCCGGGCCCGACTGGGCTTCAGCGGCATCTGCAGCTGCTACCAACGCGGCCTACGTGGGGCTGGGCGCCGGGGTCGTGGACTCAGGCTCGCGGCGTGTCTGGGAGCCGCTAGGGTTTTTGGCAAGCGGCCGCAGCCCTTTTGAGAAACGCTTTGCCTGGGAGGAGAATTCGGAGACCTCAAGCAAACAAAGTCTCCCCAATAAAAGCTTCCTTTGCCCCCAAACAAAACCTCAGATCTAGAAGCTAGAGCATTGGGCGCGCACAGCAAAAGGAGGCCAGACGGCAGCCCAGGGCGGGGCGGCGTGTGGTCAGGACGGTGGCTCGGGAGTACGCACCGGCCTGCGCACGTCCAGGGACTCGCAGGAGGTTTCTGCCCACCTGGGTGGGGCTTGCAGGGTGTCCACATCGGAACGCAGGGGGCAGAAGTGGGGGGAAAGTGGCTAAGGAAGAGACAGGGAGGCCTGGCCCCAGAACCCTGCTCCCAGAAATAGGCAGGTCCGCCAGGCCCGCACAGCCTAGCTCCACAGCCTGTCTGGAGGGAGGGAGAAGGGGCCGCGACCTGAGGAGACAAGGATAAGGGCGCGGGGCCGCGCGTCTCCACGTGCGTGCACACAAGCCCTAGTGTCCCCAACCCACAGTCGCCCCCGGAACGGCGCCGGCTGTGCAGCGTCCTCCCACACGCACTCGCTCGTATATTCTGTTTTGTTGTATCTTTCAGGTCGATAAATAAATGTGTAATAGTTAATGTGAAGACACATCAGAGTAATAACAATGGGACGAAATCAAAGGATTATCCATCTCTGTTAGTAACCGCTGAATAACAATGTTGCGGCGTGATTGATAGCCCGCTTCATTTTATGACTTTTCTATTGGTCTTGATTTTTATAGCAGTATAAACAAACTAAATCATTTCTTCCAAGACTTCAGAGCATAAGCCTCTCAGAGAGGGGGGGAAAGGGAGAAAGGAAAGGAAAAAAAAAAGAAAAAGAAAGGGAAATCTGAGAGTGGGAGCGGGGCGGTGTGTGGGGCGTCGAGGCGGGGAGGGCTCAGGCTGGAGTTGGAGCCGGGTGCCCGCCGCCAGCAGGCAGGGCGAGAAAAACGACAATAGCCTGGATGTAAAAAGCTCGCCCCTGCTCCCGGTTCCCTCCCGGCAGCTCGTTTTGGCCAATGTCTGAATCCACCTGGGTAGCGCCTGGTATGTATTTACCAGAGTTTTATTTCCCGTCATCTTCCCACGTTCCTGGGGCAGCCGGGAAAGTGCCGGTCAGGCCCATTGCTGTTGATAATTTAAGGCATTTCCCACATGATCATGGGAACTGAAGTCCCTAACAAGGCGAGGCTTTAGCGCAATGGCCCCCAAATCTTCGGAATGACAAGAATGTCTTCAGAAATCACTTCAAAGCAAAGTAAAAGGATTTTCTATGACGGATCCAGTGATTTTTCCTCAATAAATAGGTTTTAGATTGTTACACACACGTAGAAGTGGAACAAAGGGAACTACCAGAAAATATATTGGTTGCCCCTAATAAAATTTATTTAGACAGTTTACTTCTCATAAAAAATAGAGATTGAATTTTGTACAAGATCCTGCCAAGGGACGATGGACAGGGAAATCATTTTTTTCTTTCTCCTTTTCCCCTCTTCTCTTTTCTAACGAAGCACAAAGAGCGTTCACAGGCCGGGGAATCGGCTCCTGACTCCAGCCACCCTGCGCGCCCAGACTGAGCCAGATAACTCTGTAGCTGCAAGGAAAGTCGGCTTGCTGAGAGAGTAAAACAACAACAACAACAACAACAACAACAACAACAAAAACTTGATGACTGATAATGTAAATTACAAGCAGAGCAACTATCAAATCAGTGTCTTTACTCCTGCTTTGCCGTCCAGTTCTAGATCAAGACTTAGAAATGTGTGTCTAGACTGGGAGGTGGGGGTGGGATGGGGCCCCCGGGCAGCTAGTGCCTTCCAGAGGAATTTGTGCTGATTATACTTGTAATTCTGATTTTCTCTCTAATAGTATTTCTGCGTTCATTGCGAATCCTTTGTAGACACAGAAACAGACAGAATAAAAATATATACCGGGTGTTGTGGGAAGAATTGGGTAGCATGCCCAGAGCCCTAATTGCTTTTCCACTTACAAAAACCTCGGAGGTTTATTACATGTAACTTTCGGCTGTTTGAGTTGTTTGTAAACTGCTCTCTTTTCTTTGCAGACAGTGGGCTGAAACATGGCGCGTTATTATTCACATTCCTGCTATTAAATGCTGAATTGTAACATTGTTCCCTTTAATGAGGAGCTCCTCCCTCAATAATTAACGATCTCACATTTTCCTATTTTCTTGCCTGATGAAAAGAATCAATTTTAATTCGTGGTAAATTACAGCCATGCTTTTGGGTATTATTTGCTTACAGAAAACAAATCAAGTGACTTGCACACTCCTGTTTACTTTTCCAGATATGAAATAATCCAAACGCAGTGGCAAATCAGATCGTGTTCCTCAGGCCTACCTAAGAAATGGAAAAGAATAAAGGGTGGGGACACATACTAGAGGAAAATAAGGACGCTCTCAAGTCCACTGTGCTCGGAACAATGGTGACCACTTTTCCCGCACATCCTGCCCTGGGTACCAGAACCTACACTCCCCCCAGCCTC
Organism: Nomascus leucogenys; assembly: GCF_006542625.1. Classification (NCBI taxonomy): domain Eukaryota; kingdom Metazoa; phylum Chordata; class Mammalia; order Primates; family Hylobatidae; genus Nomascus; species Nomascus leucogenys. Next base: position 86,456,160 of record NC_044382.1, read on the forward strand.
CACTCTCCCCACCTGACCCTGTCCCAGACTGGGGTTGGTGGTCTGCATCTGGCCACTCTGGAGTTTGAGACTGCTTGGTGTATGGCTTATTCTGGGGGAGTCATTTTGAGGGTAGGATGACTAGTAGGAAGGAGATCTGGGAGGGCGGCCAAGTCTCTGTAAAGGGGTAAAAGGCATTTCCATGCTTCTCTGCATAAAATAACTCTCTTGAGGTTTCCAGCAATAGAGACCACAGCCAAAGTGGCTTCTGTTCTGAGTGTCCCTGCCCGGCCACTGCGAAAGGGTCCTCCGCTCGCCTTGGGGAGAGGGCTCTGGAGGGCAAAGTGAAGCGTTTTTAATTCCTCTCAAACAGGCCGGGGCCCAGCCCAAATGTGCATCTTCCTGGCCTCCAAGAGCTGGGAGCGCAGGGACTCCGGGAGGCTCTCAGCCAGTTGTTCAATTGATGTCGCTGAGGGGGCCTTGTGGCCGCAACAACTCTGCCTACAGGACCCAGGATCCCCAGCCTCGGAGCCAAATGCCAAGCAGCGTTCAGGATCCACACTCAGGGCTTTTTGTTTTTTAAGCGCCGGTAGCAGGCTGCGTGTGCATGACACGTGTACTTGTGTGTGCTTGTGCGAGCAGTGCGTGTTCATTGCCTGTTCACTCACACGGAGGGGGCGTGCCAGGCGCTGCGGAGGGGCAGAAACCTGCCCCAAAGAGTCTCATTTCCTATCCTACCCAGAAGCCTTTGGCAATACACAAGCTCGACATATACATTTTTTCTTTTCTGCAGTAAACAGTTTCCCACACATTCGAGTTTGCAAACTTTAACCAGTCCACCCGCCTGACTTTTAGTGTGCGCCGGTTCCTTGCTCGTTTTTTCTCTCATCTTTCCCTTCTAACTACTGGCGCCCACGGCCCTCCACGCAGAAAGCTCTACACAAAACAATGACGGATTAGTATCCTCCCCCTGACTGCGTATCTGGCTTCTCTCTCTCTCTTTTTTTTTTTTTTTTTTTTTTTTTTTTTTGCCTTTCGCCCCGTAATTTTAATGGCCCCAATTAGCCACACGGAATATAATAAGTGACATGGAGATTTTGTTTGCATGTGTTAAGTTCGTTGCTTTTCTGATTTCTATTTACTCAGGATAAATAATCATATATCAGTTATTCAGTTAGGTGACAAGGCTAGTAATTGGAATAAAAAGAAAAACATCTCATCCTTATCTCTTTCTATAACTAGATATAGCGCTAATAAGACTGCATCAATCTTATCTAGCAAATAAATAAAATAGACAAACAAATTCGCCTCCAACAAGTTAATGCAGTGTATCTGAGTGGAAAGTAGATATTTTCACGCATTCTGGAGATGAGGAGTGACTTTTAATAAAATCACAAGAAAAACAAATGTAATTCTGTAAGCCATTTCTTCGAGCCGCCTGCGCTCGCCCACTCCTCGCTCGCTCCCCGCCCGGCTCCTACGTCCCAACCTTTTTCTTTTCGCTCGCAGTTAGTGCCAGGTTTGCGACAGACGCCGGGACTCGGCCGCTCCAGCGACTCTACGCTTCGGGGGGTGGGGTGGGGGAGGGAGGTCGAGTCTATGGGTGAAGAGCCTTTCTCAAATAGGATTTCATCTCCCTGTCTTTTCCTCCTTGCATCTCCTGCCCTTACTCTTCCCTTTCCCTCTTCCCTTTCTCTCCCTTTCCCCCTTCTCTTTATGCTCTCTTCCTTTTCTCTCTTTGCTCCTTTTCCTCCTTCCTCCTTTCTCTCCTTTTTCTCCCTTTCCGTCCTCCACTCCTTCTTCTCATTCTCTTTTCCATCCGTCCTCCCGTCCGTCTCTCTTTCCCCTTTTCTCTCGTTTCTCTTTCTCGCTCCCCTTTTTCTCCTTCCCTCCCTCTCTTCTGTCTTCTCCCTTCCTCCCCCTCTTTTTTCTCCCCCGCTTCCCAGACCCTCGTCCCCTCCCCGCAGCCCAAGTGCGGCTAATTCCGGGCGTCTATATTCACTCAATTAGAGAAATCTACAGAGAAGATCGATCTTCCATCTGCAGACATGCCAGCTTAACAAATTAGATTCTTGTTTCGTGCAGGTGATTTGGTGACAGTTGGGGAATTAGAAGTGATAAGTTGTTGTGTTTGAGCCCGGGCCCCCGCCCCCCGCCTGCGCCCCTCCCCGCCCGCGGGCCCCTCGGCCGCGCCCGCCGCCCGGGCACCCCCTACCGCACCCCCCAGCCGGCCCGCGCTGCCGCCGCCGCCGCCGCCGCATCCCCCGCCGTAATTAGTGCTGCTGCCCTCCATGTGGGCTCGATTAAACCGTGATTTAGCCGAAAGAAATATAATTATGGCTGCAAATAAAATAATCAGCATTGAAGAGCGATTTCCTTAATGAGATGGAGCGGTTGCACGTCACGGAGTAAAGGGGTCTCATTAAGAGGTGGTAATGAGGCTTGGGTGGATGGTGCAGTTACAAAATAGCCCACTCCTCTGCAGGCCGGGCCCGTCCGCCCGAAGTGGCCGCCGCGTCGCCTTCCAGCCGTCCGGAGGTGCCGCCGTCCCAGAGGGCACTCGGGCCCGCCCCGCCCGGCCCCCAGGGGGCGCAGCGCCGGCAGCGCAGCCTCCTCCCCGCGCCTCCCGCGCCGTCGGGCCGGGCAGGGGACACAAGCCCCCGCAGCGGCTAGGGGGCCCAGCCAGCCCGGCCTGCTCCGCCTCGGCTGGGCCGCCGGGTTGGCACAAGCAACTGCCAGGCCCCTGGACACTGGAGAAGCCGGCCCGAGGGAGGGGCCCTTGCCTGGGGCGGGTGCCGAGGGGCAGTCCAGGAAACTTCTGGAGCAGGTGGAAGTCCTCCCGGGTAGATGTGAGCTCCATCGGGAAAAGGGTGTCACAAAAACAGGTGCTCAGAGGCAGGGGTGCCACCGCGGCACCCCAGAACCTCGGGTCAGCTCGCGCGGACACCGCGTCTGGGAGTCCTGGCGTGGAAGGGCCTCGGGGGTTCTCATTCTCTCCAAGTCTCTTTCCACACTTTATTAAAGTACTGAAAAGGCAACAACTCTGTTTTTACCACGTCTTTTTTTTTTTTTAAGTCTAAAATAAATTATTCCAAAGTTTCTTAAACGGGTACCTCTGACCTTTCTGGTTTATTAGGCCCAGGACGACCTATGAATGCCTTCTCTGCATCACGGTGTATACATGTGCATGCTCCCAGTGTCCAGAGGTGGTGATGCCTCAGTATTCATTTCTAATTAGGTTGTTAGCCCTCTCTTTGACTCAGTTTCATCATTTAGACCCATTCTTAATGGGACAAGGAAATTTACATTATTTACACAAGGTGTCCAATGAGGCAGCTGACACACTTTCCTTTATTCATCCAACCAACATTTGCTTAGCATCTACTATATGTTGGGCACTGAGGGGATGAGAGATGAACAGAGAGACAGACGCTTGGGTTAGTAGAGCTCACAATGGCTTGCATTGAATTTTCCCACTACGGTAGACTGTGGCCAGCAGGATTTGTACCTGTAAGAGGCAGAGATAACCCAGGAAGAAGCTCAGTTTGTTTTGGTGGGCTCTCACCCTCTCTTACTTTCTCAGTCCATATTTTCTTCTCATCCAGAAACCTGCGATCTCAAGGAGGAAAGTAATTTGAATTAACTTTCTTAGGTGTTAAGAGTTAATGTAATATCCTTCACGGAATGTTCCCATTTTTGTGAAAGGACTGCAAGGAGAGGCACTTTGCCTAGATAAGTGACTTTTCCATATCTGCCTAGTGGTGGTCTCTCAAGAGACTTGAGACAGAAGGATTTGGGGGTTACTGTGATCCAAATACTGGTTCCCTAATCAGCCTCACCAGTGCTGATGGAAACTCTTGCATATTTTTAAGAAACGTTTTTGGGGGGTGTGAAGGCTATGGACCACCTCCCATTAAAATGCATTTATTTACCAAAAACTTTAGGGGGTTCAAAACCCCCCTTGAGCCGTCTATGGGCTCCAGGTTATAAAAGAGTGATATTTGGGTGACAATTTATGATTATCACCTTCAGAGAAGAAATGCAAATCTCCAGAGGAGTTCTACCAATAAGTCTGAATGTAGGGAACAGCTGGGTGAAGAATCAAAAAGAAATTGTCAAACCAGTAAGTTCCAAGAAAACAACTGGCTAGAAGATGCATGCGGTCTAACAAATTTATAACAATTTCGTATCTTCCATCTGACCAAAATATAGGTTGATATTAATCCAAACCTATATTACATGTTTTCATGTTGCAGAGAATTTTCAGGAAACCTGGTTTGTTGGTGGGCAGCTCTTGCTCCTAGAGGCAGGCCCTGGGCAGTCGGCACTCTGGCTGGAGAGATCAGCCTCATACAATGGTGGGTCATAAATAAACAGACCTAACCCTGGGTGGAGGTGCAAGTGAATGTGATTAAAATTCACATGCTGGGACCACAGAGAGTGAAGGGTGATTAAAGTCTGTCTTAAGCCTACTAAAGCCCCCAAATCCAGACCTTAAGCTAATTCTTTCATTCACTCCCCAAAGGCATTTCACACATTAGGGCCTGAAAGCCAGTAGCAGGGCTGCCTTCTCCACCCTTCTGCACTTTCTTAAGTTGCTGACATATGGAACCAAAGAGCCTTTTCTGTGGAGATAGCTCTTTCCCAACTGCTTTAGAACAAGGATTTACTCTACTCCCCCTTAATTTTTGAGAGGTCTCCAAGTCACCCATTAAAAAGGAGATGGACTTTTACATGTATTTTCCTAGCAGAATTTTTTTTCACACTCTTGGAAGCAGCTGTGGTAGGGAAGGGAATATGTATTAGTTAGGATACACAGGCGGCTGTAACAGAGACCCCAAATTAGAGTGGCTTAGAACACATAGAATTTTATTTATCTCTCACATAACAGCCCATGAAAATCATGCCAAGGCCAATATGGCAGACAGTAGCTCTAAAAGACTGGGAACCTAACCTTCTCCTTCCGCGTGTGTGTGTGGCAGTGGCTATTCACAGGCATGATCATAGTGTACTGCAGCCTTGGGCTGAAATGATCCTCCTGCCTCAGTCTCTCTGGTAGCTGGGAAAACAGGCTTGGCCACCATGCCCAGCCCAGCCTTTTTATTGTTCTCTGTCTTCCTTAACATATTCTTCCATCTTGCAGCCTAAGATGGCTGCTCCAGCTCCTGCCATCACCTCTGCATTTTGGGTAGCTGGAAATGGAGATGAAGAGGAAGGCTCATTCCTTTCTTTTTAAGGTCATGGCTCAAAAATGCTTCTATTACTTCCTCTCACAATGCATGGAACAGAATTTAGTCACATGGACATACTACCTAAATAGAAATTGAGTGCTATAGTCTTTACCTGAGTTGGTTAAAACATGAGAGAGAAGGCTCTGTGGTTTTCCTGCTCTGGGAGGGGACAAAAATGCTGTCTTCAATATGGCCCTCATTTATGACTTGGCCCCATCTTCAGTCTTCTCCAATACTTGTACTGAAAAAAATGGTGTGTGTTTGCCAGAGGAGGGATGGAAGGTGGAAAGTGGAGGCAGAGGGGCCAGGTAGTAGCCTAATGCAATAATCCAAGGGGGAAATGATGGCTGCTTGGACCAGAATGAGAGCAGTGGAGGAGGTGATAAGTGGTTGGAATCTAGAAGTATTTCCTAGGAAGCCTAGGATGTGCTTCTAGATGTGGGGTATGAGAGAGAAGAGCCGAGGATAATGCCATTCATTGATTATCTATTCATCCATTGACTGTTTTTTTAGAGACAGGGGTCTCGCTATATTGTCCAGGCTATCCTTGAGCTCCTGAGTACATGGGATCCTCCCAGCTCAGTGTCCTGAGTAGCCAGGACTACAGTTGCTCACCACCACACCTGGCTCTAAATTGTTATTGAGCACTGGCTGTGAGCAAGGCACTGAGCTAGGGCCTGTGGATACAATGGGTATAGTCATGCTTTTATAATTGCCAAAAATAGCCAGCAGAGAAGTAAACACAAGTATGATGTATGTAATAAAAAGCAAATCCCAGAGGCTTCGAGATAATAACTCAGAGGAAATGAATCTAGTTTAGGGGTCTGGGAAGTGATGTCTAAGCTGAGACAGGAAGGGTGCATAGGGAGTGGTCAGGAAATTGAAGTGAGCTGGGGCCATAAGGGGAAGCATGTTCCTGTAGAGGAATTCACTTTAAGCCCTACTTCCCTCCATACCTTCATGTTGTCTACTTCATGTTGTCTACTTGGGATAGAATGAAACCCTGGACTTACTTTATGCTTAGTTCATGCTATCTCTCTGAAGAGAAAATGCTTTTTGAAGTTCAATTCAAGTTAATTAAATTCAATCAACATTTGTAGGTTCTGGGCGAGGTTCCTAGCCAAAAGACAATAGCCCATGGTAGCATTTAACTGAGAGCAGATAATAAAATTGAAATCATTGAATCAATGAAAACTCAAAGGATTTCAACATAGGAAGATGTGCTGTGGTGTGACATGATCAAAATCTACACAATTCAGGATGGCAACAAAAATCTATACAATTCAGTATGGTGATGAGAGTGTAAATATAGATTAGGAGACAACCTACAACCTTCGTTTAAAGCATTTAAAAAGTCCTTTATACATGGGAAATTAAACGTGTGGGAATGCATTCCCTCCAAGGGGTGGTAAAATTACTATATTTGTTGGGATGAGAGTTTAGTGGCTATAAAAGAAACAACAGCAGCAGTAACAAAAACCAACAGTGGCTTAAACAAGATAGAAGTTTCTCTGTCACTTAATAGTCTAAAGGCAAGAACTCCAGGACTGTCATGGTTGGTCTATGGTGTCAGTGACCTAGCCTCTTCTATCTTGTTCCTATCTGCTAGGATGTCCCCCTTGTCCATGTTATCCAGGATGGCTCACCACCATGTCATATTCTAGCCAGCAGGAAGGGAAAGGAGGAAGACAAGAGTATCCTTCCTTTAAAAGCACAACCCTAAAGATGCACACATCACTTCTCAATCCCATTGTCAAGAATTTGGTCAAATGACCACACCCAGCTACAGGGAAGGCTGGGAAATCGTATTTTTATATTAGATATTCGTATTCCATGTGAGAACAGAGAGTTATATTAGTGAGGGACGGAAAGAGAGAACAGACACTAGAGTCTCTAGCAGTCTTTGTGGACTAAGGGGTTCTTTTTCTCACTCAGAACTTCCAAAGTTAGTGCTTGAAAGAAAATTTTCAGGAGTGTGTGTGTGGAGGTATAAGGGTTGGCAGACACCCCTGAATCACAGGCTTCACCTCCTTCTTCGGGTTCTTTCATGTGACTTCCTGCTGGCACCCAGGTGCTGCTGCCCCCTTAAATATTTTGGCTGAAGTAAAGATCAAAACCTTTCCCTGGGTTTCCCTTAGCCAAGACTACACAGAGTTTTCTTTTTCTTTTTCTTTTTTTTTTTTTTTGAGATGGAGTCTCGCTCTGTCACCCCGGCTGGAGTGCAGTGGCGCGATCTCGCCTCACTGCAAGCTCCGCCTTCTGGGTTCACGCCATTCTCCTGCCTCAGCCTCTCCGAGTAGCTGGGACTACAGGCGCCCGCCACCACGCCCGGCTAATTTTTTGTATTTTTAGTAGAGACGGGGTTTCACCGTGGTCTCGATCTCCTGACCTCATGATCTGCCCGCCTCGGCCTCCCAAAGTGCTGGGATTACAAGCGTGAGCCACCGCGCCCGGCTACGGAGTTTTCAAAGAGTTTAATATAGATAGATGTAGAGAAGACAAAGAAGAGCATAAACATAGAAAATACAAGAAATGTGTAACCTTCCCAGCTTACAAAGTCCAAGATCTCTATCAGCTCTTCCTTACTCTTGCCTAGAAGATTAAGCTCAACTTCTCCAGCACCTTGACCTCAGCCTTCATTCCCTGGGTCTTAGCTTGTCTCTGCATGGAGGATGATTGCTTTAATATTCACCTTCCAGGAACAACCTGCAGTAGTAGTTCAGGTGAGGTATCGCCCTTATACAGGATGAGAAGGAGCTGCCTGTCCTGGACCTTGGCTTTAAACAGCCCCATTTGGACCATCTCCAGCTGCAGCCCGTCAAGAGCCTGCTCTTCCCCCTCTAGACTACCCGGGACCCCAGAATTCCTTGCCCAACAGTCCTGCTCCTGCTTCCAGAGCTTCTGTGGGTCTCTCCCACATCTGCCTGTCGTGTGCACACTCCCAGGCCCAAGAGGCAGCTGCTTGTGATGAGATGTGGGCGGAGCTTGGAGAAGTGGGCTGGGCTGACCACTTGTGCATGTGGGAGGCCTCTTGCTGCCCTGGATGCAGCTGGTGGGCAGGAAGAGAAGGTGCAAACCTGGATCTGGGGGCTGGGACTCCAAACATTATAAATTTGAACTTGAACTTCTAGGTCGTTATGAAGATATAGTTAAGGTAAGAAGACAGGACATATTTCACTGAACAGTTTGTTAGCTTAATTTATAATTTTTAAATATTTGGACATATATATGTGGGCCTCTGTTCGTACTCTTGCTCCAGGTCCTGCAAATGTTAGGGTAGGCTTGGGCTGTCTTGCCACATATGTTGTTATCTTTAAAAGTTACAGTATGTGAGATTCCTCTTCTGCACCCTACACTTCTAATTTCCAATGTGCAGCCAAGTCAGATTATGAAGGAAGGCCCTCCCTGCTCAGATGGAAGGCTGCTACCAGTATGCACACACACTAACCTTTTGCTTTTTCTTGGACTTGCCATTCCCATTCCAACCTCTGGCCATGGTACCTTCTGGTTTGTTCCTTCTTCCTGAAGTACACATCTCTGGACTTTCACATGGTTAGAGCTCTCTCTTTATTCAGGTCTCTGTAAAATTTTATCTCTGTAGAGATGCCCTTCCTGACATCTCGTCTCCAAACTTAAAAGAGTCCCCCAAAAGAGTCAAGTAGATCCATAATTTATCATCCTTTATCTTGCTTTATTTTTTCAGCACAGCACTCATCACTATCTGAAAAGTGTGCTATGTGCTTATTTGCTTCTTACCTCTTTCCCTGAGCAGAATGCAAGCCCCATAATGGCTGAACCTTTGTCTTCATATCTTAGTACCCCTAAAGCCTTGTACCATTTCTGATGCATAATAATGTGCAAAAAAAGTTTTGTTGAATGAATAAAAGGAAGAATGAATGAATGGTCTAGTTGTTCAGTAGCAGCTGGGAATCAAATTTCCCAATTCAAACTAATCTTAGTAAGCAATCTGAATTATGAAGAAGAGTTTGTTATTATTGAAATTTATGCCACCCATTCAGGATGGGGTCAACCTAGCAATTCCATGTGTGTAGAGCAGTCCAGAATGAGAGTGGACAACTGCCTGATGATGTGATGTTAAAATGGCCCTGTTGGTAAAGAGCCCAGTGTGACTTTTGCAAATGAATGCAGGTTCTCCCTCTCTAGCTCTGTGCTCAAGGCTAAGCCCTAGAAAGTGAGCCCAATGAAGAGACTGCCTTGTTAGTCACTGGTCGTGAGGGACTTGATTTTTGGATAGGAGACTGGGCTGAAAGTTGATGCACATAAAATAGAGGATGCTGAAGTGAAGGGTCATATACCATCCGTGCCAGAAGAGTCCTTGGGAATTGTTGCCTAACATTTGTGTCTTTAAAGATGAGACACAGAGGCCCCAAGGGACCAAGGTGGCACAACAACTAATAGAAATCAAAACTGGGGCTTGGGTCTCCCAACCCCCAGAACTGTTTTCACTCTCCTGGATTAACCTGATTAGTGTCATAGAAACTGCCAGGATTAGTATGAAATTTCTATCAAACCCTAAACGCAGTGACACTTATTAGAAGAATCCCTACTTGCAGAGCTTCCCTAAATGATCTGTAAAACGGGGATAATCATAGTACCTGCCTCCTGAGGTTTAGGTGAGTCTTCCTGTGGAGCACCTACAGTGTTGTGCCAGTGATAGCTGCTGCTGTGTTTCTTATTAACCCTTCCCATTTCCACCCATTCATGGACCCATTTCCCATACCCTTGCTGAGAAGTTGTATTTGACTACAGTTATTATGGAAACAAAAGGATTGGCCCCTGGAGCCCTGTTCTAACCCAGAATAGATGTATGGGGCGGTCCACAGAGCATCAAGTTACAACCAGGCCTGATGCCAATGGCCCTACAAGCAGCTCCCACAAGTCTGTAAGTGGCCAAGCAGCATGAGCACCCTACTATCCTGAGCAGGTGCCCCGAAACCTCAGAGGTGCTACTTGGCATAAGCGACTGCTCCTTGGGGGGCAGGAAGGTGCCACAGCTGCAGACCTTTGAGATTCTCACAGTCCCATTTTCAATTTGGAGCCTGGAGCTAAAGAGATAAATTGAGAATATTGATCAGCTCATCAGCTCACAATTAAGATGTTCTTCTTCCCCCTTCTGAAATTTGATGTATGGCTGTGGTAAAGGGAGGAATGGCTGTCCCTCATAGCGACTGCACACAGGCTCTCAAGCCACTTCCAGGTTACCACACCATAATATTTTTGTTGTCATTCATTCTCATCTATCCACAACCATCAAATATCACCTCCTCTCATGAGGGGATGGTGCAAAGTGGGCAGACCTTCAAGTGAGAAAGAAACAGGGATAAGCGGCTGGGAAAGGGCATTCTACCAACACTTGTAGATCGGAACAGTCAAAGAAGTCCAAGTCCTCTGTCTTTCGTGGAGCCACAGGATCTGGAGAAAGGGAAGTGTGTTCATCTCAGGAAAAGATTGAGGACTCAACTTTAGAAAAAGAAAAAGGGGGTAGTGGTGGAATAAAGAACTAGGCAGCATCAAATCTGTTCAAGCCACATCTTGGCATAATACTATGCCTGCCCTCGTTGCTTCCAGAATTTCAAGGCCAGGTGACATAGCATCATACAACTTTAAATCTTATTGCTGTTAGAAAATAAACCTGTGTGCACATGCACACACACATACACACACACAGACACACAAATACTACTGTCTAAGCTCATAAGCACTGGCATTACCTGACCCCTGTTTATCTCTCTACCTCCACTTCTGATTGGTGGGATAAACATCAGCCACCTTAGCCTCCTGAAAATTCATAAAATTATTTTTCCTCTGATTCAAGGCCCTTACACATGCTTTCCCCTTTCCCCTCAGTGCTCTTCCCCTATTCTTCACATAGCAGGCTTCTTCTTGGCTTTCAGACCTCAGTTTAAATCTTGCCTTCCAGGCAAGGCCTTTCTCATCTTTCTCCCACCAGGCCCTTTCCTCTCTGGGGTTCCCTTCTATCCCAGGACCCTGCTATCACCCCCATAGTCCTCTCCCAAAGTTATTATTGAGTTAAGTGTCTGCTTGCTTATTGTTTGTCTCTCCCATTTCAAAATGATTTCTCTGAGGGAAGGACCATATCTGTTTTCTGCACAGAATACAATAGGTACTCAAGTGTTTACCTAGCTGCTCCAATCAAATGGATTAAAGTCACCCTCAGATCATCCCTTGTTACCACCCAGACATACAATTCAATGGCAAACCTTCTTGGCTTTATTTTCAAAATATATCCCAAGATCTCCCCACCTTCACGGTCATAGGTTCAAGCCACTATATAGGGTACCTGGATTACTGCAACAGCTGAATAGCCTCCTCTTGTCCCCACCTCTGTCCTTGCACCTCTCCATGCTACTCCCGGCACAGCAGTTGGAATGGAAGTCCAATTATATCACTCCCCTGGGCAAACCTTCCACCAAAAATGGACAAATGAGATCACTTCAAGTTAAAAAGGTTCTGCACAGCAAAGGATACAATCAACAAAGGCAGGGGACAACCCACAGAATGGGAGAAAACATTTGGAAACTACCCATCTGACAAGGGATTAATAAGCAGAATATATGGAGCTCAAACAACTCTATAGGGAAAAGTCTAATAATCTGATCAAAAAATGGGCAAAAGATTCGAATAGACATGTCTCAAAAGAAGACATACAAATGGCAAACAGGCATATGAAAAGCTGCTTGACATTACTGATCATCAGAGAGATGCAAATCAACACTATAATGAGGTATCATCTCACTCTAGTTAAAATGGCTTTTATCCAAAAGACAGGCAATAACAAATGCTGGCTAGGATATGGAGAAATGGGAATCCTTGTATGTTGGTGGGAATGTAAATTAGTGTGGGGAACAGTTTGGAGGTTCTTCATAATGTTGATATGATGTGTCCCACTGATTGATTTGCATACATTGAACCATCCTTGCATCCCTAGGATAAATCCCACTTGGTCATGATGAATGATCTTTTCTATTTATTTACTAATTTATTTAATGTATTTATTTTGAGACAAAGTCTTACTCTGTAACCCAGGCTGGAGTGCAGTGGCGCAATCTCAGCTCACTGCATCCTCTGCCTCCTAGGTTTAAGCAATTCTCGTGCCTCAGCCTCCTGAGTAGCTGGGAATCCTGGTGCACACCACCACGCCCAGCCAATTTTTTATTTTTATTTTTAGTAGAAACAGGTTTTCACCATGTTGGCCAGGCTGGTTTCAAACTTCTGGCCTCAAGTGATCTGCCTGCCTTGACTTCTCAGAGTGCTGGGATTACAGGCATGAGCCACCACTCCTGGTGAATGATCTTTTTAATGTGTTGTTGAATTTGGTTTGCTAGTATTTTACTGAGGATTTTTGTATCAATGTTCATCAGGGATATTAGCCTAGAGTTTTCTTTTTTGGATGTATCTTTGTCTGGTTTTGGTATCAAGGCAATACCGACCTTGTAGTATATGTTTGTAAGTATTCCCTCATCTATTTTTCACACTAGTTTGAGTAGGATTGGTATTTACCTCTTCTTTAAATGTTTGCTAAAATTCAGCAGTGAAGCCATCAGATCCCAGACTTTCCTTTGCTAGGAGACTTTTTATCATGGCTTTGATCTGGATACTTGTTTTTGGTCTGTACAGGTTTTTGATTTCTTCATGCTTCAATCTTGGCAGATTGTATGTGACTAAGAATTTATTCGTTTCTTCTACATTTTTCAATGTATTGGCAGATAGTTGCTCATAGTAGCCTCTAGTGATCCTTTGAGTATCTGCAGTATCAGTTGTGATGTCTCCTTTTTCATCTCTGATTTTATTTATTTAGGTCTTCTCTCTTTTTTCCTTAGTTAATCTGACTAAAAGTTTGTTGATTTTGTTTAACTTTTTAAAAAATCAACATTTTGTTTCATTTGATCTTTTGTGTTGTTTCCTTCATTTCGATTTCATTTATTTCTCCTCTGATTTTTATTATTTCTTTTCTTCTACTAATTTTTCGTTTGCTTTGCTCTTGCTTTTCTAGTTCTTTAAATGCATTGTTACGTTGTTTATTTGGAGACTTTCTACTTTTTTGATGAAGGTGCTTATAGCTATAAACTTCCCTCTTAGTACTGCTTTTACTTTATCCCCTAGGTTTTAAGAAATTTTAAAATTTCCCTCTTAATTTCTTTATTGATCTACTGGTCATTAAGCAGTATATTATTTAATTTCTATGTGTTTGTATAGTTTCCAAAATTCCTCTTGTTAAGGATTTTTAGTTTTTTCCATTGTGGTCAGAGAAGATATTTGATATAATTTCAATTTTTTTGAATGTTTTAAGACTTGTTTTGTGGCCTAACATATGGTCTATCCTTGAGAATGATTCATGTGCTGAGGAGAGAAGAACGCATATTCTGCAGCCATTGGGTTAAATTTTCTGTAAATATATTTAGGTCCATTTGGTCTATAGTGTAAGTTAAGTCTGATGTTTCTTTGCTGATTTTCTGTCTGGACAATCTGTTCAATGCTGAAAGTGGGGTGTTGAAATCTTCAGCTATTATTGTATTGGGGTCTATCTCTTTCTTTAGCTCCAATATTTACTTTGTTTATCTGGGTTCTCCTGTGTTGAATGCATATATATTTACAATTGTTATATCCTCTTGCTGAATTGACCTCTTTATCATATAATTACCTTCATTGTCTCTTTTTATAGTTTTTATCTTGAAATCTATTTGGTCTGATATATGTATAGCTACTTCTGTTCTTTTTTGGCTTCCATTTGCATGGGATATCTTTTTCCATCCGTTTATTTTCAGTCTATGTATGTCTTTATAGGTAAAGTGTGTTTCTTATAGGCAACCGATTATTGGATCTTGTTTTCTCAACCATTCATTCAGCCACTCTATGCCTTTTGATTGGAGAGGTTAGTTCATTTACATTCAATATTATTTTTGATAAGTAAGGTCTTATACTTGCCATTTTGTTATTTGTTTTCTAGTTGTTTTGTGATCTTTTCTTCCTTCTTTCCTTCCTTCCTGTCTTTCTTTTAGTGAAGATGACTTTTTCTGGTGGTATGTTTTAAAATCTTGTGTGTGTGTGTGTATATGTTTTGTGTGTATTTGTTGTATGTTTTTTGATTTGAGATTACCATGAAACTTGTATATAATATCTTGTAACCCATTATTTTAAACTGATGACAACTTAGCACTGATTACACACACAAGTAAAGCGGAAACTAAAAAAACTCTACACTTTAATTTAATTTCCTGCTTTTTCACTTTTTGTTGTTTCTATTTATATCTTATTGTACTGTCTATGTCTTGAAAAGTTGTTGTAGCTATTATTTTTGATTGGTTCATCTTTTAGTCTTTCTACTCAAGATATGAGTAGTTTACACACCACAATTACAGTGTTATTATATTCTGTGTTTTTTTATGTACCTACGGTCACCAGTGAGTTTTGTACCTTCAGATGATTTCTTATTGCTTGTTAACATCCTTTTCTTTCAGGTTGAAGAACTCCCTATAGCATTTCTTGTAGGGCAGGTCTGTTGTTAATGAAATCCCTCAACTTTTTTTTGTCTGGGAAGGTCTTCATTTCTCTTTCATGTTTGAAGGATATTTTCATTAGATATATTATTGTAGAATAAAAGTTTTTTCCTTCAGCACTTTAAATACATCATACCACTCTCTCTTGGCTTGCAAGTTTCCCACTGAGAAGTCTGCTGCCAAACATATTGGTACCCCATTGTATGTTATTTGTTTCTTTTATCTTGCTGCTTTTAGGGTCCTTTCTTTATCCTTGACCTTTGAGGTCGTCTTATTTGGGTTAAATCTGTTTGGTGTTCTATATCCTTCTTGTAGTTGAATATTGATATCTTTTTTTAGGTTTGGGGATCTCTCTGTTATTATTCCTTTGAATAAATTTTCTATCCTCCATCCCATCTCCTCTTTAAGGCCAGTAACTTAGATTAGCCCTTTAGAGGCTATTTTATAGTTCTTGTAGGCATACATCATTCTTTTTTATTCTTTTTTCTTTTGTCTCCTCTGACTGTGTATTTTCAAATAGTTTGTCTTCAAGCTCACTAATTCTTTCTTCTGCTTGCCCAATTTTGCTGCTAAGGGACTCATGCATTCTTCAGCATGTCAGTTGTGTTTTTCAACTCCAGAATTCCTGCTTGATTTTTAAAAATCATTTAATTCTGTTTGTTACATTTATCTGATGGGATTCTGAATTCTTTCTGTGTTATCTTGAATTTCATTGAGTTTCTCAAAACGGTGATTTTTGAATTCTCTGTCTGAAAGGTCAGATATCTCTGTCTCTCTGGGATTAGTCCCTGATGCCTTATTTAGTTTGTTTGGTGAGATCATATTTTCCTGAAGGGACTTGACGCTTGTGGATGTTTGTTGGTGTCTGGGCATTGAAGAGTTATGTATTTATTGCTGTGGTTCTCACAGATTCATAGAGGTACTGCCCTGGAGATCTTGGATAAGATCCAGAAGAATTCTCTGGATTACCAGGCAGAGACTCTTGTTCTCTTCTCTTACATTCTCCTAAACAAATGGAGTCTTTCTCTGTTCTGAGCTGCCTGGAGCTGGGGGAGGGGTGACAAAAGCACCCCTGTGGCCACCACCACAGGACTGTGCTGGGTCAGACCTGAAGCCAACACAGCACTGGGTCTTGCCCAAGGCCTGTGGTAATCACTGTCTGGCTACTACCTATGTTCACTTAAGGCCTAGGGCTGTACAATCAACAGACAGCAAATCCATCCAAGCTTGCGTTCTTTTTTTCAGGGCAGTGAGTTTCCCCTGGTCCTGTGTGAGTCCAGAGATGCCATCCAGGAGCCAGGGCCTCAAGTCAGAAATCTTAGGAATCTACCTGGTGCTCTACTCTACTGTGCCTGAGCTGGCACCCAAACCACAAGACAAAGTCCTTCACACCATTCTCTCCTCTTTCCACAAGCAGGGGAGTCTCTCCTTATGGCCACTACTGCCCCAGGCCCATGGTGAGTACTGTCTGGCTACCACTGATAATCATTCAAGACTCAAGGGCTCTTCAGTCAGCTTGTGGTGAGTGATGCCAGGCCTGGGACTCACCCTTCCAAGCAGTGGGTCCCCCTCTGGCCAAAGGCAGGTCCAAAAATGCCATCCAAGAGCCTCGGCCTGGAAACAGGAACCTCAAGGGCCTGCTTGGTCTTCTCCTCCACTGTGGCCAAGCTGGTAACTGAGGTGCAAGACAAAGTCCTTTTTACTCTTCCCTCTCATTTTCTCAAGCAGGAGTCCCTCCTTATAGCCACCCCAGCTGGGAATATGCTGGGTTACATCTGAAGCCAACACATCTTTGAGCTAACTTAAGGTCCACAGTGAGTACTGCCTGGGTATCACTGCTGATTATTCAGAGCCCAAGGGCTCTTTATTCAGCAGGTGGTGAGTGCTTCCAGGACTGGATGTTTCCCCTCAAGGCAGTGGGTTCCCTTCTGGCCCAGGATGTATATAGAAATGTGGTCTGGGAACGAGGGCCTGGAATGGGGGCCTCAGGACTCTGCCAGGTACCATATCCTACTGTAGCTGAGCTGGCATCCAAGTTGCAAGACAAAGTCCTCTTTACTCTTCCCTCTCCTTTTCTCAAGCAGATGGAAGGATTCACTCCTGGAGCCATGAGCTGTACTGCTTGGGGTTGGGGGAGGGAAGACGTAAGCACTCCTTGGCTGTCCCGTTTGTTATCTCAGTAGGTCATGTGCCCCCCAAGTCCATTGGCTCCAAGCTCAACATAGTATCAAGACTTGCTCAGGAATTGCAGTCCTTATGGCCTAGACCGCTTTTCAAGTTTATGTAGGAATCAGAGCCCTTTAGCCTGTTGTGCTGAGGCTTGCCCGAACTCAGGTTCCAACAACTGGAATGGGCAATTCACCTCTGGCTAGGGCCAGTTTAAATGCTCCTCCATGGGTGTTGGCTGAGTTCTGCCCAGGGTTGCTTTCTGTACAGCAGAGCAGCACTGAGTTCCAAGGCACAGGCCCACAATCACTGCACTTTCCCTCCTCAACGCACACAAATTCTTGCTCAGTGTCATGCAGCCACTGCTGTGGGATGGGGCAGGGGTGGCGCTGGCCATTCAAGACTGTCTTTCCTACTGTCTTCAATGCTGTTTTCAGTGATATGAAGTTAAAACCAAGTACTGATTGCTCACCTGATTTTTGGTTCTGATGAAAGTGCTTTTTTTGTGTGCATAGTTGTTCAATTTGGTGTTCCTATGGGGAGGATAATCAGTGGAGGCTTCCACTTGGTCATCTTGCTCTGCCTTTTTCTGCTTTCACAACTCTTAATGGTAGTTGAAATGTACTTGAAATGATATTATATAGCTATCTGTTTACTTATTTTTTGTCCATCACTACCACAAATAATTAAGCTGCATTAGGGCAAGGGCCTTGGCCATCTTTGTTTTCTACTGTCTATCCAAAGTCTAGAAAGACTCTGGGACACAGTAGATGGTCAATCAGTGATATGGTTGGATATTTGTCCCCTCCAAATCTCATGTTGAAATGTAATCTCCAATGTTGGAGGTGGGGCCTGGTGGAAGGTGAGTGGCTCATGGTGACGGATCCCTCACGAATGGCTTAGTGCCATCCCCTTGATGATGAGTGAGTTCTCACTCAGTTAGTTCACATGAGATCTTGTTTAAATGTCTGGGAGTCCCCTTTCTCCCTCTTGCTCTTTCTCTTACCATGTGACATGCTGGCTCTCCCTTCACCTTCTGCCATGAGGCCCTCACCAGAAGCAGATGCTGGTGACATGCTTCTTGTACAACCTGCAGAACCATGAGCCAATTAAACCTCTTTCCTTATAAACTACCCAGCCGTAGGTATTTCTTTATGACAGAGAAGATAAAAGAATGAATTAGTGAGTGTATCAGAGAGCTACAATCACAATGAAGCTGCATAACAAACTAGTCCAAAACTCAGAGGCATATAACAATAAACTTTTATTGCTCAGTCACATAGGAAATAATACTGATATCTGAGTTCCTTCTCCCAGAAATTCTGATTTAGTTGGACCGGGATGCAGCCTGGGCATCTGGATTTTTATTTTTGAACTCTTTAAGAGAGCTAACATGTAGCAATGTCTGAGAACTGCTATTATAGATAATATTTGCTATTATTCTGATTATATCAAAACTTTGAGTTGATTAATTACAACACTATTATCTGAAGCATATTGATGAGAAAACTGGGGCATATGGAAAGTGAAGTGGAACCTGGACTGTGTTTACACAGAACAAAAAGGTGAAATTTTAAGAGCTAATAAGGGATTTAAATGTAAGCAGTCAAGCTATATAATTCAGCTTCCCAAGTGTAGTGTTCACTCCATGAGTAATAATACAATAGTTTATCTCGTGGGGAGGGAAGTATTTCTTGTCAAATGATTCAAAGCCTCCAAATATTAAGGACGTATATAGAAGATTCATGTCTCAATAATACATAATCAAATATGTTGAGGAGAAAGTAGGCATTTGCTCTTATTTTTGTTGTTGTTGTTATTGTTAGGACAATCCTGTCGAGTTAGCCCAAGATCATCTGATGCTGTGACAATTTTTCCTTCTCAGGAGAACCAGATGAAATTAAGAGAGGGTGATAATTTATCTCTTGTTCTTTGGCAAGGTACTGTGAAGGTCCTTGGACTTCTCTCCCAAAGACAGGCAGTATTCACAAATTCCTTATCTGAAGCTTCTTCATTTAGAAGTCCTGCTTGATTGATCTTCTGATATATTGGCTCCATAAGTAAATTGGGAAGAAATGTCTCTTTTTGATACTCAGGTAAGGGGAAAGAAAATTACAATTGGTTGTCACCACAGGATCACAATTTCTGTACCAAGGAAGGTAAGAAATAAGACCTCTCCTCCCTCACCCTTGGAAAGTTCACTTGGTTGTCACATAGGGGCTTGGCCAAACTCCAGAGTCAAATCCTGTTTATGCTGAAGGCAGAGTAGATAATATAGGACATTTCTTGGCAGTGTGAATTATGAATAAAGGGGAGAAAAAAACTTTGGTCACTATCTTTCTTGGGCTCTGCAGCCATCTCATTGTGATCAGAAGAATCAAATTGCTGTCTAGCCCAGAGGAGTGATTTCTAACCAGCAAACTAAAAAATAACTGTGTGTTTTGAGTGGCATCTTGCACTCAACAGGCACTTAATAAATATTCGCTAATAACATTAGGCCACTCAGCACCAAGCAGGAAGATAAGGCCATTTTTTTGTTGTTTTATACTTGGGTAATTGATAAAAATAATTGCAAAGCTTTAAATGTTTAGCAGTGATTAGCTAAAACCATCACCTCCAAGCCCTTCCCACTTTGATAAACTCATTCCCGTGAAAATATTCAGAACCTGAGGAACAGCAGGGAAAGAAGCCAATAAAAGCAGCTCAAAGAGTTTTACATTATCTCCATAAGCTATCTAATCTAGCCATTTTGAATGATCTATGTAAATTAATTACGCTTTTTAATTAGGTGGTCTTTTAGCTTGCATATTGAAGTTTGCCACTAATTACAGTGAGGCAGGAGGTCACTTGATTGGTATGGGAAACAAGAGGCCTTTATTTCACTGAACTGAAACACTGAACAGTTAATGCTTAGGGGGAAAAACTGTAAAATTTATGCTGGTTCTCAAAATTCAAACTGTGCAGCTCTTGTTCATTTTTTTTTTCTCTGACTCAAATCCCCTTCTATGACTCACTGGGGGTTTTTCTTTATAAATATCAGAATGACTTCTAAACACCCACTGACTCAAAAAATAATAGAGTAGCTTGGAAGCTGAAATTTTGCATCCTTAATGCTAGGGGGAAAATAACCCACCCTTTGATATTAGTCATATTAAATGCTATTTAATTGCTAGTGCAGCTGTTTCCAGATGTGACTTTATTTTTTCTGCCAGCCAGACAGTCTGATTTTCATTAACTTCATCATTTTTTTAAAAAGCTCGTGCTATGCTTGATGCCAAGCAGAATATAGTGTTCTTTAATTTAAAAAATATAGTGGTCATTGTAGTGAACAGACTACTTTTAATATCTCTAAAATATTTCCGAATGACATTTTATAGCTCTTTACCTCCTCTGATCTTGCGTCATGCACCAGGATTCCAAATTTTCATTCTTTATCCACATTTTAGTGACCCGTGTCATCCAATAGTGAATCAGTGGGTGGGGAGTTATGCAAGAAGCATTTGCTGATTTAATGCAATCCTTGGAAAAATCAAAATTGCTAATTAAAAATCACAGAGTGAATAAAAGTCTCAACCCAGAGGAATTCTCCTGTCTGTCGCTCAGACAGGCTGTCATTTTTATGCTGGCACACGCATATCACCACAATCCTGGGAGTTCAGGGAATCTACCGTGGGTGGCATTTCCTCTGGGGCCAAGGGCTACGCTTCTGCGAGATGACCTGCCCAAAGAGTAGGGGTGTATTATTCCAGTCTCTTCCTCTAGCTTCATATTTTCAAGTTGTATCAAACAGGACAGTGTAGTCAGAAAGGCACCCACTTGGGCATCAAGAGGTTTTGGCTCGAGGCCTGGTTCTCTCTGCAGAGAGCTGGGTAACTCTGCCAGCCCTTTCTCTTCCCTGGTGGCTCCTTCTTTCCTTGTCTGTGAAATGAGGGATTCATTTCTCATGCTCTCTCAAGTTCCTTCCACTTCTAATAATGTACAAGGCTGCTCTGCTGAAGCTTTTACCACATTCAATTCATTGAGTATTTGTCTACACAGATGGTAAACTCTTAGAAGACAAGGATCAGGCAAGGATTTCATTGATCTGGCAAGGATTTCATTGATCCCCAACACCTAAATACTGAATATTGTAAAATTGCATAATATTGGTTGAATTAATGGGACTGTGAAAAATCAGTAATACATTTAATTTATTTATTTATTTATTTATTTATTTATTTATTTATTTTGAGTTGGAGTTTTGCTCTTGTTGCCCAGGCTGGAGTGCAATAGCACGATCTTGGCTCACTGCAACCTCTGCCTCACCAGTTCAAGTGATTCTCCTGCTTCAGCCTCCCAAGTAGCTGGGATTACAGGCATGTGCCACCAACCAGGCTAATTTTTTGTATTTAATAGAGATGGGGTTTCACCATGTTGGTCAGGCTGGTCTCGAACTCCTGAACTCAGGTGATCCACCTCACCCTCCCAAAGTGCTGGGATTACAGGCATGAGCCACCGCACCCAGGCCATTTTATTTATTTTTAAATTTTTATTTATTTATTTATTTTGAGACAGTCTCACTCTGTTGTCCAGGCTAGAGTGCACTGGCACAATCTCGGCTCACTGCAACCTCTGCCTCCTGGGTTCAAGCAATTCTCGTGCCTCAGCCTATTGAATAGCTGGGACTATAGGCGTGCACCACCACACCCAGCTCATTTTTGTATTTTTAGTAGAGATGGGGTTTCACCATGTGGGCCAGGCTGGTCTCGAACTCCCGACCTCAAGTGATCAGCCCTCCTTGGCCTCCCAAAGTGTTGGGATTACAGGTGTGAGCAACTGCACATGGCCAATAATATATTTTATTTTATTTATTTTTGAGATGGAGCCTTACTCTTGTTGCCCAGGCTGGAGTGCAATGGTGTGATCTCAGCTCACTACAACCTCCACCTCCCAGGTTCAAGTGATTCTCCTGCCTCAGCCTCCCGAGTAGCTGGGACTACAGGTGCCCGCCACCATGCTCAGCTAATTTTTGTATTTTTAGTAGAGACAGGGTTTCACTATATTGGCCAGGCTCGTCTCGAACTCCTGACCTCATGATCCACCCGCCTTGGCCTCCCAAAGTGCTGGGATTTCAGGCATCAGCCACCACGCCCAGCTGCCAATAATATATTTTATTAACAGTACTAGTAGTTGTGGTAGCAGCAACAGCAGTAAACTTTTTTTTTTTGAGCACACACTATAAGCTAGACATTGTGCTAAATGCTTCATATGGTTTGTCTCATTTAATTGAAGGAGACAAGCTCATATTTCCTTTTTCCCTCTGTGCAAACACTACTAAATATAATCCATTCGCACCTTCATCCTTATTAATAGAACCTCAATTTTGTTTGGGGTAGCAATGTAAATGTTGGGGACAATTACCTCCCCCAGATACGCTTGCTTCTTGGGGTAAACGATTGGGCTTAGTTCTGGCTAATGAGATGTAAGCAGAAGTCTGCTGGGTGGGATGTGTAAGAAAGCTCTTGTTTCCTGGATTTAAAAAAGGGGAAATCTCAGCTAGAAATTGACTTTTCACCTTCTCTTAATTCCTGCCTGGTATTAGGATGCACTGCCTGCTGGCAGGTGAATTGGCTTCTTGCTACAACATGGACTAAAACGCGGTGAGTAGGAAGTGATATGGAGCCTGCATCGAGGCGTCAGCCCTACACTACACCTCCAGACTTCTGGTTATATGAGAAAGGCAAACCTCCTACTAAGATATTCTACCTTGACTACATGCCATTCATGATGATACAATGATAGGTGTTTCCCCAAACATGGGCATTCCTGGCCTTTGCTTTTATAAGCCCTGACTTCACTCTTTCTTCCAAGAGCCACCTCACTCTTGCCTCATTGCCTGCTTCTTCATGACTCTCTACCTCTCTATCTTAGGCTTTGACCACTTTGATATTAACTATATTTTCTCCTTTTCTGACTTCTTGATGCCCTGGCATTTGTGGCCTAACTGACTGGGGAAAGACTGCCTCTCCTAGGGCTAGCCATTTTTTAGAGACAGCAAACAACCCTCTGGGAAGTGTGCCTTTCATATGTGAACTAACCAGTCCAGAGCCTTTAGTCTAAACCACCTTCTCTACTTAGCTTTTATATTCCAGGAGGCAATATTTTTCGAATCATCCCAGGCTCAGATACTGGACAACTTAGCGACCACCCCTCTGTCCCAGAGCCTGCCAAAATCCTTCAAAGTATCCAATACTAACCCTGCTCAAGTGCTCACCCTGCCTCGTCATGGAACCACAGTAAAGGCTTTTGCCTACTCTGTCCTCTTGATCCTTCTTCCTCTTGACCAACTCTGGTGCTTTTCCACATGGCCCCGCCTGGTTTGGCATGACCCTCTTGGGAACTGTTAGTAACAAACCATCTTTTCAATGCCAATAGCCTCCTGATCTGTAGGCATCCCCAAACCTAAATGAAATAAAAATTTTAAGACAACTTCCAATGGCTTTACCCAACCTACCTCTCTCATTCTCTCATTCCACATGTTAAGACCCATGCAGCTAGGCCAGGAAGAGCTACTGCTTTTTTGCACTTGCTATTCTTGTTCTATCTTCAGTACTGCACTTGGTCACCGCTGTTGAGCAAGGATTATATGCCCCTTAACTGGGAATAATTATTGCCTCTCTTGATGGATTAAAATTTTTTCTTTTGCAAAAAATCTCAAGTCTCTACAACGTAGGATGCCTAGTGATGATATAATTTACACTAGCAAATAGGCGAAAGTAATAAAGAAACTGGGCACATGGATTCTTAGAATGTTAAAGCTGAATGGGGCCTTAGGAACCATCTGGAGAATAGACTCTGGTCTCCTCCTGTGACCCAGAGAGGACAAGTGACTTATCCCAAGGTACACAGGGAACTAATAAGATTCAAACATATAGATAATTTGCATGAATGACTTCCTTCAGTGTTGAGCAGTTAATATGTACAAACTCAAAGGTAGATGCTAGGAAGGAAGTGGTGGGTGGACTCAAAGATAAAGCAGTCCTTGATCCTGCCCCCAAGGATACTGCTATATCTTAGAGGAGAAAATAAAAATTGGTGAATAACTAGAGCTCAGGATAGAAACAGGGCTTCTAGGTACAGATAAGGAAATTGACCACACGTGTTGATCTCCTCTCTTTACTAAAACCCTACTGAGAAAATACTAAATAATTTTAAATGACTCACAAGGACAACAACAGGACAGGAGGCAACAGTAGATGAAAGACTTAAACACAGTTTTTTAACAATGAAAAAACAGAAAGAGCAGTGGTAACTGACTTAGCAGAATAGAGAAAGTTACACTCCAAGTACTTACAGGGGTAAGTACTTTTTGGTGCCAAAAAGAAGTGAAACCCTTCACCCTACAGCACGATAGAGGAGCTCACAGTTGGAATAAGACACATCCCCTTTTCAATCCTGGCACCCACTCAGGTGACTACCTCAACCTTGCCAAGAAGTAGAAAGTTTATTCTCTAGATAAATTGAACCAGAGGCAATCTGAATTTGGAAACTATCAGAGAGGCCAGGGATGAACAGGCACTGAAAATAGTGGAATTAAGTGAAAAATGGACACTTAGCTCCCAATCTGTCTTTCCCATTCCTAAAATGCCAGTCTCCTTCCCCAACTACTTACCAAGACAGCAGCCTGGAGGATTTTTCTCTCGAGAAACAAAAAAGTACAGAGCCAGAGAAAAAGATTCCATAACTGACACTTGGGGAGTGGTCATGGTGTCTCTCAAAGAAAGTTTAGTCTTCCACGTTGTCAACCCATAATAAAGACCACCAGAGAACAAGCCAGTGCACACAGCATTCCAGGAAGCTTTTTGGTGCCTCTTGAATATGAACAAGAAGCTTTAAATGGTTGAGGAAAGCCTCCAAGGTGAAAGATAGAGACCAAATCAAGAGAATGAGGCAGGCTCTAACATACTAGAATAGTGCAGATTGCAGAATAAAATGTCAAGAGAACTAGAATTACAAAATCAGAGAGATGAGAAAACACTGCATTCATAAACTAAGCGTAAAATGATATGTAAAAGGAAGGATGAGAGATCAACAAAAATACTCTTGGAAATTAAAAAGATGATCACTGAAATGAAATGAAAAATTTAGTAGAAGGCTTGGAAGGTGAAATTAATGAAATTTCCCAGAAAACAGAATAAATAAAGAAGTGGAAAAATAGAAAAGATAATATATATTTGAGCAGTGCTATGCAATAAGAATATATTACAAGCTGCATTTGTAATTTAATTTTTCTATTAGCCACATTAAAAAGGTAAGAATAAACAGGATTAATTTTTACAATATATTCTATTTAACCCAATAAATCTGAGACCATATCATTTCAACATGTAATCAACATACAATTATTAACAAAACATTTACAATCTTTTTGTCTTACCCAGTCTTACAACATTCCTCAGTTTGGATAATATATGTTTCAAATGTTCAATACGCGGATTGGCAAGGGGCTATCATATTGGACAGCACATACATAGAAGATCAGTCCAGAAGGTCTAATATCTGTACAACAGAATTCCAGAAAGAACAAAAAGCACATACACATGGGATTCTGGAAAAAGAGGGCTCACTACAAGGCAAAAAAAAGACACCATCAGGAGGACAAGTGGGTGGCAGAGAGCTGCTCCCAATTCCAGGTGGAGCCAGAGGAGGATGGAGGCTCCAGGAGGGAGGGCTCTGTATCAAAACACCAATGTGATATTTAAACATTTGGAAAAATTAATTCACCCATTGTTTGGCAAATTTATTGAAGCATTTGGAAAAAGTTAATCATGGATTTATTTATTATTTATTATTATTTTTTGAGACAGAGTCTCACTCTGTTGCCCAGGCTAGAGTGCAATGGCACGATCTTGGCTCACTGCAACCTCAGTCCTGGGTTCAAGCAATTCTCCTGCCTCAGCCTCCCAAGTAGCTGGGATTACAGGCACCTGCCACCGTGCCCAGCTAATTTTTGTATTTTTAGTAGAGACGGGGTTTCACCATGTTGTTCAGGCTGGTCTCGAACTTCTGACCTCGGGTGATCCACCCACCTCAGCCTCCCAAAATGCTGGGATTATAGGTGTGAGCCACTGTGCCCAGCCTAGTGACGGATTTACAGAAAATTAAAACGAAAAATATTGAGGCGATTTTTAAATATGAGGAAAATAGTTGTGTGAGAAATCAAACATATAATCATAGTACACTAATAGGCTTAAGAGAATGAGATCCTCAGTTATCATGGGAAGTTGATAAATGTTGTTGAGCATGGAGAAACCAAGAATCAAGCAGCATAAGCCTTGATTCCTATAAGTGCTTTTTATAAGAAATATGGAAGTAAATACCAAAAGCAGCAGACAGAAGAGCTAAATGTGGCTCTGGGAAGTGAGACTGAGAGGATGGTAGGTCTGCTGTGTTTTGCAACCTTTTAATATTTGATTTTTAAAAAACTCTATCCATGTAATATATTGATTAAAAAACAAGTAATACATACATAAGAAACTAATACTGTTACTATAGATACATGCTAACAGAATTAAGACTGGAGAGATTATATGCTTCCAGAAAGAGGGGAGGAGAAAACGCTTTTTGGAGGAGTTGTGATTTTCAGTCCTCCTTGAAAGATTATTACAGTGTCTAGTATAGTAATTTCCAGCTTCTTCCCCCCAGCATGGGGAGATGTTTAAATAAATAACAAACATTGATCCACAGATGTCTACGAAATTGGGAAGGACAGTGAAAACACTACATCCTTTGTGGTAATGTTTCCTTTTTGACTGCTCAGTTTGCTGTAACTGGTGAGCTTGCTTTTAGAATTTGGAGCTAGAAGCATCTTAAAGATGATCTAATTTTGTAACCCCCAGACTTGGTAAATCATGATACTCACCCGGGGGGTATTTAATACAAGTCCTATTCCTGGGCCCAGGCCCAGATCCACTGTATCAGAATCTCCAGGGGTGCAGCCCCACAATCTGCATTTTTACAAACCTCATGGAAGGATTTTGGCAATTAGCCAGGAGTGATAAGATCTCTCCCGGATAGCTACGTCTTCATTTTACAGTTTGGGGAAACTAACACATTAGAGGTGACACCAGTGCTTCTCAAAGTGTGACCCTTGCACTGGCATCTTTAGCAACATCTGGGAACTTGTTAGAAGTTAGAATTTGTTAGAGCTTGTGAATTCTCAGGCCCCACTCCAGACTTACTGAATCAGAAATTCTGTGTTTTAATTAAACCTCCAGGTGAGTATGATGAACACTCAAGTGTGAGGACAGTTGTGTTAAATTATCACCCCAGGGTAGCAGTTGGTATAATAGATAGCTAGGTCCAAAAGGGGCCTTACTCATGATTTTTTTTTTTTTTTTGGTGACAGAGTCTTGCTCTGTCTCCCAGGCTGGAATGCAGTGGCATGCTCTCGGCTCACTGCAACCTCTGCCTCCCAGGTTCAAGTGATTCTCCTGCCTCGGCCTCCTAAGTAGATGGGATTACAGGTGCATGCCACCACACCCTGCTAATTTTTGTATTTTTTGCAGAGATGGGGTTTCACCATGTTGGCCAGGCTGATCTCAAACCCCTGGCCTTGGCCTCCCAAAATGCTGAGATTACAGGCATGAGCCACCGCACCCGGCCCTTACTCATGATTTAATCACATCCCTCATTTTATAGAAGAGAGATAGAGATCCAAAAAAATGTAGACGACTTGCCCACCAGGGTAGCAGTGGCTGTCTTGGTGCCAGAAGGAAGACAGTCCCTACAGTCTGAAAATGTGAAAGCCAAAAAGGTCCAGACAGCCTGAGCCCTCAATCACATCAATAAACTGCTGGACTGAGCTCAGGACCACCCACTGCCAGACCTCCCTAGTGGTGAGGAGCACCGCTGTTCAAACCAGGTGTTCTGTTACTGCAGCTAAACACATTCTATGGGATCCAGGAGTCTTCTTACCACTCTCTGAGATTTTTTCATATGACCTCCTACTTGAGATGACTTGGACAGCTGGGGCATAGTATATGGAATCCAAACTGAAAGGTTCCTGTTGGCCCCTTCCTCTGGGCTCCCATAGGACCTTGTCAAACCTTTCTCACACCACTTGGTCCACTACTGCTATAAGGGTTAATTACTGGGTCACGAGCTTCTCCATTTTGTATCCCCAGAGCCTAGCATGGTGCCTGGCACACAGCAGGTGTTGAATGAACGGTTGTGTCATGAATGGATGAACAGGTTCTAACTCTGTGTTCATGTTAGAAATCAGTATGTGACTACTGCTCCTCTTTTATTTTGTCTACAGGACAAGCCATTTCCTCACTCAAGTGTTTGCTAACTTCCCTGCCTATTTATAAACAATTTAACTATTTCATTATCAATGTAGCCTTCCCCCTAACTGAAACATGCGGCTTTTATTCTTAGTCATAATTTTCCCACTGCTCCTGGGATGTCTATCTCTGTCTTTGGGGGAAGTGGAGGTGAAGGCTGGATATTCAGAGGAGAACTACCCTTAACTGGCTCTACCTGTAAACGAAATTGTGCTGTGCCAAGAATCTGGAGGGGGCAGAGGGTGTGGAGGGTCTACATTGAGTTGTGGGGAGTGGATAGGGGAGGAATCAGGGCAGTGGTGTTAGCTGTCCTGCCTGGCTGAGCAGTCACTGGTAAGGAGGCTGCCAGACCCCCCAGGGCCAACCCACGGCCAAGGCCAAGTTACATTGTCTAGGATCCTTATACCATAGATCTTTAAAAGGAGGCCACAGTGTCCGAGGACTCAGAGTAGGCTCCCCTTTCCATTTCCTCAGGGCTTTCTGGTCAGAGAAAGAGGCTGTGAGCTGACAGTCGCTTTTGTCAGGCAAGAGGGGAGGAAGACACCAGCATGAACTGGATGAACTGGGCACTCCTCCCTGGGAAGCCTGCCCAGCTGTGGCACTGTCAGCGGCCCGCTGGAGGTCCCACACACCTGAGAAGTCAGAGGAGTAGATGCTGGTTTAGGGGAGGGAGGTGGTCTCTGCTCTGCAGGAGGAAAGTCTCTCCAAATTGAGAGTTTGGAGCAGGCAAAGACTGACAGGTTATTTTCCTCAATTTCGTCTTGTGTCCACTTTACCTCCAGGACTCTGGATAAGTCATCAGAAAATTGTTTGCTTTTAAAAGGAGCAGGGGAGATGTCAAGTGCTGTCTTTCTCCATGAGATAACCTAACAAATGTCAATTTTCTGCAATGTCAAGTTGTCCAGCTCAGCCGGATCACATTGACAATAGACTCCCATCCCTTTTCCCAGGGCTGGTGGAAACAAGCCCTCGGAGCAGAAGATTTGGCTCCAGTTCTTCCAGGCGATACTGCCCTAATTCTAGCTGCACCAGGCAGTCCTGTACCCTGGGCTCCAGAAAACCCTTTTTTCCCTTTGTTCCTCCAGCGTGGGGTGGCAGCAGCTCTCTGTTGTTTCTAATCTCTGATTGCTTCACCATCTCCTGTTTGGCTGTCAGCTCTTCCATCATGTAGGGAACCACATTCCTGCATTAAATTCCATGCCTTTGCAATTTTTGGTTTCTGTTTTCCCGGTGGGGCCCCGGCTGATGAAAGCACTTACTGTGTGTGAGGCTTGATTTAAAGTGCTATAGATACTACATCCTGTGAGGACGGGCCTGTTATCATTCTGCTTCTGTATCTGTGGAAATTACGGCTCAAATGAAGTCAATTGTCCAAGTTCACATAGCTCATGAATGACAGAGTAGGACTTGGGGCCCAACAGTGCCACTCCAAGGTCCATGCTCTTAAACACAAAACTAATAATCTATATCCCATTTATGAAACCGTGGGGTGAGCTTTGAGGGTGGGAATCCAAGCGGTTTGTTTCCTTTCACTGGAATGTTTCAGGTCTCAAATGAAATCTCACTTCCCTGAGGAAGCCTTCCCTATCACCCATAGCTGACATTGAATATCTCCATCCCTGCAGCTCCTAAAGCCCCTAGGGCTTTCTTCTTCTATCTCCACACTATATTGTATTTGCCTGTCTGCTGTTTGTTTTTCCACTAAACTGGAATTGCTTGAGGACAGAGACTGTATTTCCTTTACTCATTATTCTATTCCCACTACCTTGCACACTCAAGATTTGATGAATAAATGACTGAATCACTCAAACACTAGAGACACATTGCTGCTCAAGAAGGTCTGAGTCTCCACATTGCCTGTGCCACCTAAGGCTCAAGCTCCTGTTTGGCTTCCAAGATCCTTCATATCTGGCCAGACTGTTGGTCCAACTTAGCTTCCCACCATGACTTCTGAGTCCAGCCAGACCTCCACTCACACAGGCCAGAAACTTTGTTACCTTTCTCAACCCCCTTCTTAGATGCATAGCTCTTCCCCAGCACCGTGGGAATTGCTTATCTTCCATACTTACACCCCGCCATCCTTCAAAGCTCCTCCTCCCTGTCTTCTCCATAGGCACCCCAGGCAACTTTATTCCTATCTGAAAACTCTTAACATGCATGCTTTTCAGTTGTCATTTTCAGCATCTGAATACCCATTTCTCACCATCTACCCACAAGTGCTCTAGAGGCAGAGCCTACATCACATGATAGAAGCAGAAAAATGTCAAACAATTGCTTTCCCAAGCCTCACTTGCCAAAGCGAGGGCATGAACCCATGTCCTAAGCTTCACCTATCAGACACATTCACCCTGGACTGAAATGGGAGCCGGTGTTGTAGAGCAAGGAGGGTAATGCAGTGCTTTCTCTGTTTACGATGGCGGCAGTGGCCAGACTGAGTTCCTGGAAAAGCCATGGCAGAGAGGCACTGCTTGCGTCCAGTGCTCAGAGGTAGCCATGTAGGCAGTACTAACGGGCATAGTGTCCCATCAGGACCTGTTCTGAGTCTTCATTCAGGGATTGCTCTTAACTGCGTAAGCTTGAGCTTAGTCTTTCAGCCCTCCCAGTGGTGAACTGCCTAACATCCTTTCTTTAAAAAGCAGCTATTTTGAAGTATAATTAACATACAATAAACTTGAATTGTACATACTTGAAATGTACAATTTGATAAATTTTACCGTATGCAGAAACCTGTGAAACCATGACCACAATAAAGAAAGTGAACTTCCACATCATGCTCAAAAGTTCCCTCATGCCCCCCGGTAACCACAAATGCCAGTGGCCGCTTTAGCAATGGGGGAGTTCTGAATTAGGAAAGATGAAGGCAAGCCCTTTGGTTGTTCTTCCAGGAGCTACCAGAGAGCTCGAAACAAATCATGAACATTCAGTGTGAATGGGGTCTACTCTGCTCCCTCTGGTGCTGGTACCAGGCATGGGGGCTGCCTGGTACAATTGAGCATAAAACCCTAAAATTTATATGGACCTCACCCAGCCCTAGATTCAGGGGTGGCCCTTTGGTTGATTTAAGCTCTCGGTGTATCTCATTCCTTTATCCACAGCAATTGACTCAAGAATCAGTCATAACCCAGGCTCAGGCTAACAAGGATGTTACATTACTCCAGCCATAGGAACTAGTTTAAGTATGGCCATGTGTGTTCTAAACAGGTTCAATCATGGTGAACTTCAGGAATTTTTCTAGAGCTACAGAAAACAGATTTGTCTTTCTTTTATGGGCTCGATAGGGGTGCCCAGTAGTACATACAGTGGCAGTTGACACCTTTAATGACAACGTATAGTCCAAAGGGAAATGTTTATAACAAAAAAGGATTAAATGAGAGCCGATCTTGTTTTTTAAAATTGAGTGAAGAAAGGTGTATCAGTCAAGACAGGCTAGGTTATGCTGCAGTAACAAACAACTTAAAATCTCAGAAGCTTAGAGCAACAAGGGTTTATTTCTTGCTCAAATTACACGTCCATTATTCTGTTATATGCTCTCTTCCCTAGGGCCTAGGCTAATGGAGCGCCTCTTTGTAGCACATTGCCAGGTATCAGGCAGAGGGATGAAAAAACATGGAGGATTATGTGCTAGATCTTAAAGTTTCTGCTCAGAGGTGACTGCTGTTACCTACACCCATTTCATTGGCCAAAGTAAGTCACACGGCCACACCTGACTTCAAAAATGGATGTGTACAATTCTCCGGTGGGAAGCAGCACTAAATATGCATAAATAAGTGACGTTTATCAGAGAACGTGTTGCCTCAAAAATTATAACCTAAGGAAAGAGATATTTGTAAATTTAAAAAAGGGTTGGCTCATATAAGAAAAAACAGAAAATATGAATAGGTAAATATCTATTAAAGAAATTGAATCAGTAATTAATAACCTTCCAAAACAGAAAGCACCAGGCCCTGATGAGTTCACTGGACAATTAAGCCAAACATTTAAGGAAGAAGTTATATCAATTCTTTATAATCTCTTTCAGAGGATAAAAGCCAAGGGAATACTTCCTAACTCATTCTATGAAGGCAGCATTACCCTAATACCAAACCAGACAAAGACATTATAAGAAAAGAAAATGACAGGTCAATATCACTCATGAACATATTAGTAGATGCAAAAATCCTCAACAAAATATTAGCAAACAGAATTCAATAATGTATAAAAAGACTTATATGCCACAGCCAAACAGGATTTATCCCAGATATGCAAGATTGGCTCAACATTCAAAAATCAATTAATGTAATCCATCACATCAACAGGCTAAAAATGAAAATTCACATGATCATATCAATGGATGCAGAAAGAACATTTGACAAAATCAAACATGCATTCATGATAAAAACTCTCAATAAGAGAGTTACTAGTAAGAGAGGAATAGAGGAAGACTTCCTAACTTGATAAAGAATATCCATGACAAACCTATAGCTAACATTATGCTTAATGGTGAGAAACTGGAAGCTTTCCCATGAAGATCAAGAACAAGGCAAGAATGTCCCCTCTCACTACTACTCTTCAACATCATAGAGGAAGTTCTAGCTTATGCAATAGGACAAGAAAATAAAATAAAAGGTATACAGATTGGGAAGGAGGAAATAAAACTGTCTGTGCACAGATCAGGGGATTGTCTATGTAGAAAACCCAAAAGAATTGACAAAGAAAAACCTCCTGGAAGTAAAAAGTGATTTTAGAAAAACTTCAGGATACAAGGTTAATATACAAAAGTCTACTGCTTTCCTATATCACAGCAATGAAAAAGTGAAATGTGAAATTTTGAACACATTATCATTTATATTAGCACCCCTTAAAAATGAAATGCTTAGGAATAAATCTAACAAAATATGTATAGGATCTATATGAGGAAAACTATATAATTTTGTGAATGAAATATAAGAACTAAATAAATAGAGGGACATTTGAGATTCATGGATAGGAAGACAATATTCTCAAGATGTTAGTTCTTCCCAACTTGATCTGTAGAGTCAGTGCAATCACAGCCAAATCTCAGCACATTACTCAAGTCACATGGCCACACCTGACTTCAAAAACGAAGGGTGTACGATTCTCCTGTGGGAAGGAACACTAAATATGCAGAAATAAGTCATGTTTATCAGAGAATGTGTCACCTCAAAAATTATAACCTAAGGTTGTAAGAATCAGCAAACTGATTCTAAATGTTTTTTTTGCTTGTTTTTTTGAGATAAGGTTTCACTCTTGTTGCCCAGGCTGGATTTGCAGTCGTGCAATGTTGTGATCTTGGCTCACTGCAACCTCCATCTCCTGGGTTCAAGCAATTCTCGTGCTTCAGCCTCCCGAGTAGTTGAGATTACAGGCACCTGCCACCATGCCCAGCTAATTTTTGTATTTTTAGTAGAGATGGGGTTTCACCACGTTGGCCAGGTCTGGAACTCCTGACCTCAGGTGATCCACCGGCCTCGGCCTCTCAAAGTGCTGGGATTACAGGCATGAGCCACTGCACCTGGCCTGATGCTAAAATTCATATAGAGGACCAAAAGACCCAGAATAACTAATACCATGTTGAAGGGGAAGGACATAGGTGGAAGACTGATACTACCCAATTCAAGAGTTACTACAAAGCTACAGTAATCAAGACAGCATGGTACTGGCAAAAGAACAGATAAGTGGACCAATAGAACAAAACAGAAGCCCAGAAATAGATACACATAAATATAGTCAAATGATCTTGACAAAGAAGTCAAGGTAAGAACATGGAGCAAAGATGGTCTTTTCCACAAATAGTGCTGGAACAACTAAATGTCCAAATGCAAAAAAAAAAAAAAAAAATCTAGAGTTATACCCTTCACAAAAGACCTTACACCCTTCACAAGAATGAAGTCAAAATGTATCATAGATCTAAGTGTAAATACAAAACTTTCAAACTTCTAGAAGATAACAAAGGAGAAAACCTAGATGACCTTGGGTTTGGTGTTGACTTTTTAGATACAAGAACAAAGTCATGATCCATGAAATAAATAATTGATAAGCTATACTTCATTGAAATTAAAAACTTCTGCTCTGCAAACACAATGTCAAGATAATGAGAAGAGAAGCCACAGACTGGGAAAAAATATTTGCAAAAGACACATCTGATAAAAGACTGTTATCCGAAATATACAATGAACTCTTAAAACTCAACAATAAGAAAATAAATGACCCAATTTTAAGCACAAGCCACAGACTGGGAAAAAAAATATTTGCAAAAGGCACATCTCACAAAGGACTGTTATCCAAAATATATGATGAACTCTTAAAACTCAAAAATAAGAAAACAAATAACCAAGTTTTAAGATAGGCTAAAAGACTTTAAAAACCACTTCACCGAAGAATATATAGAGATGGGAAATAAGCATATGAAAAGATGCTCCACATCATTTGTCATCAGGGAAATGCAAACTAGAACAACTATGAGCTACAACTACACATCTATTAGAATGGTCAAAATCTAGAACACTGACAATACCAAATGCTGGCACAGATGTGGAACAAAAATTCTCATTTGTTGCTGGTGGAATGCAAAATGTTACAGCCTCTTTCAAAGACAGTTTGGAGGTTCTTAAAAAACTAAACATACTCTTAACCATATGATCCAGCAATTACACTCCTTGGTATTTACCTAAAGGAGTTGAAAACTTATGTCCAAACAAAAACCTGCACATAAATGTTTTTAGTTGGTTTATTCATAATTGCCAAAACTTGGAAGCAACCAATATGTCTTTCAGTAGGTGAATGGATAAATAAACTATAATACAACCAGACAGTAAATCTTCTTTTCATTCTTTTTTCTTTCTCTCTCTCTCTTTTTTTTTTTTTTTGAGACAGAGTCTTGCTCTGTCACCCAGACTACAGTGCAGTGGCACAGTCTCAGCTCACGACAGCCTCAATCTCCTGGGTTCAAGTGATCCTTCTACCTCAGCCTCCCGAGTAGCTAGGACTACAGGTGTGCACCACCACGCCCTGCTAATCTTTGTATTTTTTTCTAGAGATGAGTTTTCATATTGCCCAGGCTGGTCTTGAAATCTTGGGCTCCAGCAATCTGCCCACCTCAGCCTCCCAAAGTGCTGGGACTATAGGCATGAGCCACCATGCCTGGCCAGACAGTGAATTTCCTTCAGTGCTATGAAAAGACATGGAGGAATCTTAAAAGTATATTACTAAGTGAAAGAAGTGAACCTGAAAAGGCTACATACTATATTATTCCAATCATATGGCATTATATATGAAAAATGCAAAATACGAAGACAATAAAAAGATCAGTGATTGCCAGGGATTGAGGAGGGGATGGAGGAAGGATGAATAAATGAAGCACAGAGGATTTTTAGGGCAGTGAAAATGCTCTGTACAATACTATAATGATGGATATATAACATTGTCCAAACACATAGAATGTACAACACCAAAAGTGAACCTTAATGTAAACTATGAATTTTTTTTTGTTGTTGAGATGGAGTCTCATTCTGTAAACCAGGCTAGAGTGCAGTGGCACGATCTTGGCTCACCGCAACCTCCGCCTCGCGGGTTCAAGCTATTCTCCTACCTCAGTCTCCTGAGTAGTTCAGATTACAGGTGCGCACCACCATGCCTGGCTGAGTTTTGTATTTTTAGTAGAGACAGGGTTTCGTCATGTTGTCCAGGCTGGCCTCAAACTCCTGACCTCAAGTGATCTGCCCACCTTGGCCTCCCAAAGTGCTGGGATTACAGGCATGAGCCACCACACCCAGCTTAAACTATGAATTTTTTATGATCATGAAGTGCCAAGGTAGGTTCATCAGTTGTAACAACTATACCACTCTGGTGGAATGCTGATGATGGGGAGGTTGTGCACGTGTGGGGTCGGAAAGTGTATGAGAAATCTCTGTAACTTCCACTCAGTTTTGCTGTGAACCTAAAACTCCTCTAAAAAAAATCTTTAAAAAGGGGTTGGGGAGTCTTGGCAGTTCAAAAGAAGGTAACACCTTACTATTATTGGAACATTAAATATGCGTTTATAACTGTGTAGTAACTTTTACGTCTCATTTCTACATAAGTATTGCACAAAGCACCTATCTTGTAACTTTCTTTGATTACAAATGAAGTAAGTGTTCCTTCGAAGTATTTATTGATCATTTTCTGGCTCTTTTGTGAAATGCCACCTTGTGTTCTTTGCCTATTTTTCTATTAAGCTATTTCCTATTGGATTTTAGTGATTGGTACATTCTAGATACCAATCTTTTGTTAGATGTATTATAAATATATTTTTCTAGATTGTGACTAGTCTTTCCCTTCTGTAGTTCTTTTTCATGTAAAACTGATCACTGTTTTCTTTGTGTATTTCACTTTTTTGTGTCTTAAGAAATTCTTACTTGAAAAACTTGAAAAAATATTTTCTTTATTTTATTTAAACTTTTTTTTTTTTTTTTTTGAGACCGAGTCTCTCTCTGTCACCCAGGCTGGCGTGCAGTGGCGCGATCTCAGGTCACTGTAACCTCTGCCTCCCAGGTTCAAGTGATTCTCCTGCCTCAGCCTCCTGAGTAGGATTACAGGCACCCATGACCACACCCGGCTAATTTTTGTATTTTTAGTAGAGACAGGGTTTCACCATGTTGGCCAGGCTGGTCTCGAACTTCTGACCTCTGGTGATCCACCTCCCAAAATGCTGGGATTACAGGCATGAGCCACTGCGCCCAGCCCTAAACACTTTACTCTTCATCCTACTTTGAAACAACTCATGGTAGAGTTAGCCAATCATGGACGTTAGCTTGCTCGATGGCAATGTCATAAATCAGGAATTTCTCTCCTATTACACAGACACAGCTGACTTATTAGACATTTCATTGTGCCATCTCTGTGACCTTTGGCAAGCCTCAGTTTCCATATGTAAATATAGAATAACACCACCTGCTTTTCTCAAAGTATCACAGGCTGGTTTGAAGAAGTGGAAAATACCATTTGTGTTCCAAATGAACGTGAAAGAGGTTTGCAAACTATAAAGCACCATTCAAAATAAGGTTTCCATTTTATAATGTTACTTTATTCTTTTCTGCTATAATTAAAAGTATAACTTTCTTTTCCATAGGTCATATGATAAGAAAAGATTGAGTAATGAATATTCAGTAATGTTTATTTTTTATTATTTTTTATTTTTTTAGACAGAGTCTAGCTCTGCTGCCCAGGCTGGAGTGCAGTGGCTCAGTCAGCTCACTGCAAGCTCTGCCTTCCAGGTTCAAGCCATTCTCCTGCCTCAGCCTCCCGAGTAGCTAGAACTACAGGTGCATGCCACCAGGCCCGGCTAATTTTTTTTTTTTTTTTTTGTATTTTTAGTAGACACAGGGTTTCACTGTGTTAGCAAGGATGGTCTCGATCTCCTGACCTCATGATCTGCCCGCCTCAGCCTCCCAAAGTGCTGGGATTACAGGTGTGAGCCACTGCACCCTGCCAGGAATGGTTTTAAAAATGAATGAATTTAACAGTGCAGATAAAGTTTAAATTCCTTCTGTTCCCTTCTACAGTACTGGTTCCTTTCTCTGTTCTCCTGAGGCAGCCAGTGTCACAAATACTTGTTGACACTCTCCTTACAGTTTTTTATGAAAGTATGCATCAACAATGTTTAGAGTGTTTCAAACCTATAGAAAAGTAGAGAGAACAGTATGATGAACTCACATACAACCATGAATGAGCTTCAGTGGTCAACACATTGTCAAGTTTGTTTCACCTGTGCCTCCCCACTCCATATCCCACACCCTGTTGGGTTATTTGAAAGAAAAACTCAGCCATGTTGTAATGTAGTTAATACACACTTCAACAGAATCTCTAAAAAATA
The DNA here is from genome assembly GCF_006542625.1 of Nomascus leucogenys. NCBI lineage: Eukaryota > Metazoa > Chordata > Mammalia > Primates > Hylobatidae > Nomascus > Nomascus leucogenys. The sequence continues at coordinate 86,494,249 of NC_044382.1, forward strand.
TGGCACACTTACCCTGTTTATTAGTTTTCACGCTGCTGATAAAGACATACCCGAGACCGGGAAGAAAAAGAGGTTTGATTGGACTTACAGTTTCACATGGCTGAGGAGGCCTCAGAATCACGGTGAGAGGCGAAAGCCACTTCTTATCTGGCAGCAGCAAGAGAAAATGAGGAAGACGCAAAAGCAGAAACCCCTGATAAACCCATCAGATCTCGTGAGACTTATTCACTACCACGAGAACAGTATGGGGGAAACTGCCCCCCATACTGATTCAAATTATCTCCCACCTGGTCCCTCCCACAACAACACGTGGGAATTATGGGAGCTACAATTCAAATTGAGATTTGGGTGGGGACACAGCCAAACCATATCACCCGTTGACCTTTTTTTCCCCCAAAAAACATAATCACAATAATATTATCACACCTAAAAAATTAACATTAATCTTTAACATCATCGATTCATTAGTAACTATTCAAATTTCTCCAATTGTTTCACACTTTTTTTAAAAAAGTATTTGAACAAGTTGTGAGTCCAAACAAGGTCCACATATTTATTTACTTGAATTTATTGAAAAATCTGTCTTTTGTCCTGGAGAATTTCCACATCCTGGTGGTGTCATTTAATATATTCCTCTGCTCTCAGCATTTCGTATACACTGGTAGTTAGAGCCAGAGGTTTGACCAGTTTCAGGTTTGACGCTTAGGCAAGAGTACTTCAGAGGCAGTACTGTGTTCTTTCTATTGCATCTCATTAGGAGTCCTGTAGCGTCTGGCTTGTCACTGTTTTACTGACGTTAAATCAGTCAGAGAGTTTAGCTCTTATCAGCCTAAACCATTCATATTGTTTGTCATTAGTATTTCACCTAATGGTTTTAGGGAATGCACATGTTTAAGGCATTATTTTTATTTTTTTGAAACAAAGTCTCACTCTGTTGCCCAGGCTGGAGTGCAGTGGTGCCATCTCGGCTCACTGAAACCTCTTCCTCCCGGGTCTTGGTTCAATCAATTCTCCTGCCTCAGCCTCCCAAGTAGCTGGGAGTACAGGTGCCTGCCACCACACCTGGCTAATTTTTGTATTTTTAGTAGAGACGAGGTTTCACCATGTTAGCCAGGCTGGTCCTGAACTCCTGGCCTCAAGTGATCTGCCTGCTTTGGCCTCCCAAAATGGGATTGCAGGCGTGAGCCACCGCGCCCAGCAAGGCATTATACTCTTATTGTTTATTTCTACTTCTACCACAGTATGCTGAAGTGTCTGTTACCCCAAATTTCCCATGTTTATAAAAGAATTTTTAAAATTCCTTGTCCAATTGACTGGAAGGTAGGGTAATCTCATTGTTCAAATTTGCATTTCTTTACTTATTTATGAGGTTGACCATAAACATTCATATATTTGTTGTCAATTTGTACTCCTCCTTTTATGTATTGACTATTCATGTTATTTGCTCTTTTTTTCCTAATGGGATGTTTGCCTTTTCTTACTCACCTGTAACATTAGTTTTGTTTGCTTTTTAAAGAAATTTTTAAATAAGTAGACTTATTTCTTTCTTTCTTTCTTTTTTTTTGAGATGAGGTCTTGCTCTGTCATCCAGGCTGGAGTGCAGTGACGTGATCTTGGCTGACTGCAACCTCCGCCTCCTGGGTTCAAGCGATTCTCCTGCCTCAGCCTCCTGAGTAGCTGGGACTACAGGCACGTGCCACCACGCCCAGCTAATTTTTTGTATTCTTAGTAGAGATGGGGGTTTCACCATCTTGGCCAGGCTGGTCTCAAACTCCTGACTTCATGATCCACCCGCCTTGGCCTCCCAAAGTGCTGGGATTACAGGCGTGAGCCACCACGCCTGGCCAAGCAGACTTATTTCTAAAACTGCCCTTAATTTTTCTGTCCATTTCTTCACCAAGTCCATCCTCTGGCAGGTACCAGATGCTTTCAGAATGTTCAGCTTGCTCCCATGATAGTTAGTTCAAAATTCCATTTCAAGCGCTCCCCTCGCTTCCTCTGGGTAGATACCCATGTCCTGGGATACTTATCTCACCAGAGCTGGTTGCCAGTGGTGGAAGCAGGAGCAGTTGTGCCTGCTTTCTTGATCTAGGTTGGGTGGTTAGAGCTTTTTAAATTTATTAAAAACATTCATCCTTTGATGGCTTTTTTTTTTTTTTTTTGGCTTTGCTTTACCAGCAGGTTTTATTTTGGAAATTAAGTAACTTGCTGAATCATGAAGACATGCAGCTAAGCAGATTTGAATTCAAGTTGTTTGGCTCCAGAATCAGGGCTCTTAATCACTATATACTCACCTGTTCTCCATGATGGCTCAGGCATATACAGACATGTGAAGCACTATGTAATATCAGCTGATGTGCTTTTACTTGTATCCAATTGGCCTTTTTGTGCTACACCCTTCAGACTACAAAACAGAAACCATAAGGCTCCCTAAGATTTGTGTGTGCTGGTGGATGAAAGGGAATGAGGACAGGTGCGAACAGTGTGCGTGGGTGACGTTTAGTGAGGCACTGGAGGACAAAAATGGAAGACTCACGTCTTTTGAGTTTATTAAAAAAGGAAAAGGATTTGAGAAGAATTCAATAAGTGAGTTTTTCCTAAGAATTCCCAATAAAAAGAATTAGATATATCTTTGGCTACAGAGAAAGGGATGGCCAAATTAAAAGTAACTGATCTATCTTCATATATATAGTATGTATATATACATATATATATTTTAATAGAGATGGGATCTCACTAAGTTGCCCAGGCTGGCCTCAAACTCCTGGGCTCAAGCAATCTTCCTGCCTTGGCCTCCCAAAGTGCTGGGTTTATGGGTGTGAGGCACCATGCCTGGCCTTTTCTAATATATTAAAAATATTAATTATCTACTAAAATCCTTAATCTTTTATCCTAGTCTGATGTTTGTTATGTAATTTAGTTAGTTCTATTTTGAAAAAGACATTCACAATTTTTTGTTCAACGAAATGTAATCTTTATATTTTTAGAAATTGATTTTCCATTTGCAGATTAAATCTTAAGTAAAATATTCTTGGTTTTTTATGTTTTATTTCTTACATTTAACTCTGTACTATTATAGCAGCCTTTCTCTGCTCTCATTTTTGCCCCCTATGACTCAGTTTCTAAGAGCAACAAGATCTTTAAACAATGCTGTAATTAAACCATGTCACTCTCTTGCTTAAAATCTGTGGCTTCTCATTAGAATAGAACCTTAATTTCTTTCCTTGGTTTACAAAGTCCTAAAAATTCATGTACTACTTTCCCCATCATTCACTTAACTCTAGCCTCACTGGTCTCCTTTCTTTGAACTCACCTAGCCTTTTCTTAGGCGTCACAGTAGTTTTTCTTTTGCTTGCAATCCACTTCTCTCTGTTGAGGTTCTGGATCAGAGCCTAGCTCAAATATCTCTTCAGAAAGGCCTTCCCTCATCATCTGGTTGTTCTCTAATACACCAGCTTGTTTTCATTTTATGCACAGAACATGCCTCTGATATCTTCTTGCTTATTTATTATCAACCTCTATGAATTATATGCTCCTTAAAAGCAAAGATCTTTGTCTGTCTTGCTCACTACTGCATCCTAGGACCAGAATAATGCCTAGCTAATAAAAGGTTTGAGAAATATTTGTTGCATAAATTCTTTAATCTATTTAAGCTTTATTTTATTGTGTGAGGTGAGACAGAAATCTATTTTTATTTTTCTCAAGAACTGACTTTTCTATTTATTGGAATGGGAATTATCCATCCTTTTACCATGAACTTAAGATGCCACCTCTATCAGATATTTATGTATTGATATATATTTGGGTATGGTGTGGGTGTTCTACTTAATTCTGACAGTTCAATCTCATGCCAGTTTCACTGTTTTACACGCAGGAGTTTTAAATTTCAAATACCCAACTGCAATGCCTCCTACGTTTATCCTCTTTCTCCTTCACCAATTCTCCATTTTTAAGATTTTCTTGGCCAGGCACAGTGGCTCACACCTGTAATCCCAGCACTTTGGGAGGCCGAGGAGGGCGGATCACGAGGTCAGGAGTTCAAGACCAGTCTGGCCAACATGGTGAAACCCCGTCTCTACTAAAAATACAAAAATCAGCTAGGCATGGTGGTGCATGCCTGTAATCCTAGCTACTCGGGGAGGCTGAGGCAGGAGAACTGCTTGAACCAGGACCCAGGAGGCGGAGGTTGCAGTGAGCCGAGATCGCACCATTGCACTCCAGCCTGGGCTACAGAGGGAGACTCTGTCTCAATTCTTGAACAGTCTTACCACTTATTTTTCTCTTTATAAGTTTAATACTTCTTGTATTACAGATATATGTTACTTTGTGGAGAATTGCCATCTTTAAAATATTCTCACCAACTGTGTGTTACATTTTCCATTTCCCTATACCCTCATTGCATAATATCAACTTAAAAATTGTTAGTCTATTAGATTCACCAGTGTTTTCTTCTACATTTTCTTTTCCATTTTATACTGAAATTTTTGACTCATTTGAGATGCATTTTGGTGTGAGAGGTGAAATAGAGATCCAGCTCCGTATTTTTCCCCCAAGGATCTGAAATAGCCTTTATCATATACTAAATCTATATTCATATAAATTTGGGTTTGCTTCTGGACTCTTATTCTGTTTGATATTCTCTTCTTTTACCATACATTTAATTATTGTAACTTAACAAAGTTTTACTAGTGAGCAGAGGTAGTTCCCTCTTACCACTATTCTTTTTCAGATCCCTCCCCCAGCCATTCTTGCCGGTTAAAAAAATTTTCTTAATTGGATTTTAGAACCATTCCCTCAAATTCTCCCCTCTGCTAAAGCCTTTCTGTGCTTTATTTCATTGAATTTACAGATTAACATAGAGAGAACTCACATTTTCACAATATTAACTCTCCATATACAGTACAAGTCATTCTTTTTAAATGTCTTTTTGACTCTCACTGGAAATCCTTTTTTCAATTATATTTGGCCACTGCTGGCATACAGAAAAGCTTTTGGGTTCTATGTATTTGTTTTCTAGGACTGCTGTAACAAGGTACCACGAACTATTGTCTCACATTTCTGGAGGCTAGAAGCCAAAATCAAGGTGTCTGCAAGGCCATGCTCTCGGAGGCTCTTGGGGAAGAATCTGTTCCCTGCCTTTCTCTTAGCTTCTGGTGTCATGCTGGTGGTCCTTGGCTTGAGGCTGCATAACTCTGTTGTCATATGGCCTTCTCACTATGTCTTCACAGTGTCTTCTTATTCATACATCAGTCATACTGGGTTAAAGGCCCACTATACTCTAGTAAGTTAAGACCTTATCTTAACTATTTCTGCAAGGATCTGTTTCCAAATAGGGTTCTATCCTGAGGTATTGGGGGTTACGGCTTCAACATCTCTTTTTGGGTAACATAATTCAACCCATAACAGTTCTACTATCATGTAAATACTCATTTTAATTTCCTCATCGCTCCTGATTATTTCACAGATGACTCTCTGGTGTTTTCCTGGTGCACAGCTTATCTGCATATAATGAAGACGATGTCTCTTTTCCAATATTTATTTCTCATTTCATCTTCTTATCTAAGCTCGTTGACTAGTACGTTATCACACCTACACAAGAGGTAGTCATTATCTTTAAAAAGTTTGCTTTATTGTCTTTAAAATCTGAGTATGATTACTACTGGAGTGGAACATTTTAAAAACCCATCCATTTGTATTTCTTCTTCTGTGAACTATGTGTTTCTATCCTTTGTTTACTTTTTATACTGAAGGTTTTTAATTAATTTGAAAGAGCTCTTGTGCATTGAAAATCTTAACTTCTTGTGACATATTAAAAATATTTTCCTCCAAGATTTTGAAAGCACCTTGTCAACTATCCAGCAGCCAACAGAAAGCAAAAAATATAAGAAAGGTACAGATCTACTGTAACATTGATTAATTATACCTTTCTGTGCAACAGTCCAATACATGAGCAAATGCCTCTCATATTGTAATAGTAAGATGAATAGTGGAGAGCAGTGTAGATTTTTATGAAGCACTCTTGAAAATTTCAAGTACAATAATACTTATAACTTGTCTCATAGTATAGCATTACCAAACCATTCATTTTCTTTCCAGCTAAAGCACTCAAAGGAGCTTCAGAGACTAAATGATCTGATTAACCCTTTAATACCACATGCTTCACAGCTCTGGCTCCCACGTACTTAAGTTTACACTGACATTTAAAGGCTTTAACGCCATCAAAGAAAGGATTAACCTGTCCTTGGTTTGTCTAAATGACCAAATAATAAGATTTAAGTGATAACTAGCTGTAGGATATGTCCTTATTAAATTTGATAGGATTTAAAAAAACTCAAGTAATGTAATAAAGTTTGCAAAGTGATCTAGATTAAACAGGTTTGACTGCTCAATTTGGAAGTGATTCAGTGTACAGGTACAGGTATAAAGGCAATTTTAAAATATTAGGCTTTGAATGTTGCTGACCAGAAAGTTGAGGAATGTTAAACAAACATTACAATATATTGTTTTAGCTACTTTTCATTACCCATAAAATAAACGTGTGCTTATTTTAGCAGTGTGCCTTCTCTCCCCTCCTCACAAGTTTCATTCCCCCCAAAGATTTACGTAACATGGTAGGAAACACGAGAAAGGAAAGACAACCTACTTCTTGAGATGTTGATGCTCATCCAGAAATATAAATGTCCTAAAAGCCCAGACAGAAAGTCCCTGTCCAGGACCACTGAGGGGGTATTTTGATTTACTAGGACTGATCTGCCCATTAGCCAAGAATGTACAAGTAAAGATGCTAGGACTTGGCAATGTTCTTACTGGCATTAAAACCAGCCTGGATTTGGTCACCTTACTGATTCCATACCTTGTATCTTTATTTCTTTGTCCTATGCATATTCTTACTTAAAAATGATGTGGCCTTTGCTGTACAGAAAAATACAGATGTTAGGTTTACTACTTATATCTATCGCTTGTATGCCTTTGTTTTGCCTGTGTTCCCTATGGAAGCCTTTATATTTGTCTGTGCAAGGACTCGGGGCATATTACGAATAAGTGGTTACACTTTACCATGACACTTTATACCTGCAATGTGTATGACTTTGCACATGTTCACTGAGACAACTGATCTAAGAAGTTTATATGTCTGTGTGTGTGTGTAAAATTTTTCACAAACAGAGTAATTTTATATGATTGTATTTGGGTAGTGTTTTTCACCACCCAATAGCAGGTAGGAATTGTACATAGTAAGAACACATATTGTATATACACACACACGTTCATATATACGCCCTGGGTCACAATAGAAAATGTGTTTTGTATCATGGTTTGCAGTCACAACAGTGGGAAAGGCACTGTATTAAACGTGTTTACAATGCGATGGAATCCTTCTTGGCATTCTTTCATTTCCAGAGGTCAAAGATGTTCTTGCTTTTCATTCAATCTACAAATGTTTACTGGACAACTACTATATGTTGGTTGAGGGCTTAGGTGTTGGGGCAGGAAGAAAAAGAGGCAAAATTACTTGGCAATTTCTACCTATTATTACACAGATATAAGGGTTTAAATAAAAACATAAAAACAAGATGCTGAATTGATTACAGCTGCTCGTATTTTAATATGCTTATTGATGGCCATGAAAACCTAAGTGGAATGTATGAAAAATTCCCAGAAATAAAGTCTTCACCGGATGTTAAGCCTCTTGTGCTTCTCATTAATACTTGGAGAGTGATCCAGTATAAAATCTATAGTTGAGACAGGAATTCTCTAAAGATATATTTCTTTTTCTTTATTTTTTGAGACAAAATCTTGCTCTGTCACCTAGGTGGCAGTGCAGTGGTGCGATCTCGGCTCACTGCAGCCTCTGCTCCCAGATTCCAGCGATTCTCCTGCCTCCGCCTCCCGGGTAGCTGGGATTACAGGCACCTGCCATCATGCCGGCAAATTTTTGTATCTTTTAGTAGAGACGGGGTTTCACCATGTTGGTCAGGCTGGTCTCAAACTCTTGACCTCAGGTGATCCACTTGCCTCGGCCTCCCAAAGTGCTGAGATTACAGGCGTGAGCACTGTGCCTGGCATAAGTTTATTTTATAAGTGATATAATCTGTGCTTTATAACAACAGAAGCTTTAAGAATAACTTAGGAAAAAATAATTATTTTTCTCTTTTCTGATCTTTGGACAGATTCAATAAATATGTTATGATTTCTAGTGATTATTTACAACTTCCAAAATAATACCAACCATACTAACACTATAAGTATTTAATGCAGCAAAAATTCAAGTTTTATTTTTTTCCAATTTTGACTTTTCAAATTTAAATGCTATATATAGATATTTGGTTCCTTACACCAAATGCCCATTAGGCTGGTGATATAAGGCTCACACACATTTTCTGGAAATATAAAAAATCTAAATGAGTTGTCTTGTATTTTTGGAAAATAAACTCAAATGATTGGGTAATAGGGTCACAATTGTACTGGAAAAATGCTTTCTGACAAAAGGATACTTTCCCCCCCAAGTCAATCTAGATAATCAAGATTGGCTACAGCCAAATTATGATGGAGCTGGCCCAAATTTTCATAACTTTGTGTTCAGTGATGTCATATTAGTAGTTTGAAATTGGTCACAGGTAGGAGTATTTATACCACAGAAATCAGCAAAAGCTACCAATCAGAGGTTCCCCTCCTATTCTGAAGAGCCTTTAAATATTTGCCAGCACTTCACTGGCAATAGCCATTATTGTTTCAAAATACCATTTAACTCTTCATTGTTCATAAGAATCTTATTTGAAGATCTAAATGTTTGGGTGTTTTCTGTGTGAATCTGTCCTGGAAAAAGATTTAAATGTTTCTCATTCATTTATAGTAATGGAAATGTTAGACTTTCACTGTGAAGGCCTTATTATGTGAGACCTTCCCCAAAGAGAGTTCTTCCTTTTGTATCAGTTGTATTCTATTCCAAATAAACTGCTTACAATTCAATCTTTTAGAGATAGGGTCTTGCTATGTTCCCTAGGCTGGAGTACATTGGCATAATCATACCTTACTGCATCCTCATACTAGTGGACTCAAGCAATCCTCCCACCTCAGCCTCCCCAGTAGTTGGGAATACAGGCATGTACCACTACACCCAACTAAAATTTGGATTGTTATTTGAAAAAATGTTATTCTATTTTTTAAAACTCAATCCATGCTTGTGAAGCAAAATACGTAGACTTCGAATAGAACCTAACAGATTATAGTTCTCTGTCATAAAGTCTATGTGGTTTAATGATAAAAGGTTAATTTAAAAATTTTGTAAAGTATAAAATAAACAATTTTATTAGATGAACTCATTTATTTGACATATTAAATTAGACAAAGAAATATATATGTAACCAGATAAAAACAATCACATTCTCATACTACTTGAACACACAGCAGTGGTTAAAAATAATGGATTGTAAAAGGGACCCCAGGATTTAATGCAAAAACCACCCCATACGAGAAAAGTTTCAGGCTTCTAACTTCACTGAATCCAGTACTAAACGTGCTTCTTTATATTCCTCAGCTTCTTCCAAGTCTTTTTCACTTTCCTAAAATGAAATACAATAAAAATTAAGTTTATCCTTTTCAAGTTTCAGTACTTTGTTATTTACTCAAATATTACAAACCATTAATGTAAATAACTAAAATATTAAAAGTAAAAAATCCCAAGCCTCATCTAAATATATTGTAATTCCACAGGTTTCCCACGTTCTGCTCCTTCTTTACAAGGAAAGGGAAATCACTGGTGGTTTTGTTTCACTGTATATATTCTCATATAATAAGTGAATAACAGTCTTCTAAAGCTACCAACATTAAGTAAATTAAATAAAAACCTCAGAAAAAGTTTATTCTCATTTTGGTGACCCATCATCATCATACGAAAGAGAAAAGTAAAAAGGAAGATCTACTAACATGTTACATATATGACAGCATTCAGGCCAATATAATCCACCAACTATTCGCAATGACAAAGAAGGCTTCCGATGCCACAACAGAGTTAAATATAATCTTCGAATTAAACAAATGAATTGCCTGCTTGCTAATGGGTATTACATACCCTACACTAAAGGAAAGAAAATACCTCCTTCATTTTCTGATATTTAAAGATTGAGTTTTTCCATAATACTGATATACAGGCAACTTTTACTAATATATTGTAATGATAACAGACAAATGAAATAATATTATCTAAATTACATAGGAAATTTTCTTTGATTTTTAAATGAAGCTATGGTTAGCAATTTATGTCAGGTCAATAAAAGATGGAGATATACAAACAGAGTAGAGGAAATACAGTATGTGTGTATTTAATATGAAAACTGAAAGCAAAAGGACTAAGAATTTGCTTAGCTCAAACTATAGGTAAGAATTTCTTAAACCTCCATGTTATACCTTAAACACATCTTTGTTCTCTGTTAGTAAACATAAGCTCTTTGAGGGCAGAGATATTGTTGAATACATTTCACATACAAATATATAATCCAAATACATTATTATTATTATTATTATTTTGGTATTTTTAGCAGAGACGGGGTTTCACCATGTTGGTCAGGCTGGTCTTGAACCCCTGACCTCGTGATCCACCCACCTTGGCCTCCCAAAGTGCTGGGATTACAGGCGTGAGCCACCGCACCCAGCGGCCAACATTATTTTTTTTCAAGCAATTTCTATTACTTTCTCAGCTACTAGATTCATGAGAGAAAAAAGCATTTAAACTGTCAAGAAATACAAATGATGCTTCCTGTCTTAGACAGTATTTTAACAGTTATTATTTCCTGCTTTATCTCCCTTCTGTATCACAAGGCATTTATACCAGCAAGTATAAGTGTTATTCAGCTCCAAGTTAATATGAGGGGACTATATAGATTGCCAGGCTTTTTCCCCCTCTCAAACTGATTTAGGTTTGAATGTGAAAGAATTCCAGATCCTTTTAATAAGATCGCAAATTCTTTTGAAACATTAGATCTTTTAAAATTTTAATCAGTCAACTCATCCTCAATGTCTCAACAGATCCTTATGTATGAAAACCAAATAATCAAGACATTGCTGGACAATACTGGTACTATCATAACTTAAATAAGTTTAACTAGCTAAATTTTAATAAACTGAACAAACATGCTAGAAAACAGTACTTTTACTGGAGGCATAATTCAAAACACAATTTAAACTCCATTAATTATTTTAAAATATAGTGGTATAAAGGGCAAGTGAATAAGAAATACTGCCAACTAGTTCTCAGTGTTAAATATTTAAACTTTTGGCTTTCCATGTATTGGATTGAAAAAAAAAATTTTAACATAAGACACAGAAGTCTTTGCTTACTAATATCTGCTGAAGATCCAAATATGCGGCTTCCAACCTGCGCTGGCAATCTGGGATCATCATCCGGGATTCTTGTAGGATCTCTGCCTAGAATGAGAATCTCTGTGAGACGTTTAAAGATGGCAGAACTTGTATGTGTTTAGCTCATATCTTGGTAAATATATCCTTATTAAGAGGAATCAGAAAAAAGTTATGGTTATGTTAAATGGTTCAATATTTTAACTTAAATTGTATATATTAGAAGTTAAAAAGAAAGACCAGGCACAGTGGCTCACGCCTGTAATCCCAGCACTTTGGGAGGCCGAGGCAGGCAGATCACGTGAGGTCAGGAGTTCGAGACCAGCCTGACCAACATGGAGAAACCCTGTCTCTACTAAAAATACAAAATTAGCAGGGCGTGGTGGTGCATGCCTGTAATCCCAGCTACTCAGGAGGCTGAGGCAGGAGAATCGCTTGAACCCAGGAGGTGGAGGTTGCGATGAGCTGAGATTGCACCATTGCACTCTGGCCTGGGCAACAAGAGCGAAACTCCATCTCAAAAAAAAAAAAAGTTAGAAAAGAAAGACTGTCATACTGTAAAATCTACAAAGTACAAGTTTTAGAACTAAATCTTTTTGGTAATCACCTTCGCATGCTAAGTGAAAGTTAACTGGAAAAGCTTTTCATAGAGCATTTATTTTAAAAGGCTATTTAAAATAAACTATTTCCCCTGCTGTCACAAAGCACCTTTATCCAAAATGGGATCAGCTGGTTATATAAATATCTCCTGCATCTTTTGAGTAATAAAGAAAAACAGTGTTTAGATAATATCACATGGAGATAATTACTGCATGAAAAAAGTTATTGAGTTATTGATCACATCGTGTGCACACTGCAGGCGGTTCACACTGAAAGAGAGAGGTAAAGAAAAATGAAAAGCAAAGACCAGCAGGTTCATATTTTTGATGCTTATCATGCATAAAAAGTTATTACTTATCCTTGTGCTTCATTTTAGGAGAGAGATTATTCTCCCCATGCAATGTGAGCCAAATTACCAATGTGGCACCCCTCTGAATCTAAACTTCTTCCTATTCCTCCTGATGACAGACACTACAGAATTAAACACAGAAATATGTATTCTAGAGGATATTTCTGGACATAAAATCCATCATTCAAAACTGGACTATAACACATCAAATCATGAAAGAAAAAAAATCAAATCAATGACAGGGAAACCCAACTGATAAGAGTAAATAAGTTAATGCCACATATTGGACTTCAAATAGGGCTTTTTCTTAGAGTAGTAGGAAGCTTTATTTCCTTAAACCATTCTCAGAAAGAAACATAGAGCTCATCTAAACATTTATTTTCAAAAAAATAATGTTTGATCAAATACCTTTAAAGAAATGGGTAGAAAATCTGAGCTTTTTACTAAGGAGATTATCAAGCTCGTATAAAATAAAAAGTAATGATAACAGTAATAATACTATATTTTAATAGAAACTTTAAGTCCCAGTACCTTCTTCCTTTCCCAAACAGCTTTGTCAGAGCTCATATTGAAAACAAAAATCTCAATTATAACATACAAAGAAGTTCTTTATTCACATGTATTTTCTCAGGTGGAAATCTATTGTTGAACTTAAACTTCTTTTACTAATAAGGCACAGGTTGAAAATTTCAAACATAACATCATGATTTTACCTCAGAGCTAATCATACTATGCCTACACATTTAACCACTGCCATTAAATTATTTTTGTGTATCTGGTTAGTTTGAATATATGTGAAAAATCAGTGACAGGAATATTTCATATTGGATTTTTCCTATTTCCTTTCCTATGGAATTCCCTTCAGAATGGTTACAGGAATTAAACAAGATGAAACGAATAGGTCAAATCCATGACAAGTCACAATATGTGTTTGTAAAAAAAAATATTTTCTAAGCTTTAGCCACCAAAAAAAACTTTAAACAATGCCACCCAAAAATAACTTCTATTCATTAAAATTCCATCTATTATTACAAATCAAGAATCCTCAGTCTATCAACACAGGACTCTGACTTACACAGGGCCAAAGCTCAGGCTCTCCCATACACTACCCCAATTCATTCAATAAGTTTACTATACGTCTTCAGGATGCCAGGTACCGGGGATACAAAGATGAAAAAGAAAAGGTCTCTGTCCTCTAAATCCATAAGTCTAGGTGTATTAACATGAAAAGAAACATTTGAGATTGCTTCAAGAAGATCATGCCACAGAGAGCCAAAGGAACACAGTGATGGCTATGATTTGGAATTCACAAACCACATCTTCATCAAAGCCATAAATCATATATTTTACCTTGGGACAATGAATTACAACTGTCTGGAATAATTTTAAAACACAGTATATGAGGTGTGATTATATATGTAGAGATACCCCCCAAAACACCTAAACTTAATTAAATGAATATTATCTTTCAAAGTGTTTCCCTTGGGAGGTAGTACTCAAATGAATTGTGCCTCTGTTTACAATATCTGAATCAATTGTCAGTTTATTCTAATGTTGACTATGATAAATCTGAGCTTAATTCAGGATCTTGGCATAGACTGGGAGATGCAAAGAACCTTAGAGGAACAAACACAACAGGATGTGGTACTAACTGATGTCTAATTGCTTTTAAAACAAGTTACGGTTTTATAGGGGGTACTTATTTGGTAAAATGGAAGTTGGGAGTTAGTTTAGCAAGGTTCAGGTTATAACAATGAATAAATGGCTGAACCTAAAATCTAAACAATTTCCTTTAGAGTCAAACATATGTAAATTGGAAAGGAAATACCCCAATTGGCAGATCTTCATTTTTGTCAGAAAGAAGAGTTCTGTGAAATAATCTGGCCAATGTCAATCAAGCTCTTAGGTTATTGCTGATTGTGATGAGGTTTCCAGATTCTTTAAGGATCCAGATCATCCATCAGAAGCTGGCTATACCTATAGCTGTAATAATCAATAGATACTCTAATATTGGCTATTGGCTACCTCTGAAACCAATGGCATTAGTTTGCCAGGTTGAGCTCTAGAGTAATCCAGATTACTGGAATAATGGTTAAGTGTTTCCTTTAGATGGCGGTAAAATGTTAAGGTACTCACTTGTCAGGAAATCTATTTGACTTGTATTCTGTGGTTATTGCTAAATGAGTAAGATTGTAAGAAGAATCTTAAGTCAAAGAAAAAAAAATGATCTTTGGGCCCTTAAGCTCTAATGTATCAATAATTACTTTAAATGTAAATGATGTAAATACACTAGTTAAAAGGCAGAGATTCATGGATTGGACCCAATAACATGCTGTCTACAAGAAACTCATTTTAAACATAATAAAATAAAAAATAAAAGGATAGGAAAATATATATAATGTAAACATTAATTTAAAAAATCGGGGCTAGGCATGGTGGCTCATTCCTATATAATCCCAGCACTTTAGGAGGCCAAGACAGGAAGATCGCTTGAGGCCAGCAGTTTGCGACCAGCCTGGGCAACACGGTGAAACTCTGTTTACAAAAAATAAAAATTAGGTGAGTGTGATGGCACATGCCTGTAGTTCTAGCTACTCAAGAGGCTGAGGCAGGAGGATTACTTGAGCCCAGGAGCTGGGAGGTTACAATGAGCTATGATCGTGACAATGTACTCCAGCCTAGGCGAAAGAGTGAGACCTTGCCTCTAAAAAAGCCAAAAAATCAGGAGTGGCTAAACAAATACCAGATAAAGTAAACTTCAAAGCAAAATAATTATTACAGACAAAGAGGGATGTTACATTATCATAAAATTATCAATCTACCAAGAAAATACAGTGATCTTAGATGTGCATGCATTAAACAACAGAGTTTAAAAATATGTAAAACAAAAACTGAGAGCTCTGAAAGGAAAAACAGACAAATCCATAAACATCAGCTGGGGATTTCAATACCCCACACTCAGCAACTGATAGAAATATTAGATGAAAATCAGTAAAGGTATAAAAGAACTGAACAACACCAACGCACAAGGTGTAACTGACTTTTATAGAACACTCTACCTCAGAAAGAATACAATGTTCTAATAAGTAAGGAGAATACAAACACTTTTCAAGTGCCCATGAAATATTTACTGAAGTAAGCCATATTCTGGATCAAAAAACCCCAACAATAACAAAAACCCCAACAAATTTAAAAGAACTGAAATCCTACATAATACATTATCTGACTATAATGGAGTAAAATTAGAAATCATAACAGAAAGAAGGAAAATCCCTACTTAGAAATTAAACAATATACTTGTAAGTAGGCCATGGGCCAAAAAAAAAGTCTCAAATAAAGACACAGATAAATGGAAATGAAAATATAACATGTCAAATTTTATGGGATGCAGCTAAAGCAGTGTCTGTTGGGAAATTTATAGCACTAAATGCTTAATCAAAAGGAAGGGTCTGAAATTAATAATCTTGTTTTAATTTAATTTAAATAAGTTCTTGTTTCAAGAACCTAGAAAAAGAAGAGCAAAATAAACCTAAAACAAGCAGAAGGAAATAATATATAGGAGCAGAAATCAACGAAATTAAAAACAGAAAAGCAACAGACAAAACTGTATGAAACAAAAGGCTGGTTTTGGCTGGGTGCCATGGCTCATGCCTGTAATCCTAACACTTTGGGAGGTTGGGGCAGGCAGATTGCTTGAGCCCAGGAGTTCGAGCCAGCCTGGGCAACAGGCAAGACCCCATCTCTACAAAAAATTAGCCAGGTGTGGTGACACACATCTGTAGTCCCAGCTACTTGGAAGGCCAAAGTGGGAGGATTGCTTGAACCTGGGAGGTTAAGGCTGCAGTGAGCCATGATCACACCACTGCACTCCAGCCTGGGCGACAGAGTGAAACCCTGTCTCAAAAAAATAGTAATAAAATAAAGAAACCAAAAAGCTGGTTTCTTGGAAAGAAAAAAAACCACACTGATAAACCTTTAAGCAAGACAGACAAAGATAAAGTGAAAGGGCACAAATCACCAAAAGCAGTCCAAAATAGAGGATATCATTACGGATCTTGCAATTATTAAAAGGAGAGGAAAGAAATAATATAAATGATGTTATACTATTGTTTATAATGCTCATAAACAACTTAGAAGAAATTGACCAATTCCTCAAAAACTACCAACTACCCAAACTTAATTACTTAAATAGTCCTATTAATCAATCACTACAGAAACTGAAGTTGTAATTTATTTGTTGTTGTTAATTTAAAAAATACTTTTTCTACAATGTTCTGCTGAATGAAGTTGTAATTTAAAAGTTCCTATAAAAGAGCTCTCCAGGCCCAAACAATTTCAATAGACAATTCTACCAAACATTTAAATAACAATTAACACCAATTTTACACAAATCCTTCAAGAAAACAGAAAAGGAAGGAACAAATGAGTTTTGAAATCAGTATTCCCAAATGATTTTATGAAATCAGTATTAACCGTACAGCAACACCACACAAAGACAGCACAAAAAAAAGAAAACTGCCTCAACAAATTAGCAAACTGAATTCAGCAATGTATACAAATAATTATTTATAGATCAGTATCAAGTGGGATTCACTGTACGTATGCAAGGATGGTTAAATATTTGAAAATCAATCCATGTAATTCACATCATCAGGTCTGAGAAAGAAAATGAATATAATCCTAGAACTAGTAAGTTTAGCAAGGTGAGTTTGCAGGTTACAAGATCAACATAAAAACAAAAATCAACTGCACTTTTATATCTAACAACAAATATGGTATGTGGAAACCAAAACTAAAAGCAATACAATTTGCGAGAGCGTCAAAAAAAAAAAATACTTAGCTATACATTAATAATGTGCAGGATCTGTATGCTGAAAATTATAAAATGCTGATGAAGGAAATCAGACCTAAATAAATTAGAAAGACTTACCATATTCATTAACTGGGACATCAATTTGCCCCAAGCTGATTTATAGGTTTAATGCAATTCCTATCAAAAGGTGTTTTATAGATACAGACAAGCTTATTTAAAAATTTACATGGAAAGCCAAAACAAACTGGAAAAACTAAAATAATTTTGAAAAAAAAATAAAATAAATTCTCATTCTTCCCAATGTTAAGATTTACTACATCAGTACAGAATCAAAACAGTGCAGTATTGTTAAAGGGATAGACAAAGATTAATGAACCAGAAGAGAGAACACAAAAGTAAACCCACACAAATATGTCCAACTATTTTTGACAAAGATACAAAAGCAATTCAATGAAGGGAAGACAGCCTTTTCAACCAATGCTGCTGGAGCAACTGGACATTGATTGGCAAAAAGATGAATCTCAAACCAAATGTAACACTTTATATAAAAATTACCTCAAAATGGATTGAAGACTTAAATACAAAACACAAAATCATACAACTTTTAGGGAAAAAAATAGAAAATCTTTGGGACCTAAGACAAGCAAAGAGGCCTTAGCCCTGAAACTAAAAGTATGATTCATAAAAGGAAGTACTGATAAATTGGACATTCTTGAATTTAAAAACTGTTGGCTGGGCGCGATGGCTCATGCCTATAATCCCAGCACTTTGGGAGGCCAAGGCGGGCAGATCACTTGAGGTCAGGAGTTCGAGACCAGCCTGACCAACACAGTGAAACCTTTTCTCTACTAAAAATACAAAAATCAGCTGGGCATGGTGGCAGGCGTATATAATCCAAGCTACTAGGGAGGCTGAGGCAGAAGAATTGCTTGAACCTGGGAGACAGAGGTTGCAGTGAGCTGAGATCGCACCATTCCAGCAAAGAGCATGGCTCTGACTCAAAAAAAAAAAAAAAAAAAAATTAGCCAGGCATGGTGGCACATGCCTGCAGTCACAGCTACTTGGGAGGCTGAGGCAGAAGGATCGTTTCAACCCAGGAGGCAGAGGTTGCAGTGAGCTGAGATCTCCTCACTGCACTCCAGCCTGGGCGACCAAGCAAGATTCTGTCTCAAAACAAAAACAAAAACAAAATCCTTGTTTCTCTGTCAAAGACACTGTTAAGAGGATAAGAAGACAAACTACAGACAGAAATATCTGCAAACCACATATCTGACAAAGGGCATGTGTCTAGAATATACAATGAACTCTCAAAACTCAAACGTAAAAAAAAGCAAAGCATCCAATTAGTGGGCAAAAAGGCCTGATCACTCATTTTCACTGAAGAGGATACACAGACAGCAAATAAGCACATCAAAAGACATTCAATATTATTAGCCATTATGGAAAAGCAAATTAAAAGCACAATGAGTTATCACTATACAGCTATCATATAGCTGATGGCTAAATGCTAAAATTAAAAAATAGAGATCACACTGAATGCTGGTGAAGATGTAGAGAAATTGAATCACTGCTGGTGGGAACATAAAATAGTACAACCGCTCTGGAAAAAGAGTTTGGTAGTTTCTTTTAAAACAAAAACCACACGAATACAACCTAGTAATTGCACTCTTAGGCATTTATCCCATAGAAATAAAAACTTTTGTTCAAGAGTAGAGAACTCAGAAATAAACCCAAATACAGCCAACTATCTTTGACAAAGCAAACAAAAACATAAAGTGGGGAAAGGACACCCTTTTCAACAAATGGTGCTGGGACAATTGGCAAGCCACATGTAGGAAAATGAAACTGGATCCTTACCTCTCATCTTATACAAAAATCAACTTAAGATGGATTAAAGACTTAAATCTAAGACCTGAAACCATGAAAATTCTGGAAGATAACATTGTAAAAACCCTTCTAGACACTGGCTTAGGCAACGATTTCGTAACTAAGAACCCAAAAGGAAATGTAATAAAAACAAAGATAAATAGCTGGGACTTAATTAAAGAGCTTTTGCATGGCAAAAGGAACAGTCAGCAGAGTAAACAGACAACCCACAGAGTGGGAGAAAATCTTCACAATCTATACATCTGACAAAGGACTAATATCCAGAATCTATAACAAATTCAAACAAATTAGCAAGAAAAAAACAAATAATCCCATCAAAAAGTGGGCTAACGATATGAATAGACAATTCTCAAAAGAAGACATACAAATGGCCAACAACTATATGAAAAAATGCTCAACACTAATGATCAGGGAAATGCAAATCAAAACCACAATGCAATACCACCTTACTCCTGCAAGAATGATCATAATCAAAAAATAAAAAAAAATAGATGTTGGTGTGGATGTGGTGAACAGGGAACACTACACTGCTGCTGGGAATGTAAACTAGTACATTCGTGTGGAGATTCCTTAAAGAACTAAAAGTAGAACTACCATTTGATCCAGCAATTCCTACTGGGTATCTACCCAGAGGAAAAGAAGTCATTATATGAAAAAGATACTTGCACACGCATGTTTATAGCAGCACAATTCACAACTGCAAAAATGTGGAACCAACCCGAATGTCCATCCATCAACAAGTGGATAAACTGTGGCATGCATATATATATATGATGGAATACCACTCAGCCACAGAAAGGAATGAGTTAATGGCATTTGCAGCAACTTGGATGGGACTGGAGACAATTGCTCTAAGTGAGGTAACTCAGGAATGGAAAAGGAAACATCATATGTTCTCACTTATAAGTGGGAGCTAAGCTATGAGGATGCAAAGGCATCGGAATGACACAATAGACCTTGGGGATTCAGAGGGAAAGGGTGGGAATGGGGTGAGGGATAAAAGACTACAAATCTGGAAACCATCATTCTCAGTAAACTATCGCAAGGACAAAAAACCAAACACCGCATGTTCTCACTCATAGGTGGGAATTGAACAATGAGAACTCATGGACACAGGAAGGGGAACATCACACTCCGGGGACTGTTGTGGGGTTGGGGGAGGGGGGAGGGACAGCATTAGGAGATATACCTAATGCTAAATGACGAGTTAATGGGTGCAGGAAATCAACATGGCACATGGATACATATGTAACAAACCTGCACATTGTGCACATGTACCCTAAAACCTAAAGTATAATAATAAAAATAAAAATTTAAAAAAAAAGACTATAAGAAAATAAATATACTGAAACATTAAAAAAAAAAAAAAGACTACAAATCAGGTTGAGTGTACACTGCTTGGGTGATGGGTGCACCAAAATCTCAAAAATCACCACTAAAGAACCTACTTTTGTAACCAAATACCACCTGTTCCCCCAAAACCTACAGAAATAATAAAATAAAATAAAACCTATGTTCACATCAAAACTGTACATGAATGTTCACATCAGCTTTTCTCACAACAGCAAAAACCTGGAAACAATCCAAATGTTCATCAAAGGTTAAATGTTAGTACATCCAAACCATGGAATACTACTTAGCAGTAATAAAGAACAAACTATTGATACACTCAATAACTTCAATGGAAGGGAATTATATAAAATAGAAAAAGCCAATTTTAAAAGGTTACATACTGTAGATTCCATTCTATGTTATGTGACATTCTTGAGGCAGTGTAATTATTTAGGGTTTCTGGAGCAGAGAGGATGGGGTGGCTAAAAAGAAGTGGCAAGAAGGAGCTTTGCGATGGAACAGTTCTCCATCTTGATTGGTTGCTGCACATGCTACTGCAACGAACTATACAGGCAAACACACAAATGAGTGCACGTATAACTAGTGAAATATGAGTAAGCTCTGTGGTGTACCAAGGTCAACTTCATGGTTTGAATACTGTATTATATTTATACAAGATACTAACATTGGGGGAGGAAGGATGAAGGATGTAACGACACCTCTTTGAGTATCTTTTGGAATTTCCTGTGAAATCTATAATAAGAAATAAAAAAGCAAGTGTATTACCTTCTATAAGCCTGCATATATGTACCAAGAGACAAACACATTTTCTTGGATGACCGTAAGTTATTTTCCATATTTTTACTACTGATTAAAAGAAAATCTGGGTTTTTCTTCCAGGATCAGCCTTGTGAGACACTCCTGGTCAAAGGGGTATCTTCTTTGTTGACTGAAGCCTCCTAATATTTTCCATATATTTAATGAAAAGCATTTCCCCTTTATTTTTAGGAAAAACATAGAAACATGTAATCGTAAATGTTCACTCTTGTTTCAAAGAGTAAAAAAAAGTATGTACATCTTTTTCAAAAAGATGAATTTTACATTACTGTAATAATATGCAATAATTGCAAAGCTTTTGTGAAAACTCTTTTGTGAGAAAACTGGGAACTCTTTGTCCAAAAATTATACCAGTTTGTCTTACTACTTCTGGAACCTAAGAGGTAAGTTGTGCCTCAGGAGAAATGACAGAGATATGTCTGACTGAGTGTCATTACTGCCAATCATTATGCCCTAGGATAGGTTGAAAAACAAACCAGAAAGCTTTACCAAGTGAGGGCAAAACCCTCTGTACCCAACCCTAATTGGTGGAGAAGAAGAGAGATAATCAGAAGCAGAAGGCTAAAATCAATTTGGGCAATATTTGAATGACATGTTATATTGTTTAGCCAGAAAATAAAAAAAGACAGAATAAATCTTTAACTGACTGATATTCTGGCCTCCTGAAAACTTTTACCTAGCTGCTTATTTTTAAATTTTCTATTTTATTTTATGTATTTTTTGAGACAAGGCCTCACTCTGTCACCCAGGCTGGAGTACAGTGGCATGATCATGGCTCACTGCAGCCTTGACCTCCTGGGCTCAGGTGATCCTCTTACCTCTGCCTCCCAGGTGGCTGTGACTTTTGGGTACACACCACCACACCCAGCTAATTTTTTGTATTCTAATAAAATTTTTTTTTATTTTTTGTAGAGACAGAGTTTCACCTTTGATATGGTTTCACTCTGTGTCCCCACACAATCTCATCTTGAATTGTAATCCCCACATGTTAGGGAGGGACCTGGTGGGAGGTGATTGGATTATAGGGGTGGTTTCCATATGCTCTGATAGTGAGTGAGTTCTCATGAGATCAGAGGGTTTAAAAGTGGGGCACTTCCTATTTGTTCTCTTTCTCTCTCTCTCTCCTGCCGCCTTGTGAAGAAGGTGCTTGCTTCCCCTTCACATTCTGCCATGATTATAAGTTTCCTGAGGTCTCCCCAGCCATGTGGAACTGTGAGTCAAGTAAACCTATTTTCTTTTTAAGTTACCCAGTCTCAGGTAGTTCTATATAGCAGTGTGAAAACGGACTAATGCAAACAAGCTAGCCCCAGGCTAGTCTCAAACTCTGGGCTCAATTGATCTACCCAGCTTGGCCTCCCAAAGGGCTAGGATTACAGATGTGAGCCACTGCACCTGGCCTAATTACTGATTTTAAAAGAACCAAAATTATACCTAGTCCAACAGAGGGACTGTCCCCTGAGTTTTGGCAACCATCTTCAGGTAAGAGTTCGGTAGAGAATAAGAGATAGCACCTTAACTGTGTGCTTAAAATACAGCCAATTTAGAAGAGGTAGGAAAGCCGGAGCAAAACGGATACAAGCGAGAGAATAGCCAAAGTAGTGAGAAGTGACTGAGGATAGTGTTTAGCTCAGAAGAGGAAGAAATCTAGGGAGAAGTGTAGAAAACCCACAAAATGCAGCACTTGGCTTTCTTGATATTTTCTATGAAAGGCACAATAAATGTTAAGAAAACCATTGCTGACCTTAAAGTCCCAGGCAATCACAAACACAGCAGTTCTTTTGGTTATGCAATACCCATTGTTCATGATAAAAAAAAAAATGAATGGCCACAATATAGCTAAGCCAGGGAAAGGAAATTAAGAAATATATGTAGGTTGGCTAAAGACAAGTTTTTAGGAAACTCTGAAACAAAACTGCAATTGACAACTATATACATGGTAGGTTGACAACAGAAGCAACCAGAAACAACTATTATTCTGTAATCAGATATGAAATGTTATTTCTCAATAAGTACTAAGTTGGCTATGAATCTAACAAATCCTGTTAAAAAATATGATACCTATGACCAAAAAGAGAATTTTAACACGTCTGAGGGTAGAAACAACTTTTGAACAATTTTTTTTCCCCTTTTATATCTGTGTATGTAGTCAGTAATGTAACTAGTGTGTGGCTGGTATTTTGAAATGACAATTACCACACAGGATTCCGTAGTTAATCCTTACCTATAAAGTAGTGATTTTATTGAAAGATGATACATACATAAATATAAATGAAATAAAACAGGTTCTGTGATAACTCATAACTTTATTTGTAAAATTTTATTTAGAAAGGGAACACATTTATTCCTCCACTCCATGTAACTGATAACTCCTATTTTAGCTATAGGACTATTTTAAAATACATTATTGATGGTGAAAAAAAGCCAGGCAAAGAAAAAGACTAAATGAGGTCACTAGCTACATGACTGGGAAAATAAACTGATGAAGTCCAAGAAGGACCTGGATGAAATAAAGTTATATACTGTGTCATAATATTTTCCCACTAGATGTAGGAAAACAATAGAAGACATAAGATTGAAAGAGGTACAAAAGCAGTATGTATCATAATTTTAAGAATAAAAAGTTACATTCCATATGTAAATCCCTATGAATGGTGGTTAGTTCATAAAGGTGGACAAGGCCAGGTCAGGGGGCACTCACGCTTATAATCCCAGGACTCTGAGAGGCCAGGGTGGGAGGATCACTGGAGGCCAGGAGTTGAAGACCAGCCTAAACAAGAAAGTAAGACCCTGTCTCTATAAAAAATTTAAAAATTGGCCAGGCATGGTGGCACACATCTGTAGTCCCAGCTACTCTGGAGACTGAGGTGGGAGGATCACTTGAACCCAGGAGTTTGAGGCAGTAATAGTGAGCTAGGATCACACCACTGTACTCCAGCTTGGGCATCACAGAGAGACCCCACTGCCCAATATAATTTATTAATATTCAAAAAAAAAGGGGACATACTGTATCTACACATCTGCTTACTAATCCTCCCTCAATTAATGAGTATCTGACACACAAATGTCTTTTATACACACAGCGCTATATCACAAATAAAGGAAGACGGCCTCTCCTAAAAGCTTAATAAAATAAGAAGGCTATCTTCCTAGATAGCCAAGGGAAGACACAGCCAACAAGTTGTTTCAGCTGCTGCTGCATTTCTTTTGCACGGCAGAAAGCAACTCCCTACAAAAAAATCTATTTTAAATGATTGATTAATTTTACTGAATTAAGCCTGAGTTAAGTGTGATTACCAATTATGCCACAATTTACATGGCAAAAATGACTGTGAGTTCATAAAGCTGATTTTAAAACTAAATTTTAAGATACAGCCTGTACAAGCTGGTTCACACTCTCCTTTTTTTAAACTGTCATCTGGAAATTATTTTAAATGCATCTGACACTAGATTTTAAGTAGAAGACCAAGTGATCTGAGGTACATGTTACAGAGATTTATTTAGTTGTTGTGGTAGGGAAGGAATGGAGGATGTCAAGGGTGAAAGAAGTATGCCAGCTGGGAGGCTTCCGAAATAAATAGTACTAGCAAGAGATGATAGTGGACTAGACTAGAACAATGGCAGTAGAGAGAAAAATAGCGAGAGTAAGAAATAGGAGGTGCTGGCTGGGCACGGTGGCTCACCCCTGTAATCCCAGCACTTTGGGAGGCTAAGGCAGGCAGATAGCCTGAGGTCAGGAGTTCAACAGCCTGGCCAACATGATAAAACCCCATCTCTACTAAAAATACAAAATTAGCTGGGCGTGGTGGTGTTAATCCCAGCTTCTTGGGAGGCTGAGGCAGGAAAATCAGCTGAGCCAGGAGGCAAAGGTTGCAGTGAGCCGAGATTGCACCACTGCACTACAGCCTGGGTGACACAGCAAGACTCCATTTAAAAAAAAAAAAAAAAAAAAGAAAAAAAGAAATAGGAGATGATGCTGATATTAGATGTGGTTATTAGAAAGAGATAAAAATATCAAGAAGGGACCAACTAAATTTTTGGCTTGAGTATCTGGATGAGTGGAGGTACCATTCACTGAGATGAGGAAAAAGAAAGAAGAAATAGTTTTTTGTTTGGGAGAATAGCTTGGAGTAGTGTGAAATCAAGATTTTAATTTTGAACTCCTCAGAGGATATGTCAAGTTTCAAGGTGAAAGTGGTAACTTGTGTCAGATGCTATTGAGGTATTTAAGATGAGGGAAAAAAGAGTAATAACAGTGTCACTGATAATTGTAACAAGGGCTAGGGTACATAATCCACTCTTACAGGAAGGAAAGTGGCATAGGTACAGATGCAGATAGGTTGATAGATTTTGTCGTAAGAATATGAGAAAGTTCCCTAATGACCTCTATTTTCTCAAGGAATTATGAAGCAAGTGTCAGCTGAGAATGAATGTTCAATATATGCTATGATGGGAATAAAGAAAGTGTTACGGGAGCAAAAAGGAGGGGCACCTAACTCAGTCTGAGGTGAGAGTAGAAGAGACCTCAAGGAAGAACAGAAATTAATAAGAAGAGGGTAGGTAAGGCCAGGAGTAAGAGCATCCCAGACATGCAAAATTTCAGAGGCAAACAAGAAAGGGCATGTTCAGGGAGCTATAAGGCACCTAAGAGGTTGAGATAGGGATTGGTAAGAAATGAGGTTAGATAAGCAGATGTAACCTCATTTCTTGATTCAAAATCAAGAAGAGCCTTGTATGCAATGTTAAGGCCACTGAAATTTGTCATGAAGACAATCAGAAGTAACCATTGAAAAGTACAATGCATATTTTATTTTTGTGGTCTTCACATCGGTGTGGAGACAATATTTGTGAATCTAAATATATAATTAATATAAGATTAGTCCATTTTTATATTTGATACTTAAAATTGGAAAGACAGTAGAGTTTAGCAGTTAAGAGTACAGATACTAGAGCCAGAATGCCTGTGTTCAACTCTTAGCTATGCCAGGTGCGGTGGCTCATGCCTGTAATCCCAGCACTTTAGGGAGTTGAGGTGGGAGAATTGCTTGAGCCAAGAGGTCAAGGCTGCGATGAGCCGTGATCACACCACTGCACTCCAGCCTGGACGACAGAGTGAGGCCCTGTCTCAAACAACACAAAAAACAAAACAAAACCTCAGCTATGTCACTTAGCAACTGTGTGATTTGGGCAGTTATTTAACCTGTGTTTGAGTTTCCTTATCTTTAAATGGAAGTTTTAATAGTAAAGAAGTAAATAATAATATAATCTCAGTCAGAGGACTATTGTAAAAACTACGTTAGTTAATATGGCATTCTGTAAATGTTAGCTATTGTTATTTATGATATAATTTTACCTGCTTTTTAATGTCATAATTTTCACCATCTTCAGCTCTCATTTTTTCAATCTTTTCTTCTTGTTGTTTTGCCTCTTTTTCATACATCACTTTTTCTTTGACCAACCTATAAAAAAGCCAAAAATATTTCAGAAAATCAGCTTTCTCTCTAGACCATAAGAAACTGTGTAAATATAAAACATATTATATTTAAAATACCAAAGTAGATATACTAGATAGAGGGAGGAAGGAACAGAAGAAAATTAGTTTAGTCATAGATATAAGTATGATCCTCATGCTCTTAAGTCCTATACCTGCCTAACATAAGGGCAATCTATCAAAGCATGAAATTCTTTTTTTTCTTTGAGACAGTCTCACTCTGTCTCCCAGGCTGGAGTGCAGTGGCGAGATCTCGGTTCACTGCAAGCTCCACCTCCCAGGTTCACGCCATTCTCCTGCCTCAGCCTCCCGAGTAGCTGAGACTACAGGCACCCGCCACCACGCCTGACTAATATTTTGCATTTTTAGTAGAGACAGGGATTCACCATGTTAGCCAGGATGGTCTCAATCTCCTGACCTCGTGATCCACCAGCCTTGGCCTCCCAAAGTGCTGGGATTACAGGCGTGAGCCACCGTGCCCGGCCCAAAGCATGAAATTCTTAATTTTTAAATTAAAAACCCACTTCAGTATATTATAATTACAATGTAAAAGCAATACTCAAAATTAGTATATACCAATATATACTAATACAACTGTCTTTTTTTTAAAATATGTCTTCCAAACCTTTATACATGTATCTGAAACAGCACAATGATAAAAGCTCAGTTTACTGGCAGGGGAAAATTCAGTAGATTGCATGTCAAATCCAAAACAAAGAAAGACTGGATTATTTTTTAACAACAAAATCGTTTAACAAGTATTTATTGTGCATTTAACTTTATGCCAGACTTTCCTTGTGCAAGGAGCTGGGATAGATAATTTAGATGCAGTTCTGTCGCAGACAAGTGGTGGAAACAAACTAGTATTTACTTACTAAAGTAAGAAAAAGTATTTTAAAAAAAGTACATCGGGAAAAGTTTCAACAATAAGAAATATTGCAATACAAAGTTCTACTGATTATCCCATAGATAATCCAAGTTAAATTGATCATAACAGCTCAATCTTCCCTAATTCTGGTTGTTTAAAGTTTTAATATAAAAGAAAATTATAGTCTAAGAAAATATTAACATTCATATATACACAGTATCTAAAGAGCAGAAGAAAAAGCTTTCATAGCCCACATGCATTAAAAATAGCTTTCTCCATCTGGCTGTTGGCAAGATGGCAAGGATGTAGAGACATTGGAACCATCAAACATTGCTGATGGCAATCAAAACTGGTATAGTAGCTTTAGAAAAGTTTGACTATTCCTCAAAAAGTTAAACAGAGTAACCATATGTCCTGACAATTCCATTTCTAGGTACATACCCTAGAAAAATAAAAATATATGCCCACAGAACACATGTCTATGGATGTTTATGGCAACATTATGCATGACAGGCAAAATGTGGAAGTCCAATAACCAATGTAAAATGTGGTATATCCAGAAAACAGAATATTGGGCAATAAAAAAAAAAAAGTGCTGATTCAAGCCACAACATGGGTGAACCCTGAAAACATGCTAAGTAAAAAAGAAGCCTGACATAAAAGGCTACATATTGTATGATTTTATTATAGGACATATCTAGAACAGGCAAATCTATAGAAACGTAAAGTAGATTAGTGGTTGCTTAGGACTGGGGACAACGGGAATTGGAAAGGTGACAGCTAAAGGGTATAAGGTTTCTTTTGGGGGTAAGAAACATGTTCTAAAAATGATTGTGGTGATAGTTGCACAACTCTGTGAATATACTAAAAGCCAGTAAACTGTAGACTTAAAATGGGTTAATTGTATGGTATGTGAATTATATCTCAATAAAGCTGTTGG
Source organism: Nomascus leucogenys (assembly GCF_006542625.1). Lineage (NCBI taxonomy): Eukaryota > Metazoa > Chordata > Mammalia > Primates > Hylobatidae > Nomascus > Nomascus leucogenys. The sequence goes on from NC_044382.1 coordinate 86,522,715, forward strand.
CAAAAAGGAAAAAAAAGCTGTGACCACAAAGCTTCAGGGGAAAGCTGCAAGTACTGATACATTCAAGCATGACAACTGAAACATGTGAATGTCAGACACAGAAATCTGCATTTGATTTACAATTTAAAATTGTTTTAACAATAATTTTCAATATTAAAATAAAATATACTTTGAGGTATAAAATTTTAAAATAAAATCATTAATGCATATCACAAAAGATATTTCTCTAAAAAAGTTCCCTTTAAATAGTAAAAGAAACTTGTTAGGACAGAGATGGCAAATTGCCAGCCTGCTTAAATGAAACCTAAAGATGATTTTATTTGACTCACAATGTTAAAAACAAAGAATATTTGTTTAAAAAAATATGTTGTCACATTAAAAAGCTGGGAGATGTGACATATACATCTGAATTTCTGGCTTCTCGTGGATGTTTTCATCAGGAAACATGAGGGCTGCGTTCCCACTACTGGCTGGAGCTAAGTGGTGGCTGTTGTCTCCTATAGATGGGTCACGTGCTATTCCTTTGCCCCAATTCACATAACTCCCTGTTTCCTTAACAGCCAGGCATTACAGTTGGCCTTTGCACGCCTTTGAGTTTGGGACCCGTGTGCATATTATTAACGCAACAGTATTATTATTGTTTTATTATCACTATCATTATATAATCATGATCATTATTCAGAATATCAAGGATATTCAGAAACTACTGGATTAGCAATGAGACTTTCAATACTTCTAAACCTGGTATGTGATTAAATTCCCCTAGTAATGAAAGTAGCTGGAATTGGATAGGCTATTAAAGAGAGGCCCATTCCATATCATCTTATAATTCAAAGACTTAAACAGGGGTAGGCAAACTATGGCCAGGGAGCCAAATCTGGTCGGTCATGTGTTTTTGTATAGTCTCAGAGCTATGAACAGTTTTTACATTTTTGAATGGCTAAAAATTTTTAAAAAGATTTGTCATATGAAAATACAGAATTCAAATTTAATATCCATAAATAAAGTTTTATTGGAACACAGCTATACTCATTCATTTATGTATCATGTATGGCTGTTTTCATGCAATAAGAGTAGAGAAGAGTAGTTGTGATAGAAAAGCCATATGGCCTGCAAAACCTAAAATATAATATCTGGTCCTTTACAAAAAAGGGTTGCTGCCCCTGACTTGAAAGACTTCCACTTAATTCTATCCATCACCTACTTAATTATATTAGCATTAACACACTACACCGAAGCCATTTACTTGCTAGGTCTTAAGTTCCTTGAAGAGAGGATTAGGTTGTATTCATATTATTTAATTGATCTTCCTACATAGTAGGCACTCAATGTTGGTTGAATGAATAAAAAATTGAGTCTAGAAATCTCACTATTGTCTTTTAACATTTTCAATTTAAAGATAGAAATATATATTTATAAAGCAATTCTGAAGCAGAAAAAAAGTGATTCACAAGAATTGAGCAATAAGAACAACATGGTAACTTTTGAAGAAGTATACAATAGAAGAGGAGGATTCCATGCCTAAGCCCACAGATAATTCTGATTGGTAATCCAAGTCATCCTACTTCATTGTGCTTGTCTACAGAAAACAGCAGCAACAGCTCCAGCAACACTAAAGAGTTAGTTAACTACCTATCACATGGGATAAGTAAAGGTGCTGTGTATTTGCATGGTTATTGGAATATCAAAATAAACACAAGTTACATTTTTGCTTAAAAAGTCGTATTTTGTGAAAAGGCCAAGGAAACAAGTTATTGAATACCGTGTGTTGCCCTGAAAAAGAAAAAAAAAATCACTCAGTGAGAACCCAATACTGCAAGCACGTAAAATTATGGTGAATAAAGGCTAGGGTAGGATGTGGTATGAGAAATAATAAAGGTTCCACTCTTAAACAGTACAAATCAATGTACTGATGACAAGTCAGATGATGCTAAAGAGGTTTTATAGAGTATATATACAACTTCTGCTTCACTAAATATCATCAAATTGCTTTCCAAAGTAGTTTTATCAGTTGACATTCAACCTGTAGTGTATGAAATTTCCTACTTCTTGGCATCCTGGTGAACTGGGATTGTCAGAATTATTAAATTTCTGACAATCAGAAGAGTGTGAAATAGTATTTCTATTATGGTTTGAAATATTTCTCTAATAAGGCTGAGCATCTTTATGCTTATTAAAATAGTATTAGCTTTCTCTCTAGTATTTACTGGATAAATATTTGTTGAATCAAGGAATTAGTATCTTCTGGTGAATTTGGCTCTTCTCTCATTTGTAGGAAAGGCTAAGATTTAATAAGAAAATTGGAGACAAGTATGTATTTTAAAATTTGTATTGATATTTTTCTGTAATGTACATATGTACATATTTATAAAAAATTATAAGAAAACAAAATTTTAAAAATCACTTATAATCACTACAGATTCAAAATACACATAATTTTGAAACCCAAAGAGGTTTTAAAAAAAGAACATTGTTGCTTTCGCCAGCCTTACCGGCCCGAACCCTCGTGTGAAGGGTGCAGTACCTAACCCAGAGCGGGGCAGAGGCGGGCCGGCACCCCCTCCTGACCTCCGGTGCCACCAGCCTCAAGATCAGACACGGCCCAGAACTTGAAGGACTTGGCGGGATGGCTGCCCGCCGGGCCCCGGGGCATGGGCACGGCCCTGAAGCTGTTGCTGGGGGCCGGCGCCGTGGCCTACGGTGTGCGCGAATACGTGTTCACTGTGGAAGGCGGGCACAGAGCCATCTTCTTCAGTCGGATCGGTGGAGTGCAGCAGGACACTATCCTGGCCGAGGGCCTTCACTTCAGGATCCCTTGGTTCCAGTACCCCATTATCTATGACATTCGGTCCAGACCTCGAAAAATCTCCTCCCCTACAGGCTCCAAAGACCTACAGATGGTGATTATCTCCCTGCGAGTGTTGTCTCGACCCAATGCTCAGGAGCTTCCTAGCATGTACCAGCGCCTACGGCTGGACTACGAGGAACGAGTGTTGCCGTCCATTGTCAATGAGGTGCTCAAGAGTATGGTGGCCAAGTTCAATGCCCACAGCTGACCACCCAGCGGGCCCAGGTATCCCTGTTGATCCGCCGGGAGCTGACAGAGAGGGCCAAGGACTTCAGCCTCATCCTGGATGATGTGGCCATCACAGAGCTGAGCTTTAGCCGAGAGTACACAGCTGCTGTAGAAGCCAAACAAGTGGCCCAGCAGGCCCAATTCTTGGTAGAAAAAGCGAAGCAGGAACAGCGGCGGAAGATTGTGCAGGCCGAGGGTGAGGCCGAGGCTGCCAAGAAGCTTGGAGAAGCACTGAGCAAGAACCCTGGCTACATCAAACTTCGCAAGATTCGAGCAGCCCAGAATATCTCCAAGACGATCGCCACATCATAGAATCGTATCTCTCTCACGGCTGACAACCTTGTGCTGAACCTACAGGATGAAAGTTTCACCAGAGGAAGTGACAGCCTCATCAAGGGTAAGAAATGAGCCTAGTCACCAAGAACTCCACCCCCAGAGGAAGCGGATCTGCTTCTCCAGTTTTTGAGGAGCCAGCCAGGGGTCCAGCACAGCCCTACCCCGCCCCAGTATCATGCGATGGTCCCCCACACCGGTTCCCTGAACCCCTCTTGGATTAAGGAAGACTGAAGACTAGCTCCTTTTCTGGGGAATTACTTTCCTCCTCCCTGTGTTAACTGGGGCTGTTGGGACAGTGCGTGATTTCTCAGTGATTTCATACAGTGTTGTTCCCTCCCTCAAGGCTGGGAGGAGATAACCACCAACCCAGGAACTCTCAATAAATTTTTATTACTTAACCCGAAAAAAAAAAAAAAGAACATTGTTTCTTGTTTGAAACAAACTCATTTAGCAGCAAAGTGTAATCTCAAATGAGGTAAAATGATTTATAGAATTTATGTGTACCATTTACTGTGAATAGTTATGTTTCACTGCAGAAATATTAATATGTATGATTGTAGATCACTTCTCTAGATGCTATTATGGAAATATGTATTACTTTTATAAAATTTGAAAGATCTGGAATTCACAAACACATATGGGACCAAGGGTTTTCAAAGGGATTATGGACCTGTATTAACATTTTGAGTATTGTCCAGTAGTCTTTTTCTCTCAACATATGTGTGTGAAAATTTGTATTTAGATATATAAAAACATAATTTGGGCCAGGTACAGTGGCTCACACCTGTAATCCCAACACTTTGGAAGGCTGAGGCAGGAGGACCACTTGAGGCCAGGAGTCTGAGACCAACCTGGGCAACATGGCGAGATTTTGTCTCTACAAAAACTTTTTAAAAATTAGCCAGGCATGGTGGCATGCCTCTGTAGTTCCAGCTACTCAGGAGTCTGAGGTGGCAGGATCCCTGGAGCCTAGGGAGTCAAGGATGCAGTAAGCTGTAATTGTGCCACTGCATTCCAGCCTGAATAACAGAGCAAGATTGTCTCAAAAAATATATAATACTAATAAATAATAACAAGTTGGATAATAATCACTTCCAATGTCATTAAATGTTCTTTGAAAATACAACTGTTAGTGATTGTGAAGTATTTCATAGTACTGAGATGACATCATATTGAAGTATTATCCTATTGGATATTTAAGCCATTCCCATATTATAAATAATACTGTGATGAGCATCCCTACCTACAAATTTTATAAACATGAAATATTTTCTTCCTAAAAAAATATTTTAAATACATAGTGCATAATGTGAAATTAACTCCTTTTCCAGTCAACCAGTGATCATTTCTTAAGAATTACTTTTTCTAATGATGTGATAAGTCAAACTTTGTCATTAGTTATTAGTGAATGACAAAGTGCAAATATTAAATCAATCTACTCCTATTTTAGCCTACTATGATTTTTTAGTCAAAGAAAATATGCCAGATTTAACTATTTAAACATTAATAAGCATATTAAAGTTTACACCACAGCAAAGTAAAATTAAAATGAGAGAAATGAAACACCACAGGAAAATAAGATAAATCTGATAGGTTCATTATATAACCCACAGGAGTTATAGACAGAACAGAAACAAAGCAAGTAAAGATTTTTTTTTTTTTTTTAAAGAATAAAATTTCCCAAAGCTGGAAAAGAAAAGCAATCTTAACTGAAAGGGCTTCATAAGTGCCTTTTAGAAGCACGCAGAATCCATGAGAAAAAAAAAACAAAACCCATCTATGTACATTAAGAATTTCCAGTGGCTCAATGCCTGTAATCCCAGCACTTCTGGGAAGTCAAGGTGGGAGGATCACTCAAGGTCAGGAGTTCGAGATCAGCCTGCCCAACATGGTGAAACCCATCTCTATTAAAAATACAAAAATTAGTCGGGTGTGGTGGCAGGTGCCTGTAATCCCCCCAGCTACTTGGGAGGCTGAGCCAGGAGAATTGCTTCAACCTGGGAGGCAGAGGCTGCAGCGAGTCAAGATTGTCCCACTGCATTCCAGCCTGGGCAACAGAGTGAGACTCCATCTCAAAAAAACAAACAAAAAAAGAATTTCCAGAGCTCCATAAAAATTAAAGCTTTCACAAAGAGAATAGGTCATCTGCAAAAGGAAGAATCAGACTGACTTACACTTCTCATTAATAACAGTAGATATCAGAAGAAGATGGTGCAATCCCTTCAAAGTTTTGACAGAAAATGATTTATAACCTGGATTTATAACTATAATAAAAGGTGGAGAAGAAAATTCATTAACTGACTTAAAAATTATTATTATTATTTTTTTGAGACGGAGTCTGTCTCTGTCGCCCAGGCTGGAGTGTAGTGGCGCCATCTCAGCCCACTGCAAGCTCCACCTCCCGGGTTCACGCCATTCTCCTGCCTCAGCCTCCCGGGTAGCTGGGACTACAGGCACCTGCCACCACGCCCAGCTAATTTTTTGTATTTTTAGTAGAGACGGGGTTTCACCGTGTTAGCCAGGATGGTCTCGCTCTCCTGACCTTGTGATCTGCCCGCCTCGGCCTCCCAACGTGCTGGGATTATAGGTGTGAGCCACCGCACCTGGCCAACAATTATTTATTAAAGGGCTACTATGTGCCAGGTATGATTTTATGTATCAAGGATACAGCAATGAGCTACAAAAATCCCTGCCCTATGGCACTTTTTAGTGGAGAAATAAAGAATATTAAATAAGCAAAATATGTAACACGTTAGATTGTGAAAAGTGCTATGGAGAAAAAGCCGTGCAGGAGGACTGGTAATACAGGGGGTTTGCAATTTAAAATAGGATTGTCTCTTTGAGAACAGGATACATGAGTTAAGATTTCAAAGAGGCAATAAGCTATGTAAATAACTGATTAAAGAAGTTATAGGCCAAGGGATCTATTTTTAGTTACATAAAAATGTAAAAAGTTGATCTACTATGTCACCTGAGAAATTTACTTAACATACTCCAGCAAATTGAAGATGAAAATCAAGAAAAGAAACCATGAAACCAGGAAGTCGTTGTCAACATAATCCCTAACAAAGGAAAAATATATCCCAAGGTTAACACTGTGCTATAGGCCTGGAAAACAATCAGTCTAAATGAGGATCTTAGTGTGAGCTCTTCTGGAAACATCTTTAAGAAGGATGGAATAGATTCTAAGGAACATGAGTAATAAGGTAGAAGATATTAATGATATAATAAAGAAGTCATGTTTTTTGTCTCAATTATAAAAATGAAAACAATTAGAAACTCCAGGAACCTCATGCCCCTGACACACACACACGCACACCCACAAAAGCACACATGCAACAAATGGTTATGGTTGTAATATGAAGCAATTGGTGAAAAAGAGAATCCATTTAACCTGGATTCATAAAAAGTCTTCTTTGGGCAGGCTAGTTCCCATGGTGCCTAGAACATAATAAGCAGTTAATAACATTTAGTTTAAGAAAAAAAATGCTGTAAAAAGTGGGTAAGATGACTCCTGATCAACTAATTAAAGTTTGGCATTTTATAAAAATTATACCAACACCTGTGTCATTAATTCCTTGTATTAAATCCCCGTTTGAAGCCTCTAGTATAATTTCCTTTTCCCTGTTATACACAGTTCTCCTCTACTAATATAGCTGATAACAAACTCTCCTGTCTCTGAAGAAACGAACAGTATATTTAAGATTTGTGTTGTGTGAGGGATTATGGAAAAGAAGAAACTTAAATTGAGGGCCTTATATGAACAGACCTTTAGGTACTGTATTGCATTTAATACTTATGACCCTATTTAAGTAGTATTATCTCTATTTTACAATCTCTTTTTAATTCTGCCTCTCCACAATGTTTTTAAAAGAGTCAATAAAAATAGAAGTTAATGAAGACATCAATATTTCAGAAATGAATAAAATCTAAGTTACTGTATTTCAGGAAGCTGATCAAAATGATACTACTAATGAAATTAAGCTAAAGATTGATAACAACACTGATGAAAGAAGTTAGGATGGATGAATGACATCTGAGGTTTTAGCATTTCCAACGGGCATCAACAAATCTGCTCTCCTAAAACTTTTTTGCCATTTGGTGAAGTTCAACAGTTATAATTTAAGAACAGACAGTTATGATATTGGTATATCGTGAAATATAATATGTAATGAATTTAGGCAAAAGCTTGAATCATTTGAGATAAATAAAAATTAAATAAGATGATAAAAGCAGCTAACACATACTGACCACTTACTATGAACCAAGCAGTGTGCCAAGGTATGCTAAATGCCACATATATCATTTAAGTCCTCAAAACAAACCAAACAGGTACTAGTATTATTCCCATTTTAGTAACTACTAAATCAAAATTAATGGAGCTTCAGTACCTTGTCCAAGTTCTCACATTTGTTAAGTGCCAAATAACTGTTAAACTCCATATCCTTAGCTACTAATTTAAGTAATTCTCAAACATTTGAACATAGAAGTCTAAATGTGTTCAATTACAGCAGGCATCATTAGTTGCCTACCCAGCAACCATTCCTCCACTTCTTACTTGCCAACAGATTCCAGTTTTGCTTATGATCAGCCAAGAAGTCATGCCCTTCAAAGGAAGAAACCAATCAGAATGATTTTACCCCCTTTTCCAAGTGATAGTTTAGGCATGTGAAAATGACCCAATTCTGGCCAAAGCTACATAAGAGACATCTGCTGGGGGTTCTGAGAAGGTTGTCATTGCTCATAAATGGGATATAATCCAGTTTCTCACCTGGACATTGTCACCTGTGTGTGACACCTGCCACTTGTGTCAGACACCTTGGGATCATGAGGAAATTCTGCCTAAAAAGACAGGTCAATCTAGTCAGAGAACTGCAGTCTTTGATGATGGTACTGAATTAGTAAACCAACCAACCATAAAAGCATCTTGCTTCTAGTTTTCTTATTGCAGGCGATAAATATCCTTATAGTTAAGCCACATACAGCTTTGTTTGCTGTTACCTGAAGCTAAAACATCTAAAATGATAGTCACTAAGCAGAAGATTGTTCTGTAAGTACAGAAATAATGCTTTCCTACTTTAGACTAACTCATTCTAAACAAATCATTTAGAAATTGAAGTATCTCTTATTTTTTCCCTATCTACAAATAAACATGAAGAAAGTAGATTAAATTACCTATACAATCCCCAGTTTTATGTTTTCCACTATATTAAAAAATGTTCCATATAAATTTTGTGTAAAAGTCTATATTTCACACTTAAAATTAAAATAGTGTAAACTTGTTTTTGCTTTTGGTCGAGTGTGGTGTCTCACGCCTGTAATCCCAGCACTTTGGGAGGCCAAGGTGGGCGGATCACCTGAGGTCAGGAGTTCGAGACTACCCTGACCAACATGGTAAAACCTCGTCTCTACCAAAAATAGAAAAAAATTAGCCAGGCATAGTGGTGCATGCCTGTAATCCCAGCTACTCGGGAGGCTGAGGCAGGAGAATCGCTTGAAACCAAGAGGCGGAGGTTGCAGTGAGCTGAGATCGTGCCATTACACTCCAGCCTGGCAAACAACAGCGAAACTCTGTCTCAAAAGAAAAACAAAAAGGCCGGGGGCAGTGGCTCACGCCTGTAATCCCAGCACTTTGGGAGGCCGAGGCTGGCAGATCACCTGAGGTTGGGAGTTCCAGACTAACCTGAAAAACATGGAGAAACTCTGTCTCTACTAAAAAATACAAAATTAGCCAGACGAGGTGGCGCAGGCCTGTAATCCCAGCTACTCAGGAGGCTGAGGCAGGAGAATCCCTTGAACCCAGGAGGCAGAGGTTGTGGTGAGCTGAGATCGCACCACTGCACTCCAGCCTGGGCAACAAGAGTGAAATTCTGTCTCAAAAAAACAAAAAACAAACCAAGACCACTTTGTTTTTAATAATCATGGTGGCTACTAAAGGATAATACCCAGAATAAATAATATTACCATCTATCTATATCACATTTTCAAAGTATTTCTGTAACTTACAGGATATTAGGTGTTAAATAGTAAAATATCAAGGCCTATAAACTGAAACTTAATGGAGAGTGGGAATTAAGTAGCTAGATACTAAATCTATAGACAATTATGGGGTAAGAAGTTTCACTGTGCTTCAAAGGAAACAATACGGCACCAGGAAGTGTATCCACTTACTACTTGGATGCAGGAAGAAAAAAGTCTACTCAATTGGAAAAATGCAAGTCAACTTGCATTAATTAAGAATTCTCACTAGTTCCTTGGTATGGAAGAACTAAGGCTGACATCAGAAGCTGATGATTTAGTGCTAACGGTCTATACAGTACAATGTACGTGGTTAAAATTCAGTGAGTTTTAGTCATTTTCCACTAATCTTTGTGGTCATTATAAAATCCCAAGTGAGATTTTTCACTGTTTCCAAACTTTTTGATAATTAGTCAAGATTTCAACAGTAAGCAAAACTAAGGAAGAACCTGCTACAGTATCCTCTCCTAACAAAACTTAAAATAAAACAAAAGTGTGCTACCCAGAAACACATAAAATGAGATGGGGCTGGAGATGCTGCTTGTTCTGAATGGAATGTCTCCTCTCCTCATCCTCTCCCAACCAACTCATTCTTCAAAACTTAACTCAAATAAATGTCCTGTCTTCCAGGAGGACCACTCTAACATCAATCCTTCCACTCTCCCAAGCTGACACTGTGGATCCTATGTCTATGTATCTTCATAGCATATTTATCTGCATCATCACAATAGGTTGAAATTGTCTACTTCGACACTTAAAAATAAATTCCCCAAGGAGTGGAAATATGTCTCATATCACACCTAGCAGAATATATGCCTCACAGATATATTTGCTGAATGAAATAACTCATAATTACCCTGCGTGGTAAGCAGGGCATCTATCGTCAGCCTCATTTTCAAAGGAGAACCTGCAATTCAAAGTGAAAGGCCAGCTGTCCAGAAAATGATGAAAACAGGATGTGAAATCATGACTTCTAACTTCAAGTGTCAATATTTTCTACATAAAATACAATCGCATGTTTAAAGTAAATGAAGCAGTTTTCAAAATTTAAATTTATTTGATCTGTTCCCAAGGTAAAATCATTCCATGGTTCAATATTTGAATAGTACAAAAGAATATACTGTGAAAAGGCAACCCACCACCTACACACCTTGCCCCCAGCCACTCAGTTCCCACCACTAGAAGCAGCATGTTCTCAATTTCTGATATCCTAAATGAAAGAAAATGAATGTTTAATTTCGTGGTATTTGTTACCTTACAGTTTCCCAGTAACCATTAATTAATCCATTAAACTGAAGACAGTTCAAGTTTTATTAATTGGTGAAGTAGAATATGTGCTTTAATTAATTTTAAAAAATAAGTTAGACATTTCATAAACAGCTAAAATGATGCATGTCAAACATAAAATCAATATCACTTTTTTCAATACTATGAATCTCAAGGATTAATAAATGAATAAATCTTAGAATGAAAATTCAAAAAACACAAATATAAAACTCATTATTTCACGAATCCTCTAAACTGTCCCTTAAAAGGTCCCTCAAAGGTCCTGAGATGTCAGTGAGATTAAAAAGTGCATACTACTGAAAGGGCTACTAAAGACACTGTGAATAGCTTCTGCTTGAGTTTATATGAGAAAGCAATAGCACCTCCCACAGCTGCTTCATCTCCATACAAAACACTCTGACAGTTTTAATTACCACCTAAAATCACAAATCTCTCTGTACATTTGACTTTTTATCCTCTGTCCAGACCCATATCTCTAACTGCCTTTATAACATCTCTATTTAGACATCCCCACTAGCAACTGAAGCAGGCTGAAAACTGAGCTCATCATCATCTCTCTCTAAAATGATACCCTTCCCAACTTGAGCTGTCAACATAGTAATCACGCTCTCATCTCACAACCTTTGCGATATCGTTCACTAGAAACCTCTCATTGCAACTGGTTTGACTAAATCTGAGAAAGACAGAAGGAAACACGGATGGATGGGGTAAAGTTCTGCATGTGAGGGGTTTTGTTTTGTTTTTAAGTGAGACTATACAATTACTAGATGAAGTAGGACTGCCTTGTGAACATAATGGGGAAAATAGCTAAGTTGTCTGCAAGCTCAATTTGAGTCAAGAGTATGATGCAGTTACTACACTTTTAAAAAAGCCAAGTCGGTCAGGCGCGGTGGCTCTCGCCTGTAATCCGAGCACTTTGGGAGGCCGAGGTGGGTGGATCATCTGAGGTCAGGAGTTCAAGACCAGCCTGGCCAACATGGTGAAACCTTGTCTCTACTAAAAATATAAAAATTAGCCAGGCATGGTGGTGGGCCCCTGCAATCCCAGCTACTTGGGAGGCTGAGGTAGGAGAATCACTTGAACCCCAGAGGCCGAGGTTGCAGTGAGCTGAGATCACACCACTGCACTCCAGCCTGGGTCAGAGAGTGAGACTCCGTCTCAAAAAAATAAAATAATTAAAAAGTGAAGTTTATCTTAGATGCGTTAAAAGAAGCGGAGAACCTAAAACATGGTACATAAGTGGTTCTCCTTGGATGAACTGCATCTGTACTTTTATTATTCATAATTTCCTTCTAAAATTGTTATATATAACTTAGATCCAAAAGCGATTTAAAGGTAGCATCTGAAAGAGGACACTGGCAAACTAGAGTATTAGGAGAGGAATATCCAACATCATCACTCTATTCTGTTCTATTCTGTGAAATAAATAGTTGTTTGTCTAAAACAGACAGATGATGGGCTATTTGGTTATTTCAAACTAATATTGATTATCATACTATTTTAAATGGGTGAAGAAAATAATGAATGGAAATGACTTTAGCTTCTCACAGATAATAAAAGTTAGCATTAGTCAGGATATCTGAATTTTATCAAACTATAAAATAAGCCAAATTTAATGATATTTCCTACAGCAATTATTCTTGGTGACCCATCAATTCAGGTTATTCTTGAAATTACTGATCAGAAAATTTGGGAGCAAAATCTGGGATTTCTTAGTTGGTTTCGGAGAACTCATGGCTTTCGGATTATTAGCATTATACAGAGGCACTTTGATATGTAATGTGTTTACTCAGTGTATTGAACTAAGATTTTGTTCATTAAGTCAAAATGGTTCAAGAAGAAGCATGTATGAAGATTTCTATTTTCATATTACTGATATTGAAGTCTTAAGTCCTTTTGTACAAAAGAATGACAAAATAATCATTATTAATAATTTTCATTCAGAAAAACGCAAGAGTTGCAAATAATTTTCACACAATAATCCTATCTGATGGTATATGTATACAGTGATTTGGTATATGTTAAAGAGTCCATTTTCAATGTGTATTTAATTTGTACTTTACCACATCAAAATTTGGAGTTTAAAAAACTACGTTATAAGTCCTTAACAGCTTAATTACTTTTAAATAAAATTTGGTAATGGTACTTGGCATACAGCTGTACTTGACACAATTTTAACAGCTAGGAAAGACTCTGAAGCCCTCCAAATCTTTCTTGTCTAAGTCACCTTATTTATAGCCTGTAGTTTAAAAAAAAGTCTATTCTTTATCAAATATTTCACCCTTTCATTCTTTACCTGTTTACTCAGAGTAAAATAGTCATTTTACAGCCTGATTTCCTGAATTTGCCAGTAAACATTGTTTTAAAATGTTGCATTTTCACAACTGGGGGCTTAAACAGGAGAACAGTGTTGTTTTAGCATGTAATAACATGAAAACTCTCTAACTTTATCTCACAAAAACAGAAAAAAATATATAAATTATGTCTTTCATGGCATTTGAAGAGCATCACAACTTTTTGCAAGCTGTTGTTCTACAGTCTTCCTGAACTATTTCTGATGAATTACTTGGTAGAATCTTTCAGGATCCTGACTGTGGATAGACTATCATGATTATACATATACATACATCTGTGACAAACACTTCTTTTTCTGGTCAATCTAAAAACCCCAAGTAATAACTGTAACATTTGGGATTAAACAAAGATACAGGAGCTGTAATTACAGCAAGCTGACTCTAACTTGTGTTATGTATGAGGGGAAAATCTGTCCTTTAATTGATCATGTAAATATAACCAAACTGCCATTCAATTGTGGTAACAACTGCTTTCTTTGATAGAGGAAAAAGGAATGCTCTTCAAAGAAATGTTAATAGACATGGCAAAAGTAAACGAAAGTAACAATGTTTTTATGAACAAATAAAGCTTTGGAAATACCAAATTCCAAAAATAAACTTTTGGAAATTCCAAAGTGTATTTGGAAGTACACTCTTCCCTTCTTAAAGGTTTCACATAATGACAGCTTTTGAGTTATCTTACAGTAAAGAAACATACTAAACTTTGTTTAACTCAACCCTTCTCAAACTAATTCGAGCACAGAACACTTTTCAACATGCTTAGTAAGAGCTAGTGAACCAGATTCCATCAACTTGGGAATCCAAAATGATGAAAAAGTAATATGTAAAATTCTGACTTTAGTGACTGATAAATTTGTTTCTAAATTTCTAAGGTGTAGTTCTATACAACATTAAATATAAACTATTCTGTTCAAAATTTCCAATTTATAAAAAATATCATATTATCAATTTAAATAAAATTGGTGTTTACATCTTAATGTGGCATTAACAATAACAAAATTAATACTAGCATATATCTCTCTGATAGTATAATATTAAATAAAACAAGGAACATTATAACTGTCCTATAAAATTCTAATTTAAATTTTTTTAATTCTAATTTAAAAAAATTCTAATTTGCTTACAACTGAATTCACATTTTAGTAGAAAGTAGCTATACCATCTTGTGTATTATCAAGAAAAATATTTAGTTTGAAAAATTACATAGTCACATTATAATGGCTGATGAAATGGGTTTTTTAAAAAAAATCCAATTCAACTTTTCCTACTGGAAGTTTATTTTTTACCTTAGATATACTAACTGAATGGTAATAAATGTCCAATGGTCCTTAAGCTACAAATCTTATAAAGTATTACAATTTTTTTTAAAAAAGGTAATTTTAAAGATAGCTTCATTAGAAAACGTTAACTAAATAACCACTTATAATAAAAACTGGGGCCTTGTAGAAACTTGAGTTTATGAACAAATTAGTACATAAAATTTGTCATTTATAGATCTCTAAACATTCATTAATAAATATCCACTAATTTAAACATCTGAAATAGACCAGATCATGTGGGGGATGGGTAGCATTTTTATTATGGTAAAATAGACTAAATATCTAGCTTTAATGCTGTGAGAAACTGAACTTTGAAATTCCCAACCATCTGATTTAACCTACTGGACTACTTGTTCTTCCAAACTATAATTCCTGGAAAATTGAGAATGGCCTTAAAAAAAAATACATGTAGTCCACTGTATGAAATTTTATTTTCCAGGCACT